>NC_141699.1:1080323944-1080663795 GCF_964263255.1 Lissotriton vulgaris | reverse complement strand
AATCAGCTGGACTCTAGTACTAACCTTTTAGCATTAGGCTACCCAACACTGGCTTGACCATTGCCAATGGAAGGTAATTTCAACCGGGAAGCAGTTTACAGAGTGAAATGGAACAGGTTTGGTTGAATTAAAGGCAATGGAATTTAATCAACAATCGCACTGCCGTGTTCATCCCACTAGCTGATAGTGGTGGGTGGACTGCAAATGGAATCCACCACTAACCTTACATGAATATCGACAAAGTATTGTATATGTATACACTGCGGACCAAGATGACGGCTTGTGAATCTCTGCCATTTAGGATGAAGTGTGCTGCTTCCTTTTTGGTAGAACGGGCGTTCGGCCTTTTGAGCAGTCTTGTATGCTGGTAGATACCTGCTGTACAAGTTGTGCAATAAAGCCTGTTTTTCCAATAGGTGTCCATGCTCTATACAGCGTACAAGGTTCAAAGCGGATGAAAATTTCTTACATCTTTATATCTTTCAATGATATACATGGGAAGTCTTCATGCCTCTACTATAAAGTCTAGGCTGGTGTTACAGGATCACGAAAAATGAATAATTCAACATAAAGACTTCTAGAAGGGTTGAGGACATTGGCAACAACACTCTTTGGCCACTGCACTGAATCTCACTACTTTGGCCTACTGCTTAACGGGTATTAAAAAGCAACCTTCAACATTAGGTCCTTGAAGGAATAAATGTGCATTGGCTGTAGAGGAGTCGGCAATCTAATGGGCAATGAGTTAGGTATTCAGTCAAATCTGTCATGGTATGACCTAAAAACAGTTTGTCAACACCTTTAATAGTCCAAGCATTTGTCAAGTGGGCGCATTGCTCTAACTGACCTGAAGGTTCAAAGTAGTTCAGCCTCCCCAACTCAAGCATGTGTGTATGTGGTCTTGGCACATCCTAACATGCTGTTCTGATTAAAACCAGAACTCAGAAAACCCATCGTTGCTAATTCTACTGTTGTAGTACAAAAGGGAGCACAAGGAGGAAATATACGCAAAACCATGAAAACAGTGTATGACTAACATTGGTGGTTGAAGAAAAAAGAAAAACAAGATGGTTAGGCTGCAAGCAATTCCACTTCCGAACACAATGAAGGAAACGAAGGAGAGTGCGCTGAAAAAAAACCGCATCACAAAGAGGATAGGCAACTGAACGAAGGGCTGAACTGTACTATTCAGCATCATGGGGTATGTGTTCAGTACGGCACAAGGTATCTTACATAGTCTTTGCTGTATTCTACTTAAATGTTGTATGTTCACAAGCTGAAGTCTCAAAAGGAATGCTGGTATGAAATTCAGCTCCAGTTGGGGAGTTTGAAGCTACCTGTGAATGAGCCTGGTGTGTGTGGTTTTGGAGACCAAAGGACTGAATTACAATTTTGCTTCAGTGTGTAATTCTATACTACAAACTAGCAACAAGCGTCGCCAAAAGCCACTGGCTCCAAGTTGCAGCATTACCGACACCACTCTGTGACCCCCCCAGTTCCCCCACCCCTAGCCCCTCCTCTCCCCCCAAGTAAAGCGGAGGTCTTGCTCTTGTATCCTGTAGAGAAGGAGGTTCCAAGTGTAAACTGAAGTGGAGGAATCCAGAAGTATTCGGTGCAGACAATGAAGGTGGTGAGTAGCGTACTGGTGATGGAAGTAATGGTGCCAATTCCCCAGTTGGGAAGCATACCTCGATCAGACGGCCACTACTTCATCTGCATTCACAGGCACAGGGGCGGCTCCTCCATTATAGAGCAGGAGTCTTGCCCCACTAAAATGCCCACAGAGATGAAAAATAAATTGGTAATGAAGTTAATTCATTACCAGTTTATTTTTCGTCATTCTGTCCTGAACAGAGTGTCAGGATGGGGCGGGGTCTGCTGAGTGCCAGCAGGGAGCAGTGGTGGGCAGAGGGCTGCCTGTGCACCCTTTAAAGCAGGGGTCTCCAAACCGGTCCTGGAGGGCCGGATCCATGCCAGATTTTTGGGATATCCCCATTGAGATACATGTAGTAATTTTAAAAATCTGGCATGGATCCGGCCCTCCAGGACCGGTTTGAAGACCCCTGCTTTAAAGTGTGCATGTCCCACTGGCTGGCCGTCTTGAGACGGCCAGCCAGACATATGCACTTTAAACCTAATAACCAAGTGGTCATAAGACAGCTGGGTTGGGAGCAAATATAGGCCTCCAGTGCCCTTGGGAGCGCAAACAGCGGGCGCTCCCTCCAATCCTGGTGCTTCTATCATGCTGGTTAACAACATGAGAGAAGTGCCAGAATGGGTAAGGGAGTTGGCTGGAGCCCTGACGTCACAAAGAGTAGGACCAGAGCAAGGAGGGCAGCTGATGCACGGTAAATACGTTTTTATTTAATTTATTTATTTAATGTAATTCTACACCCGCCCCCCCGCGCAGTAGTTCCCAGCCGCCACTGCACAGGCACATCTTGATACACAAGCTCCTTTTTTGCACGTCAGTGTGCATGTCATCGGGAAGAATGTGATGGAACACATGCTGTGACATGCAAAGTTAAGAAGGAAGTGCACAAATGCGCACCCCTATACAGGACTCCATATTGTATGCGAAGGAGTCCGGAGAATAGGATAGATAGTTCTGGATTAGGTCTTTGGAAACAGCCCTAAGTGAGCTACTTACAAAGACTGTGGTACTGAAATTATTATTCTTATTTTATTATTAAAGGGGTTTATAAAGCGCCTGGTGACGCCTCCCGGCGTGTCCCCGCGCTGTGGAGAAGGGTCAGAGTACAGATGGAGGGAGGAGGAGCTAAAGGGCGAAAAGATAGGTCTTCAAGAGTTTTCTGAATGTGGATTCATTGTTTGCTAGCCTAATATTGGTGGGAAGGGTGTTCCATTTGTTGGCTGCCAGCGCACGAAAGGATCGACCTCCCATTCTGGATTTTTTAGTTCGGGGGATCTTGAGAAGGCCTGTCCTCATGGAGCGAAGGGTTCCGTTAGGTTCGTAGGGGACGGCTAGGTCAGACAAGTAGGACAGTGCTTTGTGCGAGATAATTCTATAGCACATGAGAAGCGCTTTGAATAGAATTCTCTTCCTAATAGGCAAGTAGTGTAGAGTAGCTAGGGTAGGTTTAGAGGCAGCTCTTTTAGGTAGTCTAAGAACTAGACGTGCTGCTGAATTTTGGAGCACCTGCAGTCTCCTGATGTTCTTTTCCGAAGTTCCTAGAAGAAGCACATTGCCGTAGTCCATACATGAGGTTACTAAGGCTTGAGTCATGGTACGCCTGGCCTCCAGCGGGAGGAGGTCCAGGGTACGGTTGAGGGTTTTCATGACCCCAAAAAATTTCCCTACAACTTTCTGTACGTGGCTGTCGAACGAAAGTTTGGGATCCACCCAGATACCTAGGTTCTTCGCTTCCCTGCAAGGGGTGGGTAGAGGCCCAAGACAAGATGGCCACCAGTCTTTGGTCCAGCTAGTGTCCTTACCTCCTATTACTAACACCTCAGTTTTAGAGCCGTTAAGTTTGAGACAGTGTTGGGTCATCCAACCTGCAAGGTCGTTCATACAGGTTTTAAAGTTGTCAGCAGCTAAGGAGGGAGCTTGGGACAAGGAGATCAGCAGTTGGGTATCGTCGGCGTAGGAGACTAGCTCTACGCCGTACGATTGGACCACCTCTGCCAGCGGGGCCATATAGAGGTTGAACAGGGTGGGACTCAGGGCAGAGCCCTGAGGCACGCCCTGTTCTAAGGCTATGCTGTCAGAGAGGAGAGTGCCTCTTTGAACCTGAAAGCAGCGGTTGGTGAGAAAGGCTTTCAGCCAACCCAGTGCCTCCTTGGTGACCCCCGCTTTGTTTAGACACTGTAGCAAGATGGAGTGTGCTACAGTGTCAAACGCGGCACTGAGGTCCAGCATAATGAGAGCCATGGTATGACCTTCACCAGCTCCTGCCCGTAAAGTTTCGGTCACTCTCAAGAGAGCTGTCTCTGTAGAGTAGCCCGACCTAAAACCAGATTGCGAGCTGTGTAGGGCATTGTGGGATTCGAGATGGGCCATGAGTTGAGTGTTGGCTATTTTTTCAGCTACTTTGGCTAGGTAAGGTAGCAAAGAGATGGGTCGCAGGTTTTCTAGGGTGTCCTGGCTAACATTGGTTTTTTTTTTATAGGGAGTACAATTGCTTTCTTCCATTCTTCAGGAAGACAGGCTGAGGCAAAGGAAACTTGGAGCACATGTCTAAAGTGCGGCTCCAGAACAGTTAGACTATCTCCTAATACTTTGGGAGGAGCAGGATCCCGAGGGGAGCCAGATTTAATGCTTTGGCAGATTTTCATGAGTATTTCAGAAGGAGGGACAGTAAAATTACATAGGCAAGATTCTGTGAGAGCGGCATCTTCCCTCTCAACAAAGTCATGGCCTGATGTTAGATTA
The DNA here is from genome assembly GCF_964263255.1 of Lissotriton vulgaris. Lineage (NCBI taxonomy): Eukaryota > Metazoa > Chordata > Amphibia > Caudata > Salamandridae > Lissotriton > Lissotriton vulgaris. Next base: position 1,080,659,399 of record NC_141699.1, on the reverse strand, counting down.
CCCGAGAAGTTGGCATAAATGTCAGTGATCTTACCGGCAAAATACTTGGCGATTTTGTTACAAGTATCCACCGAATCACTGTGGGATGTATTATCCGTGGTTATTACAGAGATTTCTTTGAAGATCTTAAAAAGCTCTTTCGAGGAATTTTCTGCTTCCACGATGCGATTATTATAGTGTGATGCTTTGGTGACTCGAATCTTTTTATTATAGTCTTTTTGTGCTTTTTTGTATAGAGTTTTGATTTTCGAGCAAAAATTAGTTCTCCATTCCCGCTCAAGTTTTTTACATGCAGATTTAGCTGTCTGTAGTTCCTGGTTAAACCACGGGGTAGATTTCCTTGCCCTCTTGGAGTTCGCTAGAGTACGAATAGGGGCAGTGCTATCTAGGGCAGTTATAATACAGTTTTGTAATTGATTATAGGCTGTTTCACAGTCTGACCCTCCTGGAGGTCCTGCATTTTCAAGTGTCTTAATAAAGGTGTCAAGGGAAAAGTTTTTCCATTTCCTACATCAATAGCGTTGTACACTATCTTTATTAAGCTCGGTCTCAGATACCCGTATTTGCAACGGAATTACGAAGTGATCAGACCAGGGTACCGGTTGTGGAGGTAGAGGTAGCACTCCAGTCCAGTTCCCAAATATAGGGTCCAACAAATGTCCTAGTTGGTGTGAAGGGTCCTGATTCTTAAGCTCTAGCTGTAAGGAGAGTAGTTCGGACATTAAGTCCGATGCATCTTTATCAAGGTATTAGGTTTTGCAATACAGGTATCGATATGAAGTACTTTATTACAGCGACCAAACATGGTACAGGTACACTGAGAACAACAACGGTGTTATACTTACATAAATGAGACATATACTAAGTCAATAAAAACAGAGGTACCTTACTGGCAGAATGTGTACAACAACTTGTATGTCAACACCACCTCAATGGGTTTTACAACGTGACCCATCAATGCCAAGCATTGTCATTTTGCAAAGATACAGAGAAAAGTAAAAAAATTAAGTGTGTACAGGAAGACGAGGAGGACATTTTTAAAAAGCGACCAGGAAGATAATGATATTGTGTTACATGGGATGGAGGAGAGTCTAATAAGCCAAAGTGTTATACGACCAGAGGAGGGTTTGGTATAAAAACCTGTGGCCTACTCAAGCTTTCCCGTTCGTAATAATTGATGAAATATTGTGGAGAGAGAGGGAGCTTAGTGCAGAAATTTGGAGAAAGGTTGTTACTGTGGAGATATTAACCTAGAGGGTTATAGTGGGGAGGCTACTGACATGCTTCGCTGTAAAGGTTTAAAATACAGGTTTAAAACTGAGTCCCATTGGACCCTAGTACTATCCTAATCTGCGTTTCTTCTTTAATCGTGGTCCAGATAGTCTCGCTCTTGTTTGGCAGCACGGCGAGTCCCAGAACAGCCGTTTCCCAGTTTAATGGGTACTGGGGCCGTTCGAGCTACCAAACGAGAGCAGGAATATCGAGACCTAGGTTAGAGAAAAAACATGGCAGCTTGAGTCCAATGCAAGGTCACTTCCAGAGGGAGTCAGGAAGTAACCAGGGTATCAAATGCCACCAGACCAAAATTACACGGAGATCACATATGAGGACTAAGAAAATCAGCATATCTCCTAGCAAATAAAGCTTTGTGACCGAACAGAAGAATATTTATTTTAAAAAACCATACTTCGATGATATAAAGGCAGAATACGGATTTGGGCCCTGGGAAAGTTCTGAGAGAACGAGTGTCCCAAAATCAAGGAGATCGAAAAGTGTAAGCTATGACTAGAAGGAGGAGAGATCTGGGGCCATCAGAACTCTTTTTAGGGAGTGCAATAGAAGGCTGAGTTTTGATATGAGCAAAATCAAACACAAGGGATCACTTTCATTTGAGAAAAGCAGACTTGAAATAAGTAGGATGCTTTTCGTTCAGGTGATATCCAATGTTTGTTGTGTTTCTGTAAACAAAGAAAGTTTTTGTATCTAACCAGGATTAGGTCTATGTTTTTGTAACGTTTATTCCCTTACGAATGTTCAAGACGTAGACACCAGCATGTAAAAGAGCCACCAATACATTTTATGTGTATGTGGTACAAATTGATGAACATAAATTATGAAACTTAGCAACACAGTGAAAAAAGTCGGCAGGCAGCTTGATTTTAATGAATTGAATGGGACTCGTGAATTTAGATATTTAATAGGAATTCCTTCTAGCGCTGTCCAAAAGAGGATCCACGTCTGACCGCCACTGCTGTGCACTATCAGCAAAAAACATTTTTGGCAATCCTGTGCTGACTCAGCCAAAAGGAAAAAAGGAAATAAAAAAAGGCATAATGATGCGTAGCTGTCCATGTCTTATAAGAGGTGCCTGCATACGTGATTACAGGCGAGCGTAAAAATTTAAAATGTAAATGCCAGCATTTCTAGAGCGCACAGCTACCTCCAACGAAAGTGTCCCGGCGCTGTCCGTATACAGTTTAGGAACCCTTCCTGGCTTTTTCCCTGTGAAAATGTCCACTTCTGGGCACCCCCAAGGTGAAGCCAGGCATCCCAGCGCTGTTGGGGACGTTGTGGAGATTAAGCAAGCTATTGCCCAGAGTTGCAGAGTGGGACCCATGATTAGAATAGGCACAGAGGCAAGAATTATCAGGTCCGAGGAAATTGAGCCCAAGACCCGCCGAGGCGGGTATTGAACCCTGGTTCCGGGCTAGACCTCTGCATCAGGGTCTGCCGCTCTAACCATTGAGCTACACTTCTCCACTTTTCTTTTACATTTCTTTGGCAATGTCTCATCTTTTACTTCTAGTTTTGCAATCTCAGGCACACCACATTTAGCCTACGGCATTTATACTTTTAATCTGTTTTCTACTTTCCGGTTTGCAAAATAAATAAAGAATGCAAGCTGGCTTTCCCAATGCTTGTTTGGAATGTATGAGAGAAGGAGATTCCACCAGTGTGTCCCTCAGTGCTGCTGTATGTGAGTATGTTTCAATCCAAGCCAAAAGCTGTAAGGATGCAAACATTTACCCGGATTCCTGTGAATGCAGCAGCCTCTTTCTAGGACATCAGGTCTCCCAATACCTTACCACTTAATGCTTTAGAACAGTGGTTCCCAAACTTTTGACTACTGAGGACCCCCACTGACTCATCACTAGAAGCCGGGGACCCTCAGCAATTTGTACAATTTAATTTTCAAACATTAAAAGAGTAATTCGAAAAAAAGAAACAGGTGCACAAAAACAAATACTCAAATTACTAAGAATTTTAGTATTTTACATTGAAAGAGTTTGCAAAAAACTGAACATTTTAATGGGAAGGTTGGTGCTGCATCTCTGTGATTAGTTTTTAAATGGTTAGTTTTATTTCGCAGTACAAGGCTCCTGCCAGGGCCAAAGTGGAAACACAAAGCAGCCCTGGCAAATGTTTTCAGACCAGTCCCCATACAGTGCACACCAAATGGAGTGAGTGAGCCTGACCACTACAAAGGGGGCTTTGGGAGGCTTTCCAACCCCCCCCCCCCGCCCCCCCCCCCTCTGTCCCCCTGCCCTACCCCCCCCCGCCTGCCCCTCCCGCCCCCCCTACCCCCCCCCAAGAACATTTAGGATAGAATGCCGCATTCTACAACACATTTATTATTATATATTGAATTGTATTAGCTTTTAAAGAATTGTAAATTATGATTTTACCATGCACCACCATACAACAATCTTTGTTGGGGTTATTCAATGATTCCCTTATTATCACCCTTCAACAGTGCCTCTCATTTCTCTACAGCCCCCATCACATGTATTTCATTTTTTTTATAGCATCTCTCATACCATTGTAGGATCTCAGAGCACTTTACATCACACATATATAGAGACAATGAAACATACTTATAAATCAGTGTAGAGAAAATGTTACATAAGGTAAAGGGGACTACAAAGTGTAGGAGTTTGGTCTGGAAACGCGCAAACTCAGGATTCAGAACATAACAGTGGTTAGCATTGACTAACAATAAAAATATATTTCCACCCAAATAAACTCCTTTATCAGCATCAGGATAATGAAAGACTGGGAAAAAACATAAGTTACTAACTTGTGCCATGCAGTGTGTAAGCAGATCTTTGCTGACCATTTATAGGTCACTGTGCTAGATTATGATTGTCTCTTATGAGCTGCAGAGTAACAAAATAATCTCTGTGATAAAAGCAGTAACCCACTGACCTATGCACATAAGATACTGTTTTTTAAAATGCATGGTACATGTTCTTTGCAACAGGCATAATAACCTTCTATGCTATGTTAGATAAGTCAAACCTGCCACTGGACAAAACTCGTACCTCTCTCCAGCAAGTACATTAATCACTGATGTTATTTTGACACTTTTATTGCTGCTCGAAAACTGCTAATTCTACAAGGAACTATGCAGTGCTTTTAAAACTGCTGCCTGCGGACCCCCTGGGAATGTGTCACGGACCCCAGTTTGGGAAACACTGCTTTAGAAGGTCTCACGGAAAGTCCTGAAAGTAGTCTTACAGATCACATTAACTGACGTTCACAGTCAGGTGATGTGTGCTTAGATTGTGAGCAGGAACTGGAACATACAGACTCTACACTTTAGAAGAACTCACAACACATCTTTTCCCAAGAAGTCGTCTGGTCACCTTCTACGCATGTCCTGCAATCCAGTGCTCAGCAGGGCAAAAAGGCTTAGTTTGTGATTTACAGCTCCTTGATGCCGGTAAATAAATCACTGTGCTATACTAAAAGATTTACATCTTAAGAACTGAAAGTAACAAAATGAGCTAGGTGTCCAAAGCAGTATACCACTTACCTATCTACACAAAATACAAATCTGTGATCTGCATGTGCAACACAATGTGCTTTGCAACAGGTACATTAACCTCTATGCTACATTAGGAGTCACAACAGTGGCTTGACAAAACACAGATCCTTCTAGAACTAGGTTAACCACTAGAATTATCTTACCACTATTATAACCCCCTCAAGATTGCTGGGCACACAAAATCTCTGCAGCAGGTGTCAAATTCGGAAGACATTTAAAATGCAGCCTTTTTGTGGCCAATTAAGTAATCTAGAACAGATTTACTTTCACTTTTGTCCCCGTTGCCATTTCGTGACTCCACCCCCTTCCCTTCGCCACACCTTAACCGCACATATGGCTTCATGGAGTATATTTTTGTTCAATTCCAGCACTGGACACAAAGTAGAAGTAAAACCTGGGCTTGTAACTTTTGGAGCAACAATGAAAGTCAATGAGCTGTTCTAAAACGTAGATTTGTCTTATTCTCACAAGATGCCAAGCACAGGCCTTCTTTGGTACAATTTGTTTACATTTCGGATTAGGGAAACTCTCCAACTATAACATTACTTGTAAGTAACAAGAGTAAAACATTAATAAATAACTTCTCAGCTACATGGCTATTTAAACATTTCTTTTCTCCTTTTATCACCTGATCACATTTCTATCGATTGTGTGTGGATGAAAGGTGAAACCCAAGTAGTATCCTGCAAATACTGGATGTTTTAGGAGATGGCCTTCAAGCACTCACCTTTGCTACCTGTTGGGGAAGAGATCTTCCGTGGTCTGGACCGGATGTCATAGATAATGGGGTACTGAATCCAGGGGATCCTAAGAGACAAAAAGGAGGTGGTGAACAGTGATGACAAAACAAACACAGACACTTGCCAAGCCTAAAAGAAGCAGCTGTCTTAGTGCACCGCCTCAGCACACAAGCTCTCCATGTCCACTCAGACTGCGAGTACGTACTCCAGCAAGTGTAAGCTCTACACCTCCCTAAAGGATTCATTTTTCTTGAGGTATAATTAGGAGGGTACTCAACTGCTATTGTTCTGGTGCTCTAAATCCATACACTCAGCCCCATTATGAGGGTAGGTGAACTTTATTTTACTTCATGTGGAGGTTTTTGTATAAATGTGAGGCATTCCAAGCGGGGCAGGGTTCTACCCATCAGTGCCCGCTAAACACTTACCTTTTCCTTCCAACTTATAGGAAGAAGTCATGTTATGGAGAGCTGAAGCCAGGCATCGACCTGACATTCTTATATCACCAGATGACCCCACCCATGGAAAGGACACATCAGAATTGTAGCAGATAATATACTAAAAATTGTCCAGAAACATATAGCCATGTGTACTTCTGGATTTAAAGGCCGGTTTGAAATGTATTTATACCAATCCCTTACAAAAAATGTTTTATCACAAAGACAAGGTAATTTTGAGCTTGCATCCATAGAGTAGCAGTTAGAGAAAGCATGGACAGAGGCTCAAGCGGATACACTACAGACCTCGCAAACATGAAACAAATTGTTGAAAGAGAAATACGTTCAATTTACTCCAGTGAACTGGACATAGGTGCACCCTGTATAGAACATCCCCTGCTTTGTCATGAGCTAAAAGAGCGCTCACAACACAAAATGGAGGCCTTGCAAGATTTTTCATTAAGTGCATTTGCTATCCTGTTCCAACATCAAATTTTTCAAGACTATATCAATAATTTAAGGTCACCTTCCATTTCTACAGGATAGAACATCTGCAACACTACTTTGGTACTGCAGGTCTACCGGAACCAGGCCCTTATCCGTACAGGGTTCTTCAATCAGCAAAGTTAACTTCCATTTATTTATTTATTTGAGAGTTGTATATGGCACGAACAAGACCCTTGGGCATCAGAGCTTTTTACAAAATAAACAATCTATCCACCCCATAACTGATGGGTAAATGATCTGTGAGGTTATAAAAGAGTTCATTACAAGTTACATGGTTTCTAGTACACACGTTATAATATATACATTGCTGTATCCATCGTTAGAAGTATGTCTGATGGATACAATCTCTGTACCCTTGTTGTTGTGGGGATCTGGTCTGGGACGGGACCCAGACGGTTACATGGGTCAGAGGTTTACATGGAGGTCCATTATGGTCAATGCACTGAAGAGGGTATTTCCCTTTTGGGCCTGCCAGTCTTTCACGCAGCAGTATTCTTTTTGTTGATGTTTTGATCCATAATATTTTGGCGATGATATTATGGTCAGATGATAGTTTTGAGTCGATATTGAGGTGGTATGACACGCATTCTTCAAGGTTTCAGTGATGTTAATCTTCTGAACAGCTAACTTGCCTCAACATGAAATAAAGGTCTATCGCTAGTAAAATATACATCTCAACTTTACTGTAGGATTACGTTGTCATACTGTATTCGAGTTCCAAACCAATACCTTGAAGTAGAGAAAGTCTTGATGGGCCAACAAAGTTACCCCGTGTAGTGCAACCGTTCTCAGGGTCCTGAAACACCAGTGGTAAATGAGAGAAACTACCCAAGAAATTGTACAGTGGTCTCTAGATGCCCCTCCCAGGAGATACATCTTCTTTGTCACTGGCAACTCTCCAGGTCAGACTCTAGTCTTTAAAGACAGACGAGGATCTAACAAGAGCTAAATGTTAACTGCGGAAATTTTAAAATGAAAAACAAATTGCAAAGCTGGCATGGAAAACTCTTGTCTAACTCTGGAACAATGCTGAAGGATATCCCTTCCTCCTGCCTGCACAAGTCCACACAAAATATGTTGGTCTAATCTCTGCAAAGAGGCGGCGGTGAAAAAAACTCGATACTCAAGATCCCCCATGGGCAATGGTGTCGGACAATAAACACTGGTTTCCATGAACCAGCAAGCATGGCTGAAGTGCTCCAGCTTACGAGAAAGGACCCCAGGGCACCATAAGTGTTTGCCCTTAAATGGGAAAAATGCAGGTGACATCACCGGTAAGGGATAAAGATTCCAGCAAACAATACTGGCCAGTCACCGGACCACCTACCAACTAAGTATGGCTTTCCAAACTTACGAAGCAACTGGCTGCGTTTCTGCCACTTGTATTTTCCGAGCTCCCAAACACTAGTATTGCCAAAGCTCCCAAACACTATTATTCCCAAAGCTCCCAAACACTAGTATTCCCAAAGCTCCCAAACACTAGTATTCCCATAGCTCCCAAACAATAGTATTTCCATAGCTCCCAAACTAATATTTTCACAGCTCCCAAACTAATATTTTTACAGCTCCCAAACATCAGTATTTCCATAGCTCCCAAACACTAGTATTTCCATAGCTTCCAAACACTAGTATTCCCATAGCTCCCAAACACTAGTATTCCCATAGCTCCCAAACACTAGTATTCCCATAGCTCCCAAACACTAGTATTCTCATAGCTCCCAAACACTAGTATTCCCATAGCTCCCAAACACTAGCATTCCCATAGCTCCCAAACACTAGCATTCCCATAGCTCCCAAACACTAGCATTCCCATAGCTCCCAAACACTAGTATTCCCAAAGCTCCCAAACACTAGTATTCCCAAAGCTCCCAAAACACTAGTATTCCCAAAGCTCCCAAAACACTAGTATTCCCATAGCTCCCAAACACTAGTATTCCCATAGCTCCCAAACACTAGTATTTCCAAAGTTCCCAAACACTAGTATTTCCATAGCTTCCAAACACTAGTATTTCCATAGCCTCCAAACACTAGTATTTCCATAACTCCCAAACACTAGTATTTCCATAACTCCTAAACACTAGTATTTCCATAGCCTCCAAACACTAGTATTTCCATAACTCCCAAACTTTAGTATTTCCATAGCTCCCAAACAATAGTATTTCCATAGCTCCCAAACAATAGTATTTCCATAGCTCCCAAACAATAGTATTTCCATAGCTCCCAAACAATAGTATTCCCATAGCTCCGAAACAATAATATTTCCATAGCTCCCAAACATTAGTATTCCCATAGCTCCCAAACACTTGTATTTTCAGAGCTCCCAAACACTAGTATTCCCATAGCTCCCAAACATTAGAATTCCCATATTCCCAAACACTAGTATTCCCATAGCTCGCAAATGCTAGTATTCCTATAGCTCCCAAATGCTAGTATTCCTAAAGCTCCCAAACACTAGTATTCCCATAGCTATTTAACAACAAGGATCTCACTCCGTCGCCGTGGGAGGGGTAGGTGCTGACAAGCGGTTGCCTGGAGCTTTGAAGGTAAGGAGGGGAGACGGGTTGACTGGAGCTGGACTGCGATATCCTCCGCACTCCGGCTCTCTCGGGGTAGCTTTCTGTGGCTCTGCTCCCGGTGCCCCGGGCTGCCCTCAGATGGACTGCTTTGGTCTTGGCTCTGCCGGGGGTGTCCTACCGCGAGGCGCCGTCGGGCTTCGAGCCGACTCCTTGCCCCCCTTAGAGCGGTGCCGAGGTCTGGTAGCGACGGAAACATCCGTCGGGTACGCTTGATGGTGATTGGCTCTGGGTGGCGACGCTGTTTGGGGCCCGATCGGTGCCCGCGGTGTCACTGCACCTGCGGGTCCCTTGCCCGGATGTTGTTCTCTTGGGTGTCTCGGCGGTCCGTGACAGGGCTGCAGACTACCCTGTGGTCGGCATGGTCCACCTGTATCGCCACCACTTTGTGCCCAGAACACCGGAACAATGTACCTTTATCGACCTATCCCTCTTTTACTCCCAGGTAATTACCGAGCAGCTCAGGCCCCACAAGGACAGTCTGTGGGGACCTTCCTCCAGGGATTGTGGGTAAGAACCAACATTTTATCAACACATACTGGGGCTCCCTTTACCCCCATCCCTTCTCAGGCACATATGGCGACCCTCTTAGCTACTATACAACCCTTTGTATTTTTGGCACATGAATTGGCAAATAAGCAATGGGTGTAGTACACTGTATATAGATAATTATTTTAAAGTGTTTCTCTGACGCATGTCTTCCAATGAAACGCACGATTACACTCTTTCTCTCTCTCACTGTTCGTAGTTGTGACCCCATTGAGCCACAACATACACTGGGAAAATGGCTCTTCCCTTTCTTGATGTTAAGACCTGACCTACATATTGGATATGAGGCTGCAAAGAATGATTAGTCTTTCATTCGTATTTCTATGATTATTTTTCTTCTCTTAGAGCGGGCATCCACGCAGGACTCCATCCTGCCTTGGTACATTCGACCACGCAGGTTGTATATATTACATCTGACAGCCCGGATAAGTTTTTTTAAGTTTATGAGCACGTTAAGGTCCTGAAGAATTGCCTATACGGCATGAAACATGTTGACCACACCATAGGTGAGGGTTGAACGAAGCCCAACTACTTTACTTTGAGCTTCGGTACCCCTCCCTTCACTCTTTTAATAAGGCAGTTAGCCACACGAATAAAGTTGTCTGAGTGGACTATACTTACCTTTTTTAAATCACTCCTTCACGCTCACTACTTCACCCCCCAGGCCCCTCACACGCACTCATCCACTGGCCAGGAACAAAAGAACTCCACTAAAGAGTAGCACTCCGTGCTACCCGTCAGGCATTGCACCGCCAGCCGGACGTTGGAGCAGGAGGCCAATGATGAGACAAAACAACCATCAGGTAGGATGACAACAGTCGTCCAGCCTTTTAGTTGTGTGAGGCATCCTAAGTTCCGATAAGGAATTCCTTGTATTCCCCGGCACGCCTATACACATCCTTCAGTGAGAGAGACACTCTGTTAATCCTTATTCCTCTGGGGAACTTTGTACACTCTTTAGTTATTATTATTCCCATAGCTCCCAAACACTAGTATTTCCATTGCTCCCAAACACTAGTATTTCCATTGCTCCCAAACACTAGTATTCCCATAGCTCCCAAACACTAGTATTCCCATAGCTCCCAAACACTAGTATTTCCATAGCTCCCAAACACTAGTATTTCAATAGCTCCCAAACACTAGTATTTCCCAAACACTAGTATTGCCATAGCTTCCAGACACTGGTATTTCCCAAACACTATTATTGTCATAGCTCCCAGACACTGGTATTTCCATAGCTCCCAAACACTAGTATTTCCCAAACACTAGTATTTCCATAGCTTCCAGACACTGGTATTTCCCAAACACTAGTATTGTCATAGCTCCCAGACACTAGTATTCCCATTGCTCCCAAACACTAGTATTTTCATAGCTCCCAAACAATAGTATTTCCCAAACACTAGTATTCCCATAGCTCCCAAACACTAGTATTTCCATAGCTCCCAAACACTAGTATTTCCCAAACACTAGTATTTCCATAGCTTCCAGACACTGGTATTTCCCAAACACTAGTATTGTCATAGCTCCCAGACACTGGTATTTCCATAGCTCCCAAACACTAGTATTTCCATAGCTCCCAAACACTATTATTTCCATAGCTCCCAAACACTAGTATTCCCATAGCTCCCAAACACTAGTATTTCCCAAACACTAGTATTTCCATTGCTCCCAAACACTATTTCCATAGCTCCCAGACACTGGTATTTCCATAGCTCCCAAACACTAGTATTTCCATAGCTCCCAAACACTATTATTTCCATAGCTCCCAAACACTATTATTTCCATAGCTCCCAAACACTAGTATTCCCATAGCTCCCAAACACTAGTATTTCCCAAACACTAGTATTGTCATAGCTCCCAGACACTGGTATTTCCATAGCTCCCAAACACTAGTATTTCCATAGCTCCCAAAGCTATTATTTCCATAGCTCCCAAACACTAGTATTCCCATAGCTCCCAAACACTAGTATTCCCATAGCTCCCAAACACTAGTATTTCCATAGCTCCCAGACACTGGTATTTCCATAGCTCCCAAACACTAGTATTTCCATAGCTCCCAAAGCTATTATTTCCATAGCTCCCAAAGCTATTATTTCCATAGCTCCCAAACACTAGTATTCCCATAGCTCCCAAACACTAGTATTCCCATAGCTCCCAAACACTAGTATTTCCATAGCTCCCAAACACTAGTATTTCCATAGCTCCCAAACACTAGTATTTCCATAGCTCCCAAACACTAGTATTCCCATAGCTCCCAAACACTAGTATTCCCATAGCTCCCAAACACTAGTATTCCCATAGCTCCCAAACACTAGTATTTCCATAGCTCCCAAACACTAGTATTCCCATAGCTCCCAAACACTAGTATTTCCATAGCTCCCAAACACTAGTATTCCCATAGCTCTCAAACACTAGTATTTCCATAGCTTCCAAACACTGGTATTTCTCAAACACTAGTATTGTCATAGCTCCCAGACACTGGTATTTCTATAGCTGAGCAGTGACCGGGAGAAAAGGCAAAGAACTACAAGGAGCAAAAAAAGCATTTCCGGGCCAGGAGCGAGGGCTGGGATTGGGAGACGCCTATGACGTTGGTGCAGATTGAAGTTACCTTTGCAAGGACATCATTGCTCTGAGCCTGTGGTGTCTCAGATCAGAGCCTCCTGCCGACCTTGCTTGACATTACGGGCCACACCAGACGGACAGCAGGAAGTTAACAAGCACAGGCAAAGCCAACACAAATGAAAGCCACAAGCAGTTAAAATGAATAAATAAACAAAGGGTGCATTTATGCATACGATGCACCAGTGAGATAAATCCGTTATTGTGTGAAGATTCTGTATAGTTTTGAAATGTAAAAAGGTGCCTCAAACATTCCAATGAAAGCACCCCTAAGGAGGCCGCATGATGCGTCAAACTGTGAACAGCATGAGGGGAGAGATGCATACTCCTCTGACCTCTGGGTATACTTCAAAGAACGGGTAAGAATGCGCCGTCAACGCTTGTGAAGGCGGCCGCTTGCGTGCGGGAAGGAACACAACCGAACACAGTATCTCCGAGCTGAACAGTTTGCTGAAGCAGTTTTCATTGGTGCCACAAGGTGGCAGCATAGCCAAACGTTGGAACCTGGTAACACCATCATGTTTACTAGCACCCTTCGTTTGTGCGAAGTCTGAATATTACTTCTCCGACTAGGACTTCGGGAAAGTATCAATAGAAACTGCATTTTGGAATTATTTTGCGCATCTCTGTGGGGAGCATAAACGTGTAGGACGTTAGGTGATGACAGCTATGCCCAAGAAACCTAACACTTGTCCATCAAACATCCTTTGGAGTCCTGACACCTGCCTACCAGGTACCTCTAATAGGGACACGATTTTTTGCATAGTTGATGGCAATAGGTAAACTTGATGGAGACACCAAGGTGAGATCCAAAGAGGAAGAGAATATTCAAGGAAAGATCCAGGTCCAGACGATTAAACAAACCCCTTAAAAGAGGAAAAATAAAGATAATGCGTTATGGGGTCCAAGGCCACACAGTTTAACTTTTACTAATAGAGTACTCTTGAACATCGAGTGACAAGCAAACAAACTGTTACGCGTGAAGAAGAAGCAGAGCGTTCAAGGAACAAACGTCCTTTATTCGATGACCTTACATTCGTATAATACTCCCACGCACAATTATAACAAAAAAATACAGAAATAAATCAAAAGAACGCAGAAAGGACGGAAAGCAAAAGATAAAAGCAAAATGAAAAACATATTAAAATAATGATTTAAAAAAAAAACAGCAGCACAAGTCATGGCACTATTTGAAATTCGAAAAACTCATGCCACAAAATGCAACAAAAGTCTCCAGGGCAAGCACCGCACTGGGAATGAGGGGAATATTTGAAGGAGGCACCTGCCTGGGCTTGTTGGACTCTCCGAAAAGGACAGATCCATAACCAGGGATGTTCTGAGTGACATGGACGAACGGAAGACGCCATAAACAAACCTTGCTATCGACAGTCATTCACAAGAACACGGAACTTATAGCACAGGGAGTAGTGTGTGTGTGTTCGGTGCGGTGGAGCAGCCTTCCCTTTTGGCTATGTGTCTGAAAGTTGTGACACAAGTGCAGGGCTTTAAGTGGGATGAAAAAACTGTTGAGTCTCTCAAAGGGGCGTGGCCAATGTAATTAGGGGCGTGGCCAATGTAATTAAGGGCGTGGATTAAAAACACATAAACTAAAAATCTGTGCTTAGCATAGTGTGCCGCCCGACTTGTATTCTGCTGCTTCTGTCGTTCCATTCAGATATATATTACAACAAGTAACATCATACATACAAGTCAGAACTTTTGGCTTTCTCAATGGTTGTTAGTTGCATAAGATAAATAAGCAGCAGCTATGACTTGTGTATATTATTGAAAAAAAGCTTCCACTTAAAGGCCTGGAGTCACCACGACGATGTTGCTGCTCCTGAGTTTCAAAAAGAGAAGGGGAATTCAGAGAGAAAATGACTCTTTAAAGGATTTCCCTGCCCCCACAACACTCACCTGGCATGACGACATGCCGTAACTTCTACAAGTGAGAAGTGAGCAGTGTGAAGCACGCGCGCATCAATGTGCCTGCTGTCACTTCAGTCCGGAAAAAAACAGACCCGCCTATGCCAGGGCACAAAACAAAGCCCGATAAGAGACCCGTTTCGAGGCTCCCTTTAAAAAACTGCCGGTGCTCAGCACCAGTGAGACCCGGCCCACTTAAAGCGCTGCACAGTGGTCCTACCACTTGAGAATTGAAGCTGCCAGACTTCAGCAAATTCGTCAACGCAACTTGCTGCATCACTGAACACCTCTTCTCAGAAAACCAGTGCTTAATTCGAGCCAGTGGCTTCCAGGGCTCGGCACCGGCACTTAAATGTCAATACTAGCACTTATGGCAGTCTGCCACATGGTGGGGCTGTTGATCTAATTTACAGATAAGCAGAACAGCAGTTCTTTATACATTCAATCTACATAAAAATGACTATACCTGCAGCCCAGCCATATTTATAGATCTGGTGGCCGGAGTAGTCTGAATTATCACACTTGGAGGAGTGCGAGGGTTAGTAGTTGTGTTGGGGTGTAGTTGGTAGCTGTCATTGGAGCACTGGCAGGGGCAATAGACGGTGGAAGCTGCCTTCCAGAAGAAAATATTGAATTACATCTTACAGAGAAAGAACCCTCTGGAAACAGCATCAAGCCCTCATTCCCCAAGTGATGCCTGACCCGAAGACATAAAAGGGCAATGATCAAAGATGCCAACCCCCGCCCATCCCTTCACCGGGATAGCTTTTCAATCCCTTTCCCGGGATAGCTTTTCAAACACCTAAAAACCAGACAGAAGTGTGGTTCTCATGGTCCTCGTTTCTTAATGCGCCATTTTACCTGAAGTGAAGTCCTTCAGCCTTGACTGTGTCCTTCTCCACGCCACCGATCCGGTTGAAGATAACCGCCCTTTGGCCTCCTTCCACTATTGAAGAGAATAAACAAACACAGCATTACCAACTTTCAGAAGCATGAGTTCTGAACCCCTAATTTGACTCATGAACCAGACCTGCAACTCCCAGATGAACCAAACCAGCATCACCCAGATGAACCACACCAGCATCACCAAGCATACCCTGTGAAGGACAGCCTGGGCAGTTCAGATGAAGCCATCTAAAAGGCACACACATGTACACTCAAGAGAGCAAGTACCACGTTTCCAAATTCAGAAGTGGCTTTGGTCAATGCTAGTTTGCAAGGCGCACAACCCCGCAGTGGGTGACCAAGTGCCAGTCATTATCTGGTCCACTCCTACAGGCCCAACTTTGAAATATTTGCATCAATGCATAAACCATTAAGTTTCATGTTCCTGGTAATAGACCATAGCGCTCCCCAAGCAGTCTGCACAGAATTGACCCCTCTACACCCTCACACTGTGCAAGGTGCCTCCGAGAGCCGACTGGCTTCTTCGACTCTGCACGGGAGTGTCCACCTGGAGGTGCTTACTGGTCTGAAGTAACACAAGCCATGAGCGAGATAGCAGAAACCCAGGTAGCATCTGCCCTCGCCTAACGCTGCTAGGTTAAGTTAAACGCATCACTAATCCAACTAAGAGACTGGAGGCAGTGCTGAAACTTTTGGCGAATCGCAGCACGCTGTGATCTTGGATGAAGGGACCACCCCTAAAGTAAAAAGAATAAAGATTGACTAGGATAAGCACTGCTTAGTGGTGAGACAATATTAGTGCAAGCTGGACTGCAGGTACCGCAGGCACGATCAAAGGATATGGGGGCTCACTTAGAAACATAGACTGCTGAGCCTTCATTGACACACCCCAATAGAGGGGGTAGAAGGAATGAGATGTACATGGCAATACATTATTGTAGCTTTTAGGAGACGTTACAATACTTGAGAACAATCCCCATGATCACTGAAAGTTAGTATACACCTTGTCAAGTCCTGTGTTTGTGTGTATGAAGCTCCTATGGGTCCTCGGCAGACTCCTTACTAGTATTACATAATCTGTTGGATGTGACTGGGTGTGGTTAATAAAGTTTGTGACACAGTACGTTCAGTTAACGGTTGCATGCTGAAGAATAAAGATATACAAACCAGAGCTCCGTGTGGGGCGTGGTTCGTTACATGCTCCAGAGGCTGGGGAGGACTCTACAGATCTGTGTTCTCTATAGATGGTTTATATATGCCTGTATATCTTGCCATTTTGTTAGTCTTTTTTGAAAATTAAAAAAATATTTGCACCTTGGCGGCCTGTCTTGGGTGAAGCAGATGATCACATTTTCTGAATTATCAGAATATTGTACACTTTTGAGCCCACTCATCTTGGTCTTCGGAAAACAACCGACCATATTCCATAATCCATCTCCAATAATTGCAAGTGACGTCTTATTCTTGGTTATAAGAAGTTTGTTATCAATAAATTTCATCCTTTGGTGCTGCACCAAGAAAATATTAAAGGTTCCCCACTCTAAGACACCCAAGTCAGGCAAAAGAGGAAGAGTGTGGGTAGGCTGAAGTAAACACATTGGATTGATTGAGTGAAGATACTGGCCATTACAGACTCCATGTGCATACTTTGCAATGGACTATCTGCAGCAGGCAAACAACCAACAGAAAACTGAATATAAAATCTATAATTCTTTACAAATGAATTGATTAGGTCTCTGCTGCAGCATGAGCTCCATGAGGTCTCACACAGCAAGAGAGAACAATAAAAACACTTCTGGTGGTCCTGGTACCAGCCCGGCCAGGTCCAAAGAGAGGGGCATCCTTTGAAATCTCTGCTCACGGAGATTACAGGAGCCACAGAAAACATGAAGAAAAGTCTACTCTGCACATAAATCAATACTACCCCTTGGTACGGTTGTGTTTTTGCCTTTAGTTGGACATGGGAGGTCACATTCCAACTCTAGTCCTAAGATAATTGAGGAAAGTCTCTAGGACTATTAGAGAAAGAAAGAGTCCTAGAAAAGACTGTTGGCAGACCTCCCAAATAAAGTGTGAATAACGTAGGTCCCAACACACAGCTTTGCTACAGGCCATTTCTTATCTCCATCTTCTCTGATAAGGTGCCAGTGTGGTCCAAAACCCCCTCTAATCCAATTTTCTTTCTGAAGTTCCTTCAGCATACTTAATAAACCACTCGAAATTCCAAACTCTTCAACTACCCAAAATATCTCATTATTCACCAGATCAAAAGCTGCCCGGAAGTCAACAAAAAGAGATTCCCCTTGATGTCTAGCTCCTTCCTAGCTACTGACCACAGGCTGAAGCAATAGTCTGTTTTTGTTTGGCCTTCCTTAAATCCACCTTATTCGATGGGAATCAAACTATTTTTCTCAGTCCATTCCCTCAGCCTCTGGAGAATAAACTTTGCATAAACTTTGGACCCTTCGTTTGTTAAACGTATTAATCTATCACTTTTAGCACCTGGGGGAATGTGTCACATATGTATAGGTTTCATAACTGCCCCTTTTCAAATTTTGTGGATCGACTCTATTAAAATGATGGCTTTAAATACTGCCAGGAATATGCTAGACCATAAGTTGATATTACTCTTTATCATTACGGCTGGTAGATCATCGGGCTAGCTGCTCTTGACAAGGTATGTGCTATAATAACTTCTTGTGTGGTTCCAACACTGAAACCCTGCAGAAGTGCATTATCAAACACACACTCTTCTCAAAAAGGCACAATGTAACCATTAGTAAAATTGTCTTCCTTTTGTAGAATTTTCTTTGGGTATTTCTATAAAAGGATGTTCGATTTCTTCTAACTTGTCCATACAGGCAAAATATTCATCTAAAAATGTACTTCTGTTCATAATGTGCAATTAATATGGTTACCTCTTAGTGCTTACCTTAAAATTGGTCTTAATGAACCAAGTATTGTACCTATACCTCCTGAAAATTGTAGTCCTGGATGAATTTTATCTCTTTGTCCTTCTTTATATCCTATATTTAATTATATTGTTGAATATGTTCATGGAAATAATGTTTATTCTATGAAGTTTCTTAAGAGGCAAACTGCAATCATAGTTGTCATTGTTGTCAACGTTTTATGATTTAATAGAGGATCTTTCCTTATCCTCCCTCCCTCTTTCCCTTCCCTCCCATTATTACAAAGTATAAAGACTTCTGGTTGTCTCATTGATATCTAATATTGCAAATTCATTGTGGATTTATATTTTTATCTCTTTGTATTTTGGTTTGTAGTATATACTGAAAATAATAAAGTCTTTTGAACATTAAAAATAGGCTTGGTAAATCCTTACAATTGAGTCCATAACAGACAACGTCTCAGTTTACCTGTGGCCTTTAAGCTCAGCTCCTGGAGAAAGGGAACGTGAACCTCCAGCTGCACTTGATTGACAACAAAATCTACTTCCCGCTAGAAAACTTGTTACAAACATGGTCAGCTTCTCCACAGGCCTGGATTACTGGTGGCAATGGACGAAAGAGGTCCTTTTCAAGAACAGAGCCACAATACAGATAACTTTAGAGGAACAAAAGCAGATTCACTGCCGTTTAAAGGGCCTATTAACCTGGGAGGACTCATTCTATTATGCCGAAACATCATTCCAAGCCCTCTCTTTTTCCCTAGGTGAACGCAAATTCCAAGGTCCATGCTCTGTAAAATTGTTGCGCTCCTTCAAACTAACCATCAGGTAAAACTGACAAGGGCCCAGGCAATGGCACACTAAGATTATCAGAACCACAGCAGCCACCCGGGAACCCGCAACGGAGGTTATTAATAGGCTCCCAAAACGTCAACGCCTTGTTGTCATAGTGTGCCTTACTTTGAAGGGAAGAGCCATCTAAAGAGTGCCCTGGAAGGCCTCCACCAACTCCCAGCAGATGCAAAGACGCGTTCAATGTCCTCTGCACATCATGCAAAGGTCTACGATGGCTTCAGATCAATTCGAACTACCTGAGCTCAAACGCTCAACAACTTGTTTCATCACACAAAGTCTTCAAAAACATGACTTATGGAGGCAGGACTGAAGGTGTCTATAGCCACAGGCTATGAAATGCACTGAATCTAAAGGTGAGGACAGAACTTAGACACACACAATTCAAGGCACGCCTGAGAACCCAACTGTTCGGCCTTGCTGCTAAATGGTCCTTACCCATAGGAACACCAAAAGCTTACCTACAACTCGCCAACGGGCAAGAGCCGTGAGGGGAACGGCGGCAGGAGCAAGACGCCGGGAGGCAGCCCGGTCGAGCCGGACCACACTCCCCAGCAGCCTCTGGGGCGGCAGCGCGCCCGTGACGCGCAAAGAGCGCCCGGAGGCGCCAGTAAAAGGCTGACCCCCCGGGAGCCCAGGGGGGAACACCAAAAGCTTACCTACAACTCGCCAACGGGCAAGAGCCGTGAGGGGAACGGCGGCAGGAGCAAGATGCCGGGAGGCAGCCCGGTCGAGCCGGACCACACTCCCCAGCAGCCTCTGGGGCAGCAGCGCGCCCGTGACGCGCAAAGAACGCCCGGAGGCGCCAGTAAAAGGCTGACAACCCCACTCGCCCCGCGAGTCGCGCGCGGGAGCGACCGGGAGAAGCCCGGGACAAGGGCGGGCCGTCTGTGGCCGTCGGGGGCCAGAAGAGGCCGGGCAGGGCCACCCCCTTTGGTTCGAATTGTGAGTATCCGTAGGTGTATATCTGCGGAAATAACTTTGTTCTTTAACACTACTGTATTTGAGACCTCTGGTCGATCCCCCAAAAATGTCAGTCCAAACTACTTTACCAGATAACTATTTGCTGAAAGTAGTATCCAGAATTAATAATGACAGAAGGAAATCTCTGGGGAAAAGTACTGTTCCAGACCTCCCACTGACTCCATCTGCGAATCTTAATAATGTGGATATCATCGTCAATGAGACAGACACAGCAGTGGAGTATGATAATATCAGTGACAATGTTGATTTAACTACGGCTTCAGACAATTTGACAAGGGTGGAAGAAGATGACCCATGTGATAACTCCGGGGGTACACCTCAGCAGTCTGTTAGGGCCACTAAGTTTATGCGAGCCTGTAGGAAAACGGTACCTAAGCGGGGTAATCACTCTACTAGAAAGAACAAAAAAGACGCCATACACAAGGAGAGCGCAGAGGAAACAGGGTCTTTAGTAAATGACAATTTTGTTTCCATTAAGCCCGATCAAACTGACCTATTATGGAGTACCATCTACAGTAAATTTAATATGGTGGTAGAGCCCTTGTTAACTAAAATTGAAGATCTGCAGGCAGAAGTAGTTAGACTAAGGGCCGTGGTGGATCAGCATGCCGATAAATTGGAAAAATCTATATCAGATATTAAAATACCAGTGTGCTCAACCTCTGTCTCTACAAAAGATAGGGTGCAGTCACAGTCACGACCCATAAATAGTGCACCTCCTACTAATACCAGGAAACAACCACCCAAAGAGCTACCTGTACCATTACTTACAACGGCCCAGGAGGCAGGTAGACCTTCAAAGCAATTAAATGCCGGGTTGACAAGCACAATGTCGGGTACTTTACAGAATGATATTAGACCTACATCATCAGCTCCTAAGACAGCTTCGGTACCAGCGGTCTTAGCTTTACCGGCTGCCACAGGGGGAACTAATGGGGTACCCATACGGATATGCAGGCGTCCAGTAGATCTCCCACCTGAATGTGTACCCTACGTTGTGGTCTTAACTAATGTCCCGATCTTAACCCAGTTCCCTAATAATCAGGAGTCAGAGGAATCTTTGAAGAATAAAACAATTTCCTGGTTAAACCGCCATTGTGGTTACCCAGTTGGCTACTCTGATCAAATCATCTCTATCAGAAGAGTCAATTAGATCGGTAATACCAAAAAGTCATGTGGGGGCGATTGTGTGATCATTAATTTTAAGCATCCGCAACATGTTGCAACTGTTTTGCTTAGAGCAGCCTCAATCACGCAGTCAGAGACAGAAGTAGTTGCCAGACCACTGGGCTATTTTTACAATCATCTTAGCAGGCTGCCTTCTGTTAATTGTAGGGAGGGGGCAACGAGCAACTTTACTTATCCATCTTTTGTAAATAGACCTGCGTTGCCTAACTTCTTTCCTGGTTTACAAGATGGTACATTTACCCCACCGATGCATATGGTGAATCCTATGTCAGGCGGGAATAATTCTATAACACATACTCCCAACCCATTTGTAACCTATGGTAGTACTCCTTTGTCTGTTAGTGGGATGGTCTATCAAGTCCCAACTCAGAACAGGTATCAGTCACTGAGTTTTTTAGATCAAAATGATTGACATGAGATTGACCCTTCCCGGGATGATGCAAATAGTAATAATTATGGAGAAGTAATTATGTCTGTAGATGAACTGGACAATGATGTGATTATAGATTGTATGCCGACAGGGGGAGAAGTCTCAAATCCTACGTATAACATAGAGCTTTTTAACATAGAGAATAACATGTCCATATTTAGTGATGAACCGCCTATTGTCAGCCATGAGAGAGATAGTGCAACTTGTTATATTACCAGCTGGAATATTGCAGGTCTAGTGGCCAAGGAGGACATGCTAGGATGGAAGGATTTCGTGAACTTATTTGATATTCTTTGCCTTCAGGAAACCTGGTGTAAAAACTTTAAAGGCATTGATGGTTTTGTATCCTATGAACTCCCAGCCTTGGCCTCAACCCATGGTAGAGCTAAAGGAGGGTTGCTGGTGTTGATTTCAGTCAAATTACCTATCTCGGTGAAAAAGTATGTAAAAGTGGGGGCTCATTCACAAATTCTATGGCTAACACAAGAAGCGGGTAGAAATATACTCTTGATTAATTTCTACAATAATATATTTGATGGCACTAGACATGTTGCAATTAATGAATTAGATAGGATATTGAACAATTTTGTCAAAAATTTTAATGGTGTTTTTGAATTTATTTTTGTGGGGGATTTTAATGTTTCTGTATGCCCATTATCTTCTCAGAAGTTATGCGGTGTGTATAATCGTTTGGGGGATGCTGATGTTCATTTTCCCCATCACACCTATGGGGAGACCCTGAATAACTTTTTGATACAGTATGATATGGAAATTATGGAAAATGCCAAAAATGATGTGGGTGAAAATATCCCGACTTTTAAAGGAAGGGGCGCTAACACTATTATTGATTTTATTTGCATGTCTTCAACCCTTATTCCGTTATGCCCAGTGCCCAAGGTGATTGATGTTATGTTAAGTGATCATAACTGTTTAACTACTGAATTAATAATATGGAATAATGTCTATTTACGTGAACAGGGTAGTATCGTTAATATTGAACCCCATAGACAGAATGGGTATAGGTTGAGGTGGAAGGGAGAAAAAGCGGACATAACATCAGAGTCCATCATTTCTAGTTGTCTGATGGAAATCACGGCAATTTTAGAACAGGATGATACCTCGGCTGACAGTATTGACCACTTTGATAGAATTAATTCAACCATCAATAAGAAGTTTACCAAAGAGGTTGGGCACAAGAATAGATATAAAAGGGGATGGTTTGATCATGCCTGCTCTACTGCCCGGACGGATCTTAAAGAGGCTTTAGCAGTTAGACCAAGAGATAAGAGTCTGGTGATTCAACTTAGGCAGGATTATAATTTGATCCTTCAACGTAGAAAAGCTGAATTACAGCAGGAAGCGTGGGACAACCTCAGTCAAGCAGCAGAATTGAAGAACTGTACTTTGTTTTGGTCTACGGTGAATAGCCCATTCCTAAAAGATGAAAAGGCACCAGAACTCACATCAAATGTGAGTATGGAATCTTGGATCCAACATTTCTCCATTATTTTTGATTCTAGTAATAGAACTGTATTCAATGGAGAAGGCTGGCCCATCATAGCCTTAGATATTACCGTAAATGAGGTTATGGTTAGCTTAAGAACCAGTAAGGGAGGGAAGGCCCAGGGACCGGATGGCGTCCCCATAGACGTGTATAAGACCGCACCAGAGATTTGGGGCCATTGCTGGCCAAAATCTTCAATGCAGCCATTTGCTGTAAAATACCGTCTACTTGGGAGGAATCAATAATCGTCCCCATTTACAAGAAAGGTGACCGGGGCGATGCTAAAAATTATCGACCTATTTCCTTACTGGACTCATCTGTCAAAATTATGAGCCGGGTCCTTTTAGTAAGACTAGAGGAATGGGCAGAAACCAATGAGATCTTAACTAACTGCCAGTTTGGATTCAGAAAAGGACGTGGCACCATTGAGCAGTGTCTGAATCTAGAGCTCTTGGTAGGGAAATATACCCAGGCCAAAAAAGGGTCGCTTTATTTATGTTTTGCTGACCTAAGCAGCGCTTTTGATATGGTAGACCACGCTATATTATGGGTCAAATTATTAGAAATGGGGGCCCCTGAAGGTATAATATACTTCCTCGCCCGCCTGTACGAAAAGCTCAGCACCAGTGTTCGATATGGACCTAATGGGGAGTGTACGACCAAGTTTAGGATCGGGAGGGGAATTAGACAGGGGTGTGTTTTAGCACCCCTGCTTTTCACCCTCTTCATAAATGAGGTAGATTCTGTCCTGCAGACAGTCACTGCGGATGCCCCTAGAGTCAACAATCTTAATATACCCGTATTACTTTATGCGGATGACGCAGTGTTACTGTCCAGGACTCCCCTGGGTCTTCAACGCCTGATGGACCGCTTTGTGCGGTTCATCAAAAATAGGAAACTGGTGATCAATAAATCAAAAACATATGTGATGGAGTGTGGGCCTGGAAGAGTTAAAATGAAAGGTAAATCCCATTATTTTATTGATGGCGAACTGGTCGAAAAAGTTGAAAACTTTTGCTACTTGGGAATTACTTTTTCTAATAATGGGAGCTGGGTCACTGAACACAAAGTTGTTAAAACAAAGATGATTAGGAGTGCTAACGGGGTCTTTGCATTTGCCAAGAAGCTGGGGAGCAGACGTATTAAAGACATGTTAAAAATGTACCAATACAGATGTCTCTCTGCAGCCCTTTATGGGGCTGGTGTATGGGGTGTGTCACCAGCGGGGAGCCTTCAGGTAGAGGAGAATAACTTCCTGAAAAGGCTCCTGTGTTTACCCAAGTCTACCTCCAACTCCTTGGTCCATAAGGAAACAGGGATTCAAACCCTAAGTGATATGATCATGTTAAGACCCCTATTATTGTGGCGCTCTATTTGGCTCAGCGATGGCACCTCATTGAATAGAGCTATTATCGAGGACTGCCTTTCTTTAGACCAGCATTTAAAGATCCCTTGGATTAAATACATTATTGAATGTTCCCAAAAGATTTTTGGGATTAATGTGATTAATGATCCATACAGTGCCTCGGATATCTCTAAATCAAGTATGAAAATAACTTTCTTGAACTATTGCAATGAAAGGCATTTTCTGGAGGATTCTAAACTATCCACATGTGTACTGTACAATAGCATGAATGATTTTATTGGATTTCATCCGTATTTGTCACAGGTAACCAGAGTTCCGCACCAGTTTGTACTAACCAGAATGAGGATGGGAATAGTACATTACCTTGTTGCGTGCCCTAATATTAAAATGCGCCCTAATGGACCCTGTGTATGTGATAACAAAACGGAACAGAGCCCTAAGCACTTTCTATTATCATGCGAATTGTATAGTGAACTACGGAAATTCTACCTAAAGCCAATGTTAAAAAGATTTGGAGTGAGAACAACCACGGACGCTATGAAACTGCTTTTTAATCTGCACCATACGGACATTTGCTTTTTTACTGCTACATTTTTGCTTAAAGCTCTAAGCCAGGAAAAGTATGTGCTTTTAATTATTTTAAATATTTATTCCATCCCCCGTCTGGATAATGTATGTATCATGTGTTTTCTTTAAATGAAATGTTTAATGAAATGTTTGTATCTGTAACTATATGTGCTTTTATGGACATGCTTTTTAATGTTCCGAATAAAGCTTTATGAATTGAATTGAACATCGGCCTGGATTTTGCGTCTATTAATTGGACTCCTGCTTTCACATGTTATATATCACATTTTTCTTCAGCTCAATCACTGCACTCTGAATGACAAAAGTAGCAATTACATAAAGCTAATTTAAAATCAAGTATTAAGAAGAAATACACTCAATGTGTCCAAATAAAGTAGATATTAATGCAGATAAGATCCAAACATTAAATATGGACAGATTATTTTCTTCTCAAAAGACATCAGCTTAACTCTAAGCCACATTTTCATTGTCACTTAAGAGAAGATTGCAGTAGCAAAAATAATAATGTTCACTGTGTGTTTTAAGGAACGCCTACACTAATAGCGGACTTGAGGTTCCATTGGTTAGAAGTAGTGTTGTTAAGGTTGGTCTGAACAGGCTCTCTTCATGGGCTGCTTTTAACAAATAATATTCCTATTATGGGGCAAGAACCTGGTCAAATCCACCTGAAAAGCACTTTTACGGCTTGAATGAGCCAATAAAGGTTAACACCACAATAGTCAATCTGTACTCCGACAACTTGTATGGGTTTTCACCAATTCCGTGCGATGTCAGACAGAATAGAGTTTCCATGTACAACAACCATGATTGAATATATGACTTTACCACGAACACAAATACCCCGCATGGCATTACCACGCGAATTTTTCTTCGCAAGTGGCTGTACCACGCAGCTTTTTAGAACGCAAGTTCTTACCTCGCATTTCAAAAACGTTACGTTCACCAGCTCTTACTTCCATCCTCCATCGAAATATGCGTTAAAACACGTCCACAAAAACTAAAAAAGGACTTCAATTATGACGTACTCGCCACGTCTTCGGTGCGGCTCTTTTTTTTTTTTTTTTTATTGACACTTTAGTGCGTTTTTTTACTGTATGTAGCCTGCTCTTTTTTTTTAAATGGGGGGGAGACCCCCCCAACCCCCCAAGGCCACGCAGAACTTACATGCTGGACGACCAAAAGGAATACCACTTGCGTGGTGAAGACGGTCGTTGAAGGCTCCCTCGTTGAAGAGACGTTTGCGGGGTAAGTGGATCGTTAAAAATGTCAAGCGTGGAAAAGACATCGTTGTAAATGATGTTTCCCCCATGATTAAAGCTACATAATTAGATTTTCTGTAACAGGAGAACGAAACTATTGTGTTAAAGATGAAAAATCAAAGTAGGGCTTCCCTAGGCATTGGACGGCAGCAGGTGGAGGTAAGGAGGGGGCCGGAGTCATACTTGAAATATAAACATTGCAGTAGTGTCACAAAAAACGTTTAAATTAACTCTTTACATATTGATATCACTTGTATCGCCTACATTTCTAGACAAGATGAATGCCACCTCTGCGGATAGATCAGGATGTCTGAGAAGTGAGATATATTTTTTAATAGAATTTATTTTGTCTCCTACTTGACCTCTTTCCAAGGTACGTTACAAACTATTTGGGTAAAGTGTTGAGGTGGCCTTAGCAAATCGAGTCAATTACATGGCCATGACGGGGTTTCATCATTTTTAAGTCTCCCAAAATGGCCAGTGTTATTCCACTGCCACTAGTATCGGCTAAAAGATAGATTTAATCAATCTGGTGCATTCAATGATTTTGAATTATTTCCAAAGACATACATGCAAGCTAAAATGGGTAACTGTGGAGCGAAAATGCAGGCGAGACAAACTGAAGCTGAATCAGTGGATGATTTAGATATTTTTCCTATATATTTTACCTGACTGGTGATTTATTCTGGTCATACCAGACTGACGATTTACTGTCATTGATAGATCTCAGGTATTTCAGTAAAATGCATATAACAATCGCTAGGTGAAGGTTGCTGTAATAGGGATTTTTTGAGTGATATTGTGACAACTATTTGCATTTGTAAGTGAAGGTGCTTTGTCGATGGGAATCGTGCATCAACTAGAGCTCTCAAAGATAGACGTAGTTTCAGATGCAATGGGCTTGATCCATTTTAAGCATCGTCGTCCCAGTGTACATTGAAACGTACCATGTCACAATATCCCAAATCACCAGAATTTCTTAGAAGCTAAGATAGGTTCTCCAGGATGATGATGACTACAAACCTCCCAATAGTTACCTGTGTACAAGGACTCCTTAACTCCATAGGCGAGGGCTCCTGCTCCCAGCAAAAGCTTTACACCAGTCCCCGCACCCCTAGGGCCACCAGAAAAGCGACCAGAGAGCTCACGCAGACGCTGGAAGATCGACTGAAAAGCAAAGTAGCAGGATGTCATTACTCACGTAGTCACAAGAATTTGTTCAGCATTATTAAGCGTCAAATATCGTTAATAGCAGACTGAACTTATTTAGTTTTCGACTACTACATTTCTCAGAATACACATACTGCAGTAAGTATTACAGGTCAATTACATGAAGAGAGACTGGTTATTAGAGCACAAAATGACAATCTTCTGTAATTTTATTCATGGCATCAATCTATTTCCGCTAAAATAATTTAGACCCCATCTTAAATATCCACACTCAACACCATCCATGCTTCAGCCACACTGCAACCTGCTCAAAATAATGATGGTCCCACTGCAGAATTACCACCAAAATATTCACTTCTCTCCAATTTAACAGATAGGCCCCTGCTAAGAAACTTCACCAATGAACTATTACTGGAATTGCACTACAAGACTCCACCCTAACCACTGGGAAAAAATATCTGCAGGCCTGTACCACCAACACCTGCAAATATCAGCTAGGCAAGACCCAAGATCTACAAACATTGTACACGCTTTCATCTTCATCCGCTCCTAGCACTGTGCGAGCCACCATGCTCCAACATCTTGAAAAGCCTCTGTCATTCATGACTAATTCAATGTCTCCGCCTGCAAAAGACATCACCACAGTTCAGCTCTCTAACAATCACTGCAATCCATCAACCACTAGAAATAAGCAGAATATTCATAAATTATATATATTTTTTAAATGCTTAAGATGACTACGGCAGGAATAAAAATTATGATTCAGAAAAGGGGGTGGTGATGAACAGAGTGTCTGAATTAAGCAGACCACTCTTACCCAGTCCAAAGATCAGGGCTTTATCCATCACCGTTTTTTAGCTCACTGCACCATCCCAGCTCAGAACTTGGCTATATGCAAATTAGTCTGACCCTGGCCCAGTGCATCATGGGAACAGGGCAGACCAAACTACCAAGCCAATTCTTATACTGGGAAGGAAACAAGCTACCGGGGACCGGTTTCTGGCATTTCAGCCGTCTTCGGCCCGGCTTGCTTGAATCCTGATGGTGCAATGAGCTAGGGACTCACATCTGAGTATACCCTTCCACGCTTATGGTGGACAAAAATGATTCAGAAAAGGGGGTGTGGCCCCTGCTAAGAAACTTCACCAATGAACTATTACTGGAATTGCACTACAAGACTCCACCCTAACCACTGGGAAAAAATATCTGCAGGCCTGTACCACCAACACCTGCAAATATCAGCTAGGCAAGACCCAAGATCTACAAACATTGTACACGCTTTCATCATCATCCGCTCCTAGCACTGTGCGAGCCACCATGCTCCAACATCTTGAAAAGCCTCTGTCATTCATGACTAATTCAATGTCTCCGCCTGCAAAATACATCACCACAGTTCAGCTCTCTAACAATCACTGCAATCCATCAACCACTAGAAATAGGCAGAATATTGATAAATTATATATATATTTTTTAAATGCTTAAAATGACTACGGCACTAATAAAAATTAAACAAATATGTTCTCGATTGACTGCCAACCTCTCTTCCACACTAGCGCAAGTTGTCAACGCTAACTTAAAAAATATAACTGACCATTCTTTATTCAACTTAAAGTGACTGTGTACACCAACCACACAACTGCAGACCACTTTAGAACCTCCACAATGGCTCTTGTGCTCTCCAGCTGGATTCTGCAAAATGATGCAGCTCTGTCATTCTGGGCCTCAAACTCCAAACCTGATCCTCTACATCGGTGTCAAAACACAGCAACAATACTACCCACCAGCCTCGGTCACCATTCAAGCCCACTCACATCAAGTTACACAGACTTCTTTCAAATGCTGGATCAGTTTCAAATACTGATGTTTTAACTACTAGACCCTTCGACTTGGAAATAAGTTATTGATGAACTACGCACAGTGAGCTTAACTCTTCATACAAAGTCTTTCACAAGCACCCTTCTGTCCATCTCTAAATACAAACTCACCACGAATTGAGGCCACACGATGGAGTTGAAAGAAGTGCTCACCAGAGCCTCTGCACCCTCTTCCACTAACGTCTTACTTCTAATCAACTGAGTGGAGAACTAGTCTTCAAGAAAATACTTTACACTCACTCCTTCCGCAACGCTTTCCACCGGCTAATGTCCAGTGACAAATTCCTACCACCACAGTCCCATAGTAGAACTGCCTCCTCCTTCAAGCAATTAACTTTCAAGTCATCTGCTGGCCTCTCATCAATTCTCAACACACTACCCCCATGCCCATCCAAAAGAGTCAGATTGTTGGTACAAATAGCCCTTGTTTTGGAATGTACAGATTTACATGTCATTGCAAAAGTCTACAACTACAGGCATCACCAGAGGATTTTACCAGCTCCTACAGTCCTACTTAGTCATGGTGACACCGCCAACGCAGAATGTAGCTCTCAATATGAACAAATCAATCAGTAAATGAAAAGCAGACCAGTTAGTCTGACGTTAATAAAAATAAAATTAACAGGAGTACTGAAAAGAAACAGTCACTCCATTTGGAATGGGATTCAATTTGCAGAACTTCACAAGGAAAAATTCAAAGAAGGTTGTTCACCGGGTGGGCGCGGAAGTAGATCACGGGGAAAAAGTAAATGAGGTGCATTCAGACCTTGTGAACACTTCAAAGATGTGTGGCATCTTCACATATATTCCTTTCTTTGATAACATCCTCCGAGATGTAAATATATTCACTCAGCTCATTGGATCAATGCAGATGCTTACTCAGAATGTTGTACAGTGTGGATGAAAATATATTTCATTCGAGAGGATAGCATTGGGGCCCTTTGCACTGAATCCTGTTTATTAGCCTTGCTTCAATAAATTGGAGTTTCAACGTTAAAGTCTCCTGGGATTTGCAAAACACTACATGTTCCAGCTCAAGACTTGTGAACATGTGGAACAGTCCAGTGATGGGTGAACGGAGCTGCAA
Source organism: Lissotriton vulgaris (assembly GCF_964263255.1). NCBI lineage: Eukaryota > Metazoa > Chordata > Amphibia > Caudata > Salamandridae > Lissotriton > Lissotriton vulgaris. The sequence goes on along the minus strand of NC_141699.1, from coordinate 1,080,629,098 downwards.
GCAAGCTGTGTGAACGACTGGACACCGGCCCTAATGAAAATCTGGTCCATTCTTAGGGTGGGGAGTAGGGGGGTGCTTCAGGCTGTAGCAAATGACGGAGAACAAGGTGAACTTCTCATAGAAATGTTTGGGAAGGGTGGTTAGAAGGAAGAGACGCAAGGAACTGTGATGGAGTTTTCATTTACAAACAAACTAAATGTAGGACTCTACTCTGAAATAGGATCGCTTGAAAGATATGGAAGCGGAGGGGGTTATATGCTATATACAGATAATGTTCTGAAGTTTTTGGTTCAATAAGTCTTGTATTTTGTTGTGCAGAAGTTTTAACCTCTGTAGGCCGTAACTTATTGCTGACTGTTAGGGGGTGACTACACGTTAGCTCATGTCAAGGCAGACGACCCAAAATGTGTGAGAAACCTACATGGGGATCAGGAGAATAAGTCTACATAAAACAAATATTTAATTTTTTTCCCCCCAAAGTCTTAAACTGAACCTATTTCACAACAACGTGCCTCATTTTTTTCAGAGCTGGATGATGAAATTATATTGCGGATTTTTGGGGGCAGAGGTACGTGGTGGCTAAATACAAATTGGGGTCTAGTTTCTGATGCTCAAGGGCCCGGTTATTCTAACCCCATTAAACTAGGACCCGTGGCCCTGGTTTTAACTTGAAGCCCCGGCTGTCACTCGGTGCTCTATGGCAGCCAGGGTCCCGCGCGGCAGCGGGCGCTGCACAGACTCCATGAGCAGCCCCCGGAGGCCCAGGCCGCCCGCCCCCGCCGTACTCACGCTGGCGTCACGGCCGGCCATGCTGTCACTGCTCCGGTACTGCGTGCCCGTGCTCTGCGTGCCGCCGACCTCTAAACACGGCGGCCAATCCGCATCCACTTCCGGGAAAACCAGCGCAGAGCCGACTGGGAATTGTAGTTAGCGGGCGGTGATGGTGCATAAACTGGGAGAGGAAGAAGGCACCATGCAGCCTGGGAGTTGTAGTTTAATAAACTGACACCTCTAGTGGAAACAAGCCCTGGCAAAGACAATAGGTCTCGCCTATACCAGAGCTATTGACTTTGGCAATGTGCTTTTGTTATGTTGTGCACCAGTGTGGCTGCTGTTCAGCATGGCTAAAAGTTAGTGGAGTAGAGTTTCATAGAGTGGGGGGGGGGGGGGGCAGAGGAATGGGAATAGAGTGAGTGTTGTAGAGAGCGGCATTTTGGGGTTTTTTTTGTTGCATATTTATATATCGCGAACTCGACCCGAAGGTATTGGAGCGCTTTACATGAGCACCGTATTTACATTACACATTAAGGCACAGGGAGATTAAGTGATTTGCCCAGAATCACAGGATGTGGACGAGACCCCGAGGCCCGAACCCTGGTTTCCAGCATCAAAGTTGGCAGTCTAACCGACGGACCACATCCTCTCCCTCTCCTCCATTAGGGCAGAGGAGCGTCTACCCGCCTGCTGCAAGCACAGCAGCTGCAACTTTGATCAAATGCTCAATGGACATGACCATGTTAGTACAGAGCGCTATATGTCTGGTCTTGGGAGTGGGGCAATTCTTGCTGCTGACTGGCAGCAGGAATGGCTTGCCCAAAGTGCACGTCAGATTAGGCGGCTGTCTTGCGACGGCCAGCCCAACATGCACACTTCAGCCCACACCAATACCAGCTGTGTAACAGCCAGGCAGACTGCAGGGACGGGCTCCTAGTGTGAAAAGGAGTGCTGTGTTAGACTGCTCCGACCAATCATGGAGTGCCTCTCATGCCGAAAACAGCATGAGAGCAGCTCCTGGATTGGTTGGGTTCGTTGGCTGTTTTGCTAGGCCTCAAGAAACCTACATCCAATGCAGGGAGCAGAAGAGCCAATGTCTGGAGATGAGGGAATTAGTTCTGAATGGCCGTATTGGAAAATGGACTGTGGTTTGTCAGTGAGTACGAGCCTGTTGTGTTTATATAGGTTAATTATCAGCCCTCGAAGAAAACCATTGCCTGCCCTGACAGCCACTGCCCTCTCCTTGCAGTCCCACCGCTTCGCCTCACAAACACCAGTCATTGAGGGACAGTGTGTCTGGAGCTCTGCTTTTGCGCTATCCTCCCTGGAGCAAGTGATGGGGGTCCTCTGGCGCCCGGTGCGTTGGGTATGACCCCACGCTACAGCATCATTGTACAATCATCTGTGCCCACCTGCCATCCACAGGCTGGGTACCATGCCCAGGATGCTGAAGTTTTTTGCCACCTGTCAAACCAGGTAGGAGCATTGGCTGGGGGCGGCAAGGCAGAGGGTGGGGGATGGGAGTCAAGGGAAAAGACGTGAAACTGAGCCTTAGGTTGAGAGTGGGAGTCTTATTGGCAGCCGGGAAAAGAGCTGAATATCTGCCCCTTATCTCTTTCTTTTGTATGCCTGGTTTTGCGTTGGGATAGCTTGCACAAATGAATGCTCAGACATTGGCATTTAGTGTTTTCTTCCATGGCCGCTAGGCTAGGTCCGCCCTACTACTTTCAGATGTCACTAGCCACCACTGAAGGCATCTAGAAGCTGAGCCTGCAGACGACAGCCAGCACCACAGCAGTGCCAAGAGCCCAAATAAATGGGGAACCCGGCAGTCTGTACTATGCAAATAACTTGTGGCTTGAGGTAAGTCCGCTTCTGTCACTGGGTGATCTACTTAGCTGGGGGGTGGGGGGGGGGGGGGGGGGGGATTGCAAACAGTTTTCAGGAATCAATAAAAGTGCCAAGATATCTCTGGTGATTAATTCAACTGCTGTAGGGACATTAGATATTTTTCTAGTGCCAGTTTTGATTCATCTAAGGTGCTGCAGGGGATAATATGCCTGCTGCAAGAGCATGTACTGTGCAGATTGCAGTACAGTATTTTATGCACATAGCTCTTTGGTTTACCGCTTTTGTCACAGAAACCTTTTTGTTACTGTGCAGTTTATAAATTACAATCGTAATCTAGATTAGAAAGTTAGGGTTCCCACCCCCCAGGCTTTCATTATCCTATGTGCTAATTCTCAAATATGCTTGAAAATGCCTCATTTGGCCACTATATTTTCAAACTTTTCTCAGGGGGAGAACTCACCCTGAACTTTCTACACCTCACCACTTTCATATCACCAGCCGCCACAGAGGCCATCAGTGGAAAGGCACTGCCCTACAAAGTTATTAGGTATTACTCTTGGTACAGGGAAACTGTTCTAGGTATCAGCACTAATAGGCATCAAGATAGAATCTCAATTAAGTCTTTTAGGGGCAAATGGTGCCTCATCCCAACTGCAGGGATTGAACATGGTCAGTCCAAGGTGCCATGGGCACTAGTTAAAGGGCTGCCTACATGCTCTATATCGTCAACATAATAAATAGAATCACAGAGTGCGCTATATGCAGCCTGGTATTGTAAGAACAGAGTTTATAGAGGATTTAAAGGCCTCAAATGTAGTGGCGGAGAGCAGATCTCTCCTTGCCCTTGATTTGTGGCTTTGTGACTATTCGTTTAGAAGCAAAGATGAGCAGCTACTTGAACATAGAGGTACATCTAGAGGCATGTCCTGGATCCAGGATAATTACTTATCTGGATACCTCAGAAGTACGAGACTGATCCAAGGAGTGCACTGATTACACGCAGTCATGGAATTACCGCATTAAAGTAGTTAATGTGCGTTCGTTTCTTTGCAATGAAATGAGATGTCGAAGAGTTGAACATGTTTACCACCTCTACTCAGAATGCTTTTCCACCTGTGTTCTTCTTGTACGAGGAGGTGGTTAGACGAGGGCCAGTCTCTAATGTAGAGTCTGTTGTGGGAGTTTCATTGGACTTTAACTTAGAGGGAAAAAAAACATTCCTTTGGATACCCCCTTGAAAGCAGAGTGTCTGGCTATAGGTATCCTGTGAAATCCTTGGAGCACTAGTTCCATATGTTACCATGGACAAAGGTTTAGGCACTGTCTTGCTGCAGTTTTGAATCCTTTGCAAGTTGCAAAGTATGTTGAGGTACGCCCTTAGGTAAACAACATTTGCATAATCAACGGTCACCATCACAATGCTTATAATGGCCTGGAGGTTTGCAGGTGTCATGGGAAGATGCAGCACTGTGTTGATGCGGATTCATTTGGGAGATCAGATATAGACTGGAGTCCATGGTCACACTGAGATTTCTTACCTCCTTTGATGTCACTGGTGGTGCATAGTTCCAGGGGTCAGATGCTTGTAGTTCGGTAGTTTAAGATCTCAGACCTGGGTTGAAGGTTAATTGATCAGCATCCATTTATCAATGGAACAAGTTGAGACAAAACCATGTCTTTAGAGTTTTCTAGTTTTAGGATAATCTATGTGTTGTCAACATAGCACTAGCAGGTTAGGTTGAAGAACTTGGTCAGATCTGGAGATGAAGTGAGGTAGAAATTATTGGCGGAGCCTTGGGGGATGCCACAGTGTGAGGCGGGAGCAGATGCAGTGAACAATGGTAGTGACACAACTTTGTCTGTGCTCAATTTCAGGAACAAACTGCAAATCTCTCCTCTTTGATATTTATTAGATGGGATGGGCTTGATTGTGATGTTATGAAATGGTGAATGTTACACAGATGTGTGATACTGCAGATTTGAGAAAGCTCTAGGGCATAGAAAGACTCAGCGAAACACGTCAGCAGGACAACATTAAACCAAGATATCTATTAACAAATAAAACCTAAAGAAAGACACACAAGACATCAAATCAGTTTATGGTTTCACTTCTGAGAAAGTATATACGGTCCTTATTTATTAAGGAGCATCAGGTATATACTTCACCTCCGGGGAGTTTGATTGTACCAGCAAAACCCCTCTTCTTGGTTTCCTAGGATCCATCTTCTCATGAAGAGTCAAAGGAGTTGCTTCTGTCCCACTGTTGTCCTCTCTGGTACTCAAGCCCACCTACAAAGGACATTCTTCTCATCCATTTTCCAGCCTGGAGGCTGAAGCAACAGGACTGAAGAAGAAGCAGTTGCTTTGGAATTTGCCTATAGCTGTGCAGTCTCCTAAATCCCAGCCTACTCTGCATAATAGGGTTTGGTTTCAAAGGTGGTACGATGTTGGGCCCATGAACCCCATACCCAGTGATGAGCATAACACACTTTTTGTTCTTGTAGAATGGTTTAGATTTGGGTTTAGATGTCACTGAAACCTTTAAATAAGCCTATATTAAGGCTTTTTAATAGTTTAGTTTTAAATAACCATAATGGCCCAGCACTGCTCTACCTGAAAAACATAGCATAATTCTATCAGATTTGCACATTTAACCAATCCATAACGTTTCTTTGAGGAGAGAAAATAATTTATAAATGCACAGTTTCTTATATAACAACATTATATAGGATTTATTTATATAGCCAGAAAAGATTATTCTAAAAATAAAACTGGATACAAAATTCCTTAAAAAAACAATTCCCTTACACAACAGTATCATCATATTGAAATCAGTATAAGCTTAGGATCTACACACATCCATTTACACAAGAGTGTTCAATCACCTGGAGATGTTACAAAATTCAAATCAGTTCTCAATAGCTTCATCATCCAGTAGATTGTGTTCAGCCATTTGTGCTCATTCTTAGAACATAAAAACATAATTATAGCCGCAGTCAGTTGAACATAATAAAGTATGTTGAGACGGTTGTGCTCCCTCCTAGGCCACTAAGACGTGATTACAGCCAACAAGTGTTTAGAGGATTAATGTGTTTCTTCTGTGCTGTGCAATAGCAAAAAATAGAACAAAAAGAGAAAATATAAACACCAAATGAATATCAACAACCTACATAATATATATTTTTTAAAAAAGTTAATTACAGCTGCTATACTAATATAACTACTCTGAGGAGCAGATTTATCATCGTGTTACATTGCCCTCGCATCACGCAAGGTAACACAAAAGCAACACTAAAGTCCGATTTACTGGGAATTGCAAGGCCACCTAGTGCGGCCCTGCGGTGCTTCATACATTTGGAGTAACGCAAGTTGCACCTTGCATTACTCCGCGCCAGTTGTGCTAAATCCAACTCGTTCCAGTGCATGAATGCAAGTTGAGGGTTGTCGGAGGATGCCTTCGGACCTTGACCTGCATTCCTCAGACTGTGAGAGTATCTACCTTAGAACATTGGAGTAAACATGCCGGGGTAGACTCTGCCAGGTTCCCTAAAGAGCACTTCCAGAAAGACTAAGAACCTTAAGGTTTGAATAGCAGGGTACCCCATCAAAAAGTGGCAGCTGTCCTAACCACCTTTATGTGCTGTGCGTTGAGGTAACGAACTTGTGATACAGCAGATGGAACACCAAACACCTTCTGCTGGGGCCTGGGGGGTCAACATGGCAAGTAGACCACAAGCAAGACCAATGTGTTCCTAGTTAGAGTCATTAGAGAGACAATGCCTGAAATACACAAAACTGCCTCTCTCAAAGAGTCTTTCAAAAGTTCTCCTTTGTGTGATAAAAAATGAAACATTCATGGTGGGTAGGGCAGGATTTGAGGGACAATGGGGACAGTAGTTCCTGGTCTTTCGTCCGATTTCCTTTCTAGCTCAAACATGACATCTCCTGTGTTTGGTCTTTCTTTTCTTTTGGAGAAAGACGTATTGAAAGTACTGAAGGAATAAGAAAAAAAAGTTTAACTGTACTGCCCTGAACCATAACCCCTTCCTAGGGGTCATGGCTTTTGGAACTCAAGAGGGGCGTGGCTTGGATGCCGAGGAGGTAGGCAGCGTGAGCCCGGAGCTCCACGCCCGATCCCGGATAAAATCCTGTTAAATTGTACGAATTCCGACAGAAACCGATAGATCTACTGGCTGAAGGCATCGCCGAGGCATCGGCACCCTGGGTTTGCAGCTACCTGCCGTTAATTACCGTGAAAACTGACTTTGGAGAGTACCGGCGGAACGGAACACCTTGATCTAAGATGGCGGCTCGAGACCTGAGCCTGTGACGCCGCGAACAAAGAAGGCTTGACGATCTGCACTTCCAGAGGCCCTGCAACAAACAGCGATCGCTGGAGAAGATGCTCAGCATCAATTTCTGAGGGGTAGCTCATGCAATCCTACTCTCCGCTTTGAAGGGACAACGACGGCCGAGTGGAAAACTTCCTCAGGGGGTACCCAAGATGGCGGCAGCCCCGAGAATCGGAAGCTGATGCCTTTGTGAACAAACCGGGGTTGCGGGGACCCCATCGACACTGCTTCGGCTGGAGAGGGCTGACTCATCCTACTGATTATCCAGAAGAGTGGCCCACGCAGTGCTCTGCGTCCTGGGACCAACCCGAACTTACAGCTTGTATCGTCCTGGGCGACTATCCGGAACAGCCGGTGCTGAAGAGCAGAAAGGTCGACCGAGAACTGGATACAAGGGGGAGAGGAGGTCAAGCGTCACGAACAATCCGATTATCGAGGCCTAGCTGTTATCGAAAACGGGCTCTGCCTTTGTCCCTGGCCTGACGAGGAACCCCCCACCCAATACCCATTGACCAAACCAAGATGGGGAAGACGAAGGGAAAGTGGGACGGGGCAGCTAGCTCTGACACGTTGGACGGAGCAGATCAAGGCCACACCGACCTCCGACAAATGCAGGAACGTATTCTAGAAGCTATCTCAGCCACGAAGGACGCCCTGCAGCAGGACATTGCCCAGGTGGCAACAGGCTTGGGGCTCCTGAGAGCCGAACACGATAAGCTTAAAGATAGGGTCAAGAGCACGGAGAGAACCCTGCAGGAGCTGGCCCCGGCACACAAAACTATGGAAGGGCGGTTGGGGGATGCTCTGGACCGAATACAGGCGCTGGAGCGGAGGACACTGAAAGCCGTAGTAGGCGTAACAACGTCCGACTGGTGGGCCTTCCAGAAAAAACGGAGGGCGACGATATGGTGGGTTATCTTGATCAATGCCTGCGAACTGAAGTAGCACCGGAGGGGCTCTCCCCCTTCTTTTCGCTAGAACGAGCACATAGAGCCCCGGCCCGGCCGCCCGCCCGCCCGCCCCTGGCCTACCTCCCCATCCTGTGGTGATCAAACTTTTACATTACAAGGACTGTTGCAGAGAGCCAGGGAGGCAGGCCCCTTTCAGGTTGGCAATAACAAGGTGACCCTGTTCCCGGACTTCACGTTTGAGACGCAGAAACTCAGAGCTAGCTTCCTGTCGATTAAACGGGAGCTGCGCGTGGAGGGCATTAAATACTCACTCCTTTTCCCAGCCAAGCTCAGAATAGTGGTGGATGATAAAACTCTTTTTCCCCACGTCGGCGGATGCCTGGGCATGGTGGGACACTTATAAGGCCGGGACGGATGGGGCCAGGTTCAGGGCGGCGGAGGAACAACGGAAACAGCCGACTAGAAAATCGCAGCGTCTCCGGAAACGCCGGCACAGGACTGGGAAACCAACAATGTCACAGACGGAGGAAGAAAGGAGGGCCGCTCTTCAAGCAGTGGTGGACTTATCAGGAACGGTACTTAGCCAGTCCGGTAAGGGCTCAGACTCTGAGGAACAGGTTACTGGATCAGAAACTGACCTTTCGGAACTTGGTAGCGGCAGAGGACCCATTGTAACACCACAAACGTCAGGAGAGATAGTAGAAGCCTGAGGAAAGAGACTTTGAGAAACGGAGTGGCACATTGACAACGAGGGGCCGTGCCCGTAGATGCCGAAAGTTAACAGGCAGAACTATGGAGACTCGTGAGTGATCATGGGGGGATTGTGGGGCGGAATAGGCGGGTCTGTACCAGTATAACAAACACCCTCGGAATCGGACCGTGCCCTACTGGCCCTTAAGGTCATCGCAGTGGAGACTGCGAACTATAGTGTGTGTATTTGAGGGGGTTCACTCAGTTGATACAGTTTGGATGGGAACTACTCTGGCTAAGATCGGGCCTATCCTGGGGGGGTGGATACCGAGAGTAGTTTGGGAGACTCGAGGTGGGGTTGGTGGGGTTTGGGGACTAGTTGTTGGGAGAGGGAGGGGGGGGCGAGAGATGTGCCAGTATATGCGCATGGACGGAGACTGTTATTGATGTGTTCATGAATGCAGGGGGCAATGGTTAATACGGGAGCTTTAAAATGTGTGACCTGGAACGTGCGGGGCCTACATACCATGGTGCGTAGACACAAGATACATGCTTACTTGGTCCGTAGAGGGGTTCACATAGCACTGCTCCAAGAAACACACCTCACAAAGCAGGAGGGCATAGCTCTGCAGAGAAGATGTTGGGGACAGCTATTCAACACGACGTACTCTGCATTTGCAGGGGGCGCTTTGATATGGATCCGGGCTGGGGTTCCCTTTCAGGTAACAAAACAGGTGATAGATCCGGAGGGTAGATTTGTGGCCGTGGAGGGGAGGCTCAGGGGCCGGGTTGTGTCACTGTGTAGCGTGTACGCTCCTAACGTAGATTTACCCGCCTTTCTAACGAAGCTTTCAGGCAAGTTGGCGGGCTATTTGACAGGCCCAATACTCATGGGAGGGGACTTTAATTCAGTAGCAGACATCACATTGGATAGGTTTCACCCACCATTGCATACATCACCAGTGCATAGACTAGCCAAACGCAGATTGGAATGGCAGGAGAGATGGGATCTGGAAGACGCTTGGAGGGCACTGCACCCCACGATGAGGGATTACTAATTTCACTCCAGTATACACGACCTACATGTCCGGCTAGATGTGTTCTTGTGCTCTTCCCCCATACTCCCGGCTGTGGTGTGCGCGGAGTACCTGGCCCGCACATTGTCTGACCATAACCCCCTATTGCTGTCCCTAAATTGGATGACTGACATTTCACGTGTTCCGACCTGGCAACTGCGACCGGATACCCTGGATGATTTATTATTCAGGGAAGCCCTGGGCGAGCGATTGACTCGCTATTTTGAGGAGAACAGTGGTACCGCGTCCTCCAGGGCAACGGAGTGGGATGCCTTCAAAGTAGTGGTCCGGGGTCATTGCATAAGGGCTACGGCGGGCGCCTGTAAGACGTTGTTGGATGATCTTGAACGAGCTGAACGAGGGCTGCGGAAATTAGAACGAGAGCGTCCAAATCATCCCGAGCTTCAGGAAGCAGTTGGTAGGACCAAGGAAGCAGTGGCGGTGGAATTGGAACGGTTGCGGAGCCTTGACCACAAGGTCTATTTGACTAAGGCGCATGCAGAGGGAGATAAGACGGGGACAATGCTGGCCTGGCTTGCCAATCCGACTAGGCGCAACCACCCGATCTTGTCCATTGGGGTGGAAGGGGGTGCTGTTTGTCACACCCAAGCAGAGATCCTGGATAGGTTTCGGACGTACTATGAAGGATTGTATGAGAGCGGGCTGGAAGGCGGAGAGGCTGAACTTGATGCCTTTCTTGGAGGGCTGCAGCTACCGCAGTTGGAACAGGAAGAGGCAGATGAACTGGGCCGAAACATCACGATAGGGGAAATAGGGAGCGCGGTGAAACAGATGGCTTGGAATAAAACCCCGGGACTGGATGGTCTACCAATAGAGTTTTATAGTAAATACCTGGAGTTCCTAGCTCCGCAATTGCAAGTGGAATATAATGAAGCGAAGTCGAGAGGGAGACTGCCCCAATCCATGCGTGAAGCTCTTATGATCCCGCTGTTGAAGCCTGGAAGGGCGAGCAGTAACCTGTCCTCGTATCGCCCACTGTCCATGTTGACAACGGATTATAAAATCCTGAGCAAAATACTAGCTAACAGGCTGCTGAGCCATATGACGGGCCTGATCCATAAGGACCAATCGGGATTTATCCCTACACGGAATACTACGAACAACATCCGTAGGCTGACTCGACTACTCGGAGACCGGTTGTCGGAGGCGCCGGTGCCCCTGGTGTTCTCTATTGATATTGAGAAAGCGTTCGACAGCCTGGAGTGGGGCTATCTCTACAGAGTGATGCAACATTTTGGGCTGGGCGAAGGCTATATCGGTTGGACCAAAGTGTTGTACACTGCGGCCACGGCGAGAGTCCGGGTGGGCTCTCTCATCTCGAGTCAGTATAAGGTGGGCCGCGGACCTAGACAGGGATGTTCGCTGTCCCCCCTGCTGTTCGCGTTGGCGATGGAACCCTTCGCGGCTGAGGCCCGGTCAGGGCGATACTATAAGGGCCTCATTTACAGAGCCAGACCACAAGCCATCTCGCTATACGCGGACGACCTTCTGCTGTTTTTAGCGAACGCGGATGAGGAAATGGAGGGAGCGAGGCGGCTCCTCAGACTCTTCGGGAGACTATCGGGCCTAAAGGTTAACTGGGCCAAATCCTGCTTATTCCCGTTGCGAAAAGGGGAGACGCAGCCTGCCAACATCCAGGCGCTCAAGTGGGAGCCTCACTGCTTACATTATTTAGGTGTCTATATATACCATACGACAGCAGACATGTTGGACGGAAATGTTACCCGCTGCATTAATGCATTGAAGGGGAGCATGGACTTTTGGGCCACTCTGCCGCTCTCGATGACGGGCCGTGTTTCATTGCTAAAGATGATAGCGCTTCCACGGCTGCTATACTACTTCCGTACGTTACCGGTGTGGATACCGAGCTCCATTTTCCGACGATTAAGATCGCTGGTGATAGCATTTCTATGGGGTACGGGCAGGCGAAGGATAGCGCTTGACACTCTATTACGGCCCAAAGATGAAGGAGGTATGGCAGTGCCTGATTTTGAGTGTTACTACTTGGCGGCACAGTTGCAGTCCTTTACTCAGGAGATAGCGAGGGTCTACCGGGGTCCGGAACCGGACAGAGACGAGGGCACTCCACGCCATGTGCTCGCGTACATTACCCTTCACCAAAGACTTCTCGTTAGAGACTTGTCTGTGGAGGAGCAGACGTTTAGACTCTGTTGGAACCGAGCACGCCGAAGAGCGGGGACTTGGCGAATGTACACACCGGAGATCCCGCTGGGAATGGTGACGGCACTACCTCACGGCGGGGACTGGCCGAGACTGCAGGGTTGGGAAGATGCAGGTCTACAGATGTTGGTTGACCTCTATGAGGACAGGGTGTTGATCCCGTTCCAGACTCTGCAGGAACGATTCGATTTGCCTAGAGGAGACTATTTGATGCACGCTGCTGTAATCGGAGCCATGCAAGAGCACTGGGGGGAGGGATTGCAGGAACCTGCCACTTCTATGGCCTGTCAATATACGATGATGGCAGCCGGAACTTACAAGGCTGTGACCTGCCTATATTCCCGAATGCTACGGGAAACCCTGCAGCCACTCACCGCCCTGAAAGCTAAATGGGAACTAGATCTCCAGATGGAGATTCCCGACACCACCTGGGGACAATTGTTGCGGCGGGCGAGGAAGAGCACGAGAAACGCCAGATTTCAACTGATACACTTTTACATTCTTCATAGGGTGTACCTCACCCCAGGGAAACTAAAGAAATACTTTGGAGTTGAGCAAGCGGCTTGCCCTAGATGCAATACAGTGGAGGCAGATCTGGGGCACATGCTATGGGATTGCCCCCCAATTGAGGGACTATTGGCAGGAGATTGGGGAGGCACTGAATAATGCTACGGACAGGGAGTTGCAATATACCAAAGCAGTAGGAGTACTGCACTGGTTTCCTCACACGCCCAAGAATAAGACGACCAGTAAGTTTATAGACATGGGGCTGATACTAGCGAAGAGGGAAATCACTAGGAATTGGAAATCCAGGAGGGGGCCCACGTACAAGCGATGGTACAATGAATGCCTAAAGTGGGCGGCGAGCGAAAGCACCCTGCGATATCAACTAGCTAGACATGCTGCAGACAAGAAGCCGTTAGAAAGGGCGACAGCATGGGAGTCACTAGTGCAGGCGCTCCGAGATGGTACTGGGGAGGAGGAGGGGGAACATACAGACACTGATATGGAAGATCCCACTAGCACACCGGGTACACACTGTTAGCGAATGATACATTCCTCCTCGCACACACCAGAACATATGTTACCTAGTAATCCAGATATAGGCGCAGGCACGGGGGGGAAGTTAGAGGGGGGTGTTTTGGGAGTTCAGGGGGGTTGCTGCTAGGGGAAGGGGGGGGCAAAAATATAAAAGCGGGCCACTTCATCCTGAAGTCCGGAACACGAGGAATGGAGGAAATACCGGAGACTGAATATATAACTGACGCCGCCCGGCCTTCGGGATGTGGGCTTACTGGGTGTGTAAATGATTTGCTCAGGCAAACTCTACATTTCATTACTGCATTGATGGCATACTTAAAACTGTAATGTATCTGCAAAGATTTGGTACTGCAATAAAAACGATGTTAAAAAAAAATGGCTTTTGGAACTCAACACCTGGCTCCTCATGTGGGTATCTTCTGCTTGTCAGAGTTGTCCTCGCAGCTGCCGCAGTCTTTCCCTTGGTTGCCATAAGTGTGGCTTGGACTTCTCCGGAAAAGCCAGTGGAACGTGTCCAAGCAGATAACCACAACTAGACAGTCATGCCTATTTACTGAGTAAAGTGAGTCTGCAGTATCAAAGCTGCACTTGGATGCATCCAATCGGTCATTACTCAGATGCACAATAGGCTTTTTTGTTTGGTCTCCTAAGTTGTTCCATGTACATTTTGCCAACTCCCATAACAGCCGATAACACAAGTTGCTTCAGCACTGCAAGGCTATCAGAAGCAAAGACTTTCAGCCCATACAATTACGTTTCTTTGACTCTCCATCGGTGAGGAATCTACAAGAAGATTATGTATCCAACAGAAATATCTTTACCAAAGTAAAAAAAAAAGAACTTTGTCTTCAGAATGATAGTTAGACTCAATAAAATTGACAAAAAGGCAAAAGTTTCCCTGACCAATCTATCAAAAAGGCATGACCCATTAAGCCTTATTTTTGTACTCTGGAGCGACATTTGGGCATTTAGCATTTCAGCATGCAGTAAATCATGGCAGGTGCATTGTTTGGACGTTTAAATTCCTCGTCCCTAGCAAGTGCCTGATCGCATGCACATCCACGGAGAGAGTCCTGGATCTTGTGCCTCCTTAGTTGTTGAGAAGGGGCACCGTTTCTGTGCTCCAACTGAATTACAATCTTTTCTGTCAATTCGCAATATCGATATCATAGAGCTGGTCCACTTCCCACCAAAGATCCTGCAGCCTTCTGCAGGAGAGTGGCCCATCCTTTCAGGGAGGCATCTGTTAAAATGGTTTGGGAAGCGAGATCCTGATGGAAAAACACTCCTGTCGCTAAATCTTCTTGCCCCTCAATACTAGAGATTGCCTCACTGCTATAGGCGAATGTTTGACGGTATTCTGCAAGCCGGAATCACACAGTGCCTTGACTGTGCAGTCATTAGAACAAATGTGTCTTTAGTACGCATTCGTTTCACACGCAAGTCATTATAATGACTTGCTTTAGGGGGTACTGGATTTTGGAATAGGTTAATTTACTATTCCAACTCCAGTATGCGCAACAGTAGGGAAGGTGTTGGACTTTAAATCCAACACCATTCCAACGATGCACCCCCCCTAAGGCAAGTCGTTATAACAACTTGCTTGCTAAACGAATTTCATACTAAAGATGTTTTTCTTCTTTTGCTGTCGCTGTAAAGGCACAGGAGGATTCCGGCTTTGGTTTGAAGGACGTTTCCCGCTATAGACAGCTGAAGTCTGATGCCGTGTTGTCTTCCAATTGCAACCGCGGATCTTTCAGCTACTGCTGAAGAAGCCCAATGTGAAGTCTTGCCTTTAGAATCAAGAAGACCTAGGATGCCAAAGAAATCAGAATGGATGACATTTGACGAGCCGTTAGGGATGGAGTCGACAAAATCCAACGGTGCTTCTGTGAAACTGTAGAAACTCTCCACTGGAGGAGACACGTTCCCTTGACTTGAGTTTAAGGTGGCACTTATGTACGTGACAACTTTTACTCTAGTCAGCTTGGATTCTGGAAGATAAATTAAGGGCAGCTGTTGAGTGAAAATCTTGGAGTCTTCTCTGCAGTGTAAGCATTCATCAACCTGTCGTCGAGGTACAGAGAGATGAAGAAAAGCTGCAATCACAGCCATGTATTTGAAAATAGAGCGGGTAGCTGATTTCAGACCAAAAGGGACAACCAAGGTGTGATAATGAGGGTTTTTTACCAAGAACCTTAGACATTGTACTTCCTCACATATGTAATACTGAAGGATGCATCTTTTAAGTCCACAGCACAGATCCAGTCCATCTTCTGGAGGTCTGGGAAAACGTGAGGAAGAGCAAGCGCATGGAACCGCCTTTTCCTTATTCATTTGTCGATAGGTTTGAGATGCATCCTAGATGTGTTGGTTCGCTAGAGTCCTTTAGCGAAAGGTTCAAAACAGTGAAATTGACGCTGCAGAATCAAAATATGCAGATGTCAATATACCATGTGATCTAAGTGAGAATGTGCCAAGTCTCAGAAGTTTTTGATTTCAGTCTTCTCGTTTAACCCAACTGTATGTAATCTCGGTCTCATTCTTACTTCTCACTGAAATAGCAGACATTCCATGCTTACCAGCTCACCTTCTTGAACACACTACAGCAACGTCCACTTCAACTGCTTCTTTGTGACCTTTTTCCAGAAAACGCGATTGCACTGGTGCAGTCAAATTCTTGTACCAAAGTCTCGATTGGTGTTGAGCAATTTGATTTGAGTTTTTATTTCTTCTGTGATTTACACGTTATTACTGTGTGTGCATTTGTATCCTACTGAATAATTACAAGAATATTTGCTTTTGAATTTTGCTCAGTACAGAGACTCTTATTTACTGTCTTGACGGGACAGAGTATTTGCATATCCTTTTTTCTTTAATAAAAAATAATCAAATTATTTATATTTTTGATGTGTGAAATGAACACCCATATCTGGTCAAATAGGCGCAATTAATCTATGGTCAATGGGGAACCCCTTTCCTCAATGCAGACTTCCTACGTCTTGTCTGGCAGTGCACACAAATATCAACATTTTGGGAGGAACTTTATTGTGAGCTGGAAAAAAAGATGCAATTTTCTGCGACTTACTCCCCATTTGTGGCACAGCTAGGATTGGTAAAGGATGTCCTGCCTAAAGCAAAACACGTTGCAATAATGGCTCTCTTATTGGCTAAAGGGAGCATCACAATACATTGGGGCATAGACCATGTTCTCAAAGTGACAAGAACCAAATCTTCTATAGTGACACTTCTGATGCACATATGCAACGTTACTCCCAGATAAGTCTAGGCCTATAGGTATATGAGCACAAGGCAATATCCACACGCTAAAAACTACTCCGGCTATACTACTGCCAGGATAATGGGGAGTGATAAACCCATGTAATGACATTCCCTGTGATGACCCTACTCAAAGCTGTCCGAATGTTGTGTCTATTAATATCACTACCATACTTCTATATGTAAAATGTGCGGTTATAATTAAATGTCAATATGTTCTGATGGCCTCCCAACTTGATTAAATATATTATGTACTTAACTTCAGAAAAACCAAAATACATTTATTAAAGTATTCCCATTCAAGGTTGCCGAAGCCTTCTCAAAGTCTATTACGAATCTTGGTCTTTTTTGATTTGAGATGCTGCAAATTGACTTGTGGTTGGATTGTCCTCATCTACAATGATTTGCGGGAGAATATAACTGTCCAGATCCAATTTTTGATTTACCTCCAGGAATCGGCTTAGGAAATCCATTTATTGGATTTGGATTCCAGATAAGTAGATCGCCTCTATTGATAGACCCTTGGCCAAGGCCAACAACCAGACCTTTTGCAACTCCAACCAATAGTGCTCGATCTTGTTCCAGCTAGCTTGTCTAGATATCGTATGGTCATTTTGTTGTCCATTTGAATAAAAATTGTGTATGTCGTCAGAGGTGGTTGGAATGCCTTGAGAGCTAGATTGACTGCCCAGAACTTCAGGTAATTGATGTAAAGTGAGCTATCATACTCTGGCCAACAGTCTTGCAGACAGCGCTCCTAGACTAGCTCCCCATCCTGAAAGAGAAGAATCTGTGACAATAGTTAGATGGAGGTTCCGGATGGTCAGGGATTCTTTGCAGTAGGTTTGCACTCTTGCACCACCGTGAAATATAGCACTGCAGTCACTGGCATGCAGAGTTTGTCATCCAACTGATCTCCTGCTGAGGCCACTGATCATACAGACACTGGTCTCACATTTATTCTCCCTTTCGAGACAATGGAAATGCAGGAAGCCATGCATCCTAGAAAGAGATTTGCCGGTCAATTGGAAATTATTAGAAGAGGATGACATCGATCACAGATTAATCACAGTCCTCCAAAACACTTCTCCTTGTACTATGTTTACAAGTACTATAAGAGTGCCCACTTCAAGACCTTGTTGGGCCAAGGGCAAAACAAACAGTAATACATTCAACAGTTTGGCTTGTAAGGTTTTTGTTTTTGCGGACTACACAACAGGCCACCAATTTGTTAGAGCACCTGGCTTAGGTGGACTTAATAGAAGGATGCCAAAATGCGAGGATGACATCCACAAGCTCAGGTGGCAGATTGTACGCAGTTGCTCCCAGTTAAGCAAAATCTGAATGGGTCATGTTATCGACTTCTGCACGTTTATATGTAGGGCTGGACTAGTAACAGCAACCTGGTTGTCAAAAGTCCTGTTCCACTTTCTATGGGATATGTGCTTTTATCAGCCACTCATCTAGAAAGGTTAATCAATCTTCCATGTTGTCGAAGCTGAGCTTTTGGTGCTGCCATGTATTTACAAAAGTTGATGAAGAGCTTACATACAAGATTTTTGCCTTTACATCAACTTGCTAGCCATGCTTGGAACCAAAATGTGTTTGAATTTTAAAATGGGCCTTTTTTGTGAACCAGAAACTCTCTCTAATACATCATGTTTCCACTGTGTGGGGCACAAACTAATTTGATTGGAAGAATTTTTAGTAGTATTCAAGTTTCTTTTCTGGGGTTAACTAATTGGAACCTGGATCTTGGCTTTGGTGGAGCAGGTGGTGCAATTGCCTTGAAACCTAGAGTAGGCATGCTGTACTACAATCAGCATCCACTCATCATTTGTTATCTTTTCCCACAGGCCACTCTTCAAGGTGTAAAGATACCACTCTCTTGACTGCAGTGGCAAAAGCAGGGGTGAGTATGGAGTCATCGCTGGTGGTTGTGGAGGGCGAGCACCTCAAATTGCTGGATGGCTGCCATTAAGCAGTCTTCTTTTCAGAGCTTCTCCACCGAGAGGGATATACCTGCTGCTCCTGCTGATACTGTAGATGCTGCTAAGGGGATTGAACACTGAGGGCAGTAAGAGTAGTTCCTATGTTTGTACTGGGAATTAAATAATGTACTCTTGTCTTGAGGCCCACATCCCTATTTTGCATCCTCACTATGCTGTCTAAACACCTTGCCTCAAAATGGAAGGTTAAGGATGCATCAGATTAGTGAGGTGAAACCAAGGTCAACACACAAAGGGACTCCATGGCAGTATCCGGGCGCTGCCAACTATGCTGAATCTATGGCTACAGAAATCACTTAATTTGACACATAAAAGCCTTCTTATAACCAACTCTTTAAAGGCCTTGGCAGGTCTTCAGCAATGGACTTGAGGACATCCCCAATATCTAGGACAAATTGACTGGGGGGAGGGGGTGCGAAGTGGTGCTGGCTATCTTTAGAACCGTGGCTGCTAATCCACCCAAATTCCAGTTAGCTGTATTCATCCTCTTACTGTCTGGAGATACAGAATTTAAGAGAGCAGCAGCTGGTCTCTAAATAGACAACGCAATAACAGAGTCTGGCTTGGGGGTCTGTTTTTAGATGTTCTGGATCTTGATGAGGGGGCATTTTTTTCATGAGCATCTTATGTGGTTGCGGCTTTAAAAATGGCCAGTGAGAGAAATTTCTCTTCCACCAGTTCTACTAAACCTGGCACCAATGGAAGGCGGGGCCCAGCTGATGCCTTTAATAGAAGGGCAGACATAATTACATACCCAATTGTTTAGAGTGGGTCCATCGGGGTATACAAATTTGAGGCTCCTCTTGTCAGAACACCTGAAATATGGTTGTGCCGGCCATGGGGGAGATTCTATTGAAGAACCTACAGGCAATGTTATGAAAGACCTTGAATCCCTATCATTCGACTATGACCCGAAGGGGATACTGAGGGCGAGCTATGTTGCTTGCACCTCCTTGGCCTGTGTAGAGACCCCAAATCTCTAAAAGGAGAATGAGTAGCTTGAGGCAGAGTCTGGCTATGTAAATATCTTCTTGGGGATATTGGCATATTTTAAAAAAAACAAGGAAGTTGACACTGATGCTGGCTGGGACAGTCTTTGGAGCCAGAGTAAGGTTAAGAGGCTGCAGTGGGAACTGCAACGCGCCCTCAGGCAGACTGACAAAACGAGGAGGCCCCAGGACTGCAGAGATGGTTCAACACGTGGCGACAGCCTCCGTCTGTCCTTAGGAAGCTCAGGAGAGAATATGATTAGATCATTCACATTGAATTTTATGGCAAACACTGATGACACCCAAACCAAAGAGAGCCTGTCATCACACAGACTAATTACCATAATTGCACAACAATAGTTGCGAAATGGATGAAGCAAAACATTTTGAATATAAACACTAATTAAACAGTAGTCTGCCTGTGGACCTTAGACAAATATGCCTAGCCTCCTGATCAACTAATGGTCTTCGGGTGCATTTATGAATCAGTCTGGGGCATCATGACCCAATCAGACACCCTACACAGAATCGTTGTGGGGGGTGTGAAAAGGTATCTTCCTACAGCACCACACGCATGGCTTGAAGTCTGTTATCCTGTAAGGAAATACTTGATCTAATGTCTGTCTTGTTCTTGTTTGACTCTTTCCTTGCTCTTGGACGTGGAGCGCGCAACTGAAGGTAACAGTGTGCAGACATTTAATCTGGGACATGTCGCAATGGCAAAAGGATGCCACTCGACTGAACAGGGAGGTGGGAGGGCAGTTAGGAATCTGTGGTTAGATAAAATATCTACCAGGAAGAATGTTACCCAAGGGAGTTATTGGGCTTGTCTGATGGATACTTCTAGCCACAGATTGCTCACCTTTGGAATAGATACCAAAGCAGTACCTCCCCCAAGGGGGAAGGTCTAAGGAATGGACTCAAACCAAAACGTCCCGAAGGACAGAACAGGTGAAATGCTTCTTCTTTCAGACCGGTCTGTCAAGACAGTAATCGAGAACATATCCACAGATGCCCCTGCCGAGGTCTGACAGATGACAATAATGGCCATGCCGCACACCAGCGTAGTGGTAGTAGCCCTGCCTCTGATGGAATGAACCCCTCAGTCTTGAGGCTGCTTCTTGGCCAGTATACAGCAGGTCTTAAAGCAGAGAACTATCCACGAGACAGAGACCTTTCCTGTACCTCCTGGTCTTTCTGTGCTCTGGAGAACCCCACAAGCAACTGATTGTACACCTGATGGTCTTCCATGCGATCGACTGGGATCCAGTCAATTGATTCTTACCTCCTTTTTAAAGGGTTGAGGTGCAGCAAATGAAGTGGGGGGGGGAGGGGGGCGGATTTCCTAAAGTGAAACAGTCACGACTTTCTGCAAAGAGACAGCCCTAGTCTGCAACACCAGCTTGTCTCGGAAAAAGGTGTAGTATGACTGCACCCATTGAGCCTAAAGCGAAAGTGATTGCAGTGAGAAAGAATGTTTTGACAGTGAGAAGGCTCAGTGAGCAGCGTTTAGGGGTCCGTGGTGCAGACATAAGGAAAGTCAGGATCAAATAAAGATTCCACTGTAGCATCAATCTCTTTGAGGGGAACATGTATCGACCCTTTAAAACAATGCATCACAACAGGTGATCTAAAAAAAGGACGTCTGGCCTGGCGAACGCAAATAGGTCAAAAGGGTGACAAATAGCTTATCAGCGTGTCCACTGCAAGACCTTTTTGAGCCACGTACAAAACAAACAGTAATACATTAGACAGTGTGGCTTGTAATGGGTCTGTGGACCAGACTACACACAGGCTGCAACTTTGTCCAGCAGCTGACATAGGTGGACTTCACAGAGGATGCCTGAATGCGAGGATGATATTCACAACCTAAGGTGGCAGATCGGTCGCAGTCAAGTGCCACTGCCCAATCTCCACGCATTGAAGTGTAGATTGTGCAGGTTGGGTGCAGACTAGTGCCAGAAGACCCTCTTGCATTGGTAGCCTGGTCGGAGGACAACTGCTCATGCCCAGTCGTTCTTGGTACCACACCCTGGCCCAATCCAGAGTCACTATGATGACTTGTGCCTGGTCGTTCTTGATTATCTTTAAAACTTGGGGCAGAAGAGACAGTGGCAGAAAGGCATCCAGGAGTCCTTGCCTCCACCCTAGCCTGAATGCGTCACCTAGAGAAGGTGCTCTTGTGAACACCAATGCATAGAAATATTGACATGGCATGTTCTCTGCAGTGACGAAAAGATCCTGCCAGGGCTCTCTCCACTACCGGAAGATGTACTGCACCCCCTCAGGATGAAACCGTCATCCGTGATCCACCAGGCATCTGCTACTGAGCTCCTCTGCCACGATGTTGAAAGATCTCCTCCCTACACTCCCCTCCCCTACAGTGGTGGTTCACTATCAGGGAAACGGCTTGACGCTGCAGCCAATTACAAAGAAGCACCGCCTCTTGGCACATGACCCACTCCGCCTTGCTTGTTGCACCTGGGGGTGTCCATTAGCATCTGATCGGGCCTTTGTATAGAAGGATGTAAGGAAAAACCTCAACACCAGGCAGGTGGCCCACAGCTCAAAAGATTTATGTAGAACCGGGTTTCTGTGTAGACAAGAGCCCTCTGATTGCCTCTCCCAGATGACATCCCCAGGTCAGCATGGACATTTATGTCATCACCATCAGCTGCATGCTGGGAAGGGAGATGTAGGTCTCTTGCCAGGCTGCAATCTAGCAACCACTGCTGCAGTTCTTGTGCAGGGTCATCGGGAACATGGATGATATCTGGCAGGTTTCCTTGTTGCTGGGGCCACTGAGACTTTATATTCCACTGCAGGGCCACATATGCCACCTGATACAGTGGACAAGCAGGATGCATAAAGCCAGCAGAAGTCTCAGCGCTGCTCTCACTGCAATCCTGAACCAAGGGCGAAACATGGGGATCGTAGCCAGAATGTCCTGGATTCATTGTGAGGGAGGAAAGGCCCTGAACTGCACTGTGTCTAGAAGAGCTCCTATAAAACGAAGCCTTTATGAAGGTGTGTCTTTGCTTATTGATAAGAATCCCAAAGATTTCAGTAGGTTCGCTGGCATCTGTAGGAGGACTATGACTGACTGTGGCGAGCCCGCCTTCGACAGCCAGTCATTGAGGTAGGGGAAAACTAGTATGCCCAACCTTCAAAGGCGTGCAGCGACCATCCCATCACTTTCGTGAACATCTGAGGGGCAAAGGTGGGCACGGCAAACTGAAAATGATTCTGGCAGACCATGAACTGCAGATAACATCTGCGGAACTGCAGGACGGGCACATGAAAGGAATTAGTTACTTACCTGTACACTATAGTTCTCCAGTATTATCTTTCATAGATTCACATGCTTGTATCTTCCCCGTCGTCATGGTGGGAGTCTCACGGTAACAGAATGACCAAGCAGTATCATAGAGAAGAAAAACTGCATAGAAAATCCCCATAGGGGCTGTACTATTTGGTAACCAGACCATTTCTTTGTTTTGGTCCAAAAGCCAGCCAATCAGAATTGCTGCCCTGCCCTCACACTCCCCAGCAGCAGCTTCCTGCCTCAGATTTCCGTCCCCGAGTGAGAGACATGGATAAATACCGAGAACAAGATCTGCCTGAGAAACGGGGAGGCGGGCGGGCGCATGTGAATCTATGAAAGATAATACTGGAGAACTATAGTGTACAGGTAAGTAACTAATTCCTTCTCCAGTATTACATCTTTCATAGATTCACATGCTTGTATCAGAGTAGTAAGCAGTGCTCACCATACTTGTAGCGTTTCCAGGACAGAACCTAGAAGGAAGCTCTGCCGCAAAGCAATGACATAATAGTAGCTAGGAAAGCATCAGCAATACGATAAATGCATGTAAGTACAAGTCAAAGTACAGTATAGCAAAAAAACAATATGCCATTAGGCCATACCTTACTGGAATAGACGCTTCAGAACAGCCTGTCCCACTGCCGTGTCCTCCTTCCACGCAGTGTCTAGACAGTAGTGTCTTGTAAATGAATGCACACTCTTCCACGTTGCTGCTCTGCAGATGTCTGGCAGTGCCACTCCTGCGAACAAGGCCATCGAGGTTGCCATCTTCCTCGTTGAATGTGCATGCACTTTAGAACATAGCGGCTTCCCCGCTTTGTCGTGACATTTCAGGATAGCTGAGGATATCCATCTAGCAATACTCAGTCTCGACAATGGAAGACCTTTTCTCTGCCCTTCAAATGCAATGAATAATTGCTTGGACTTGCGGAACGTTTTTGTCCTTTCAATGTAGAACTTTAGGCATCTAGAAATGTCTAGAGAGTGTAAGGCTCTTTCTGCTTCAGAGGAAGGCTTGCTGAAGAAAGTAGGTAAAATAATGGGTTCGTTGAGGTGAAAAGACGTCGCCACCTTGGGAATAAAGGTAGGATTTGTTCTCAATATAACCCTGTCCTGACGAAATTGTAAGAAGGGTTCCTCCACTGAAAAGGCCTGGATTTCGCTAACCCTCCTTGCAGATGTTAAGGCGAGAAGGAGGGCTGTTTTCCATGACAGGAACTGCAAGTCTGTCTTATGTATGGGCTCAAAGGGTGGCCTCATAAGCTGCGATAGAACTGTATTGAGGTGCCACGGCACAGGCGGGCGTTGGATGGGTGGGAAGACTCTAAAGAGTCCCTTGATAAATTCCTTTATTACTCTGGATGACCAGAGAGATGGTTCATTTGGCTTTCGCCTGAATCGTGCTATTGCTGCTAAGTGCACTTTGACTGAAGCATGCAACAGGCCTGACTTTGATAGTAAAAGCAGGTAAGGCAGGATACCTTCAGGCTGAACCTCAAACGGATGCAAGTTTTGTCTGTTGCACCAGTGGCAGAAACGGGTCCATTTTGCTGTATATGTTTTGTTCGTTGATACAGCTCTCGCTTGGGAGAGAATATGCCTGCACTCTTGCGAAATATCTAGATTCTGAAATTCACGCTCGTGAGGTTCCATGCGGACAACTTTAGAGAGTGTAGGTCCGGATGCAGAATCTGCCCGTTCTCCATGGAGATGAGGTCTTGAAATGTCGGGAGCTGGATCTTGTCGCCCTTCAACAATTGAAGGAGGTCTGAAAACCACGCCTGTCTTGGCCAGGCTGGTGCAATCATTATGATCCGGCACGGTTCCAATCTCATCTTGCGCAGGATGCGCGGTATCAACGGGAACGGAGGGAACGCGTATGCAAACCTTCCTGTCCAGTCCATGAGGAATGCATTTCCTATGGATCCCTGTTGACGGTACCTTGACGCAAAGTGAGCGCACTTTGAATTGCTTTGAGTCGCGAACAAATCTAATGTGGGAGTGCCCCACCTTTGAAACAGAATGCGAATCTGAGTGTCGTGTAGTTCCCACTCGTGTGTCGCATTGGGAGTGCGGCTCAGGGCGTCCGCCCGAGTGTTGAGGACTCCCTGTATATGCTGAACTTGGATCGAAATTTCGTTGGTTATGAGCCATTTCCAGATCCTTTGCGCCAGTGTCGACAGCTGTTTGGATCTCGTCCCGCCCTGTTTCAGCAGGTAAAACATGGTCGTGGTGCTGTCCGTTTGGATAAGTACTGACGAATGTCGTATTCTGGGAAGGAATGCTTGAAGCCCTAGGAACACCGCCTTGAGCTCCAACATGTTTATGTGAAGCTGAGCTTCCCAATCTGACCAAAGGCCCTGAATTTCTAGCTCTTGAAGATGCGCGCCCCATCCTTTCAGCGAAGCGTCCGTCGTCATCACGAAATCGTGATCTCGATGAATGAAGCTCAGTCCCTGGTTCAGGTTTTTTAGGATCTTCCACCATGACATGGCCACCTTCTTACGGGTTGTGATGGTAATGCGATCCTCGAAGGTTCCATTGGCCTGTACCCACTGTTCGTCGAGCTGTTCCTGCAAAGGTCTCATTCGCAGACGACAGTTTGGTACCAATGGGATGCAGGATGACATCATCCCCAACATGGACTTGTAAATCCTCACGGAAGTGGACTTTTTTGCTTGAAGAGAAGCCGTTAGCCCCCTGATCTTTCTCATCCGATCTTCGGAAGGGTAGGCTTTCCCTGCTCTGGTGCATATCCATGCCCCTAGGAACTGAATGCCTTGGGCCGGAGTCAGCGAGGACTTCTCTAAGTTGGTTCTCAGACCTAATCGCTGAAACAATTGGATGCAGCTCTGTAGAGCTTCTGCTGCGTCCCTGAAAGATGGACCTGTCACCAACCAGTCGTCCAGGTATGGGTAAATGTAATGCCCTTGCAGTCTTAAGTGGGCCGCCACCGGGGCCATGCATTTGGTGAATACCCTCGGGGCTGATTTGAGTCCGAATGGCAGGACCTTGAACTAGAAGTGGCGACTCTCCACAACAAACCTCAAATACTTCCTGTGCTTCCGATGGATGGGAATATGGAAGTACGCATCCATGAGATCCAAGGACGCCAAGTAGTCTTTGTCCTTTAACATGAGCAAGATCTCTTGCAACGACAACATTCTGAAGGGTATCTTTTTTATGTAATGATTGAGATCCCTCAGGTCCAGTACCTGTCTCCATTTCTGGGTCTGTTTCTTTTTGATGAGGAAGAAATGTGAATAGAAGCCTCTCCCTCTGAGATGCTGTGGTACCTCCTCTACGGCTCCCTTTCGTAGAAGCGAGAGAACTTCCTTCTGCATTTCTTTGCGATGATGGTTGAGCCTGAGTACTGGAGGGTGGTCCGGTGGTATCTCCACAAATTCCAGTGTGTGGCCCCTGCTTATGACATCCAGGACCCATTTGTCCGATGTTATGGACATCCAGTTGGTGTAGTATTGAGACAGATAGTGGTCGTTGTCCGGGATCTTTTGAGTGGGGAGCGCCTGCCTGAAAACATTGACGTCTATTAGACTGCTGATTTTTCCCCCTGGCGTTGGATTTACCTCTGGACTGTTGTTGGTAAGAGGAGTTAGAGGATCTGAACTGGTTGTTGGTGTTAAACTGACGATATCCCTGCTGATTGTACGGTTGATATCGGTTGGATTGAAAAGAGGATCTTTGATTAAATTGGCCTCTTGCACCCCTCTTTCGAAAGGACTGAAACTTTCCCTGCTGAAGAGATCCCAGCGCTCTAGCTGTATCCGTGTCCGACTTTATGCCTTGCAATGCCTCATCAATATGTTTCCCAAATAGGTTTTCACCATCAAAGGGCATATCGACAATCTTCGCCTGCACTTCTGGTCGAAAAGAAGTCGCCTTGAGCCAGCCCTGTCTGCGAAGCGAGACCGCCCCGGCCATTTGTCTGAAGGCCAAGGACGAAACATCCATGGCGATGTCGATAGACTCAGCAGCCGATTTTGCTCCTTCTTTGAGAAGGGCTGCCGCTTCTTCCTTTCGATCCTCTGGAAGCGCTGACAGGATGGGAGCCAGATCTGACCATATCTGCCTGTTGTAACGGCCAAGCAGAGCCATCGCATTTGCCGCTTTAATGGTAGAGGCTGCCATGACCGCAAACCTCTTACCTGCTCCATCCATTCTTCTCCCTTCCTTGTCTGGTGGCACTAGTGAAGTAGCCACCGGGTTTTTAGAATTTCTTTGCGCCGCCTGTGTCACAACCGATTCCGGCCTGGGATGTCCAAGGAGGCAGGCTGCCGTAGATTCTGGAGCTCTGTATTTCTTTTCAATTCGTGGAACTGAAACCGCTATAGAAGCTGGTGTTTTTAGAATCTTGAGGCCCTCCTCCCATATATGCGGGATAATAGGGATTGAGCGAAGTGACCTTTTGTTATCATCCTTGAAATCGTACAAGAAACAATCCGTCTCTTGCACGTCCACATCCAGACTGAATCTCTTGGCCGCCCTTTCCATGATATCATGGAAGCCTCCGATGTCTTGAGGAGGGGAGGTAGATTTGAGTGGTTCAGGTGATGCAGCCGATGGCAAGACCTATTCGTCCCATTCCTTCCCCGAGGCATCCTGAACTAGCTCTCCTTCTTCGGGCTCTTCATCGTCATCGGAGTCCGTTAGGTCGTCCCTAATAGTAACCACCTGCGGAGATTTAACCCCTTGGTCTTGAGGGGCAGGTGCTTTTTTAGGTGTCTGCGTGGGAGGCGTGTGCGTAACTGGTTGCGAGGAATTCGCCTCAGGGAAGCGACGATAGTAGTCGTTTAGCATCAATCTAAGATCAGACACAAGGGTGAGGGGTATAGAAACTGTCTCTTGACGTTCTTCCTCCCGTGAGTCCTCGTGCTGCTCTTCTTCATCTTCATAATCACCAGATTCCTGGAATGATTCATATCTGGAAGATTGTGGCCTGTCCCTGAAGGAAAAACTTTCCTCCTCATCCGTATCTTGGCTTTTTATCTGAAGTTGAGAAGGACTGTAGGCGGCACCTGAGGACTCCTCTCCCTCCGAATCCTGCTCCAGCAGCGATGATGGCGGCAAGGGAGAAATCTTTGTCCAGGAGGTGAACTCTGCGGACTTACTGATGGTAGCCGAACCTCTTGTCGACTGAAAAGAGCGGATGGAGATCATGGTCTTCGACTGAGGAGAACTGTACGCTTTAGCCGATGAAAGCAAGATTTTCGTCGACGGAACCACCGTCGACGGAACCACCGTCGACGGGACCATCGTCGACGGGACCATCGTCGACGGGACCTTCGCCGACGGGACCTTCGCCGACGGAACCTTCGCCGACGGAACCTTCGTCGACGGGGCCTTCGTCGACGGGGCCTTCGTCGACGGGGCCTTCGTCGACGGGGCCTTCGTCGACGGGGCCTTCGTCGACGGGGCCTTCGTCGACGGGGCCTTCGTCGACGGGACCTTCGTCGACGGGACCTTCGTCGACGGAACCTGCGTCGACGGGGCCCCCGTCGACATTCGCGACATCGAACCTGTCGTCGACGGAGTCGTCGACGGTCCTGACAGAGACATCTTACTCATCGATGTCGTTGCCGTAGACGTCGTGGTCGTCAACGCAGCCTTAGATCCTGTCGTCGACGAAGCTGTAGTCGACGGAACTGAAGTTTTCACCACAGACTTAGTAGCAGAAGCCATCGAATTGGTAGCAGGTGCAGATCCAGGTCCTTTAAGACTTGACTGCTTCTCCAGAGGAGTAATAGGAAGAGATGATGTCGATTTTTCCTTTGATTTACTCCTTTTAGACTCCACTTTCTCCACAGAAACAGAGGCTTTTCTTTTCTTGGGAGTGGAGTGAGAAGATTCTTCCTCAGAATCTGAGCCTGATGTGGCCTTCTTCTTCTGAAGCCATAACAGTAATCTTGCCTCTCTGTCACGCTTAGTTTTGTCAGAAATTTTTCTACAAAGCTTACAGTCCTTCACCAGGTGTTTAGGGTAGAGGCAGTAAAGGCAGTCCTCATGTGGGTCCTCAGAGAAAAGTCTGGCCTTCCCACAGGATCTGCATGGCCTGAACAGCCTCTTTTTAGAGCTTTCAGCCATCATAAGCAATATGAGTACACACAATACCTCAAAGTAGAAGGCAGGAAACAAGATTCCCAAGGGTCAAAAGTTCACACAGGAACAGAAGAAAACTGAGCAGAGCTCAGGGAGACTCCTTTCTCACACGAAGGCGGTTGGAAATCTGAGGCAGGAAGCTGCTGCTGGGGAGTGTGAGGGCAGGGCAGCAATTCTGATTGGCTGGCTTTTGGACCAAAACAAAGAAATGGTCTGGTTACCAAATAGTACAGCCCCTATGGGGATTTTCTATGCAGTTTTTCTTCTCTATGATACTGCTTGGTCATTCTGTTACCGTGAGACTCCCACCATGACGACGGGGAAGATACAAGCATGTGAATCTATGAAAGATGTAATACTGGAGAAGCACGCATCCAGCAGTACCGAGGCAATATCCAGTTGCCTGGATCCAAGGCAGAGAGAACTTGGGCCAGAGTCAGTGTTTTGAATTTTTCCTTCCCTAGGAAGGCATTCAGAGCGCAAAGATCTAAAATAGAACAATGGTGTCCGTCCTTCTTCAGCACATGCAAATAAGAGGAGTAACATCCACGAAAAGACATATCCATTAGAGGTGCCATCACGTCCCTAGAAAAGCCTGTGGATCGCACCCACAGATGGCAGTGGACTACCACAATGATGCTCGACGCACACCCCAAGAAGTCAGTAGTATCCAGTCAGCCTTAGTGACACATTTTGCTACTTCCTGGCCAACCTATAAATAATGCTTCAGCGAAAGGTCCTCAAAACTCCTTCGCAAGAGGCAACATTTCGCTGCCCGTGTCCCGGAAGGTATGCACGTAACTGCCTAACAGGCAGATCACATTGACTGAACTCAGTGTCAAACTGGCAGAGGAGAACATCCGCTTCCCGAACACTTCAATCCTTTTCAACCTCTGCTCTGGAGCGGTTGCAGGGAAGGAGTTAGGATTGACTTTGCTAGTGGAAGCTTAGACTGCGACACTCTCCGTAGTTGCGTGCTGTATAAGACAGTCCTGGTAGCCAGGCACAGGTCTACGGTGCATGGCAACTTGCCTATTCACTGGTGGGCATGACCAAGGTTTCACCCAAGTGCCCTTAAGGGTGTCAGTCAGGGCTTCAATAAATGGAACTAAGGGCCCAGATGAGGTTGTTCCAGGGTAAAAAGCATCAGTAAGAACATTCGTCTTGACTTCATCTGAAAACAGCAGTAGCTCCAGTACCTCAGCTGCGGGTCTAATCAATACAGCTAATGCTGTTTTATTTATTTAGTAATTTATAAAGCGCGCAGCTACCTCCGACGGAGGTGTCCCGGCGCTGAAGACATTAATCTCAGAAGGGGTCGGGGGGGAAGAATTAAATCTAGATCTGGGAGAAAAACCAGGTCTTTCGTTTTTTTCTAAAGAGGGGTTCTGAAGTCATGAATCTCAACTCTGTGGGTAAGTTGTTCCAGAGTTTAGAATTGACCACTGCGAGCGCCCTACCTCCTGTACGTGCAAGACGAAACCGAGGGGATACCATTAGGCGAAGATGATTGGATCTGAGGTTACGTAGTGACTGTGAGAACCTCATTCTGCGTTGGAGATATGTCGGACCTCGGTCATTAAGGGCTCTGAAAGCCAAGGTCAGGGCTTTGAACTGGATCCGTAGTTTTATTGGGAGCCAGTGGAGTTTGATAAGGTGGGGAGAGATGGAATGACGGAAAGGGATACTGTAGATTAACCTAGCAGCCGCGTTCTGAACTCTCTGTAGCTGGTTAATAAGAAACCTCGGAGCTCTTACACCCTGCCCAGTCTGGCTTCCGTGCAGCTTATAGCACTGAGTCGGCGCTGGTGGAGATTACTGAGGCCATTAGGGAGTGTCTGGACAGTGGCGGCAGAGCGGCTCTGATTTTATTAGACCTTTCTGCCGCGTTCGATACTGTCCCTCATTCACTCCTTCTTACCCGCCTAGCGGAGATTGGTGTGGTGGGCTCAGCATTGAAATGGGTAGAATCCTTTTTATCGGACAGGTCTCAGCAGGTCTGGATCCCACCTTTTTCATCCTCGGTCAGGCCCCTCACTACCGGGGTTCCTCAGGGCTCCACATTGGGTCCCCTGCTTTTTAATGTATATCTTACCCCCCTCATTGTGCTTGCCGAACAAATGGTAGCAAAAATCATAGCGTACGCAGATGATACGCAGCTTTTATTTACCTGGAAGGATGCAGCAACTAACACAGAGGTTGTCCGTTCGTGCCTTTCCGCTGTGTTTAACTGGTTAGCAGCTGCACAGCTGAAGTGCAACGAAGCCAAGACAGAAATTTTGCTGTATGGCCAATTTCCATCCAACTTCAGAGACCTCTTGTGGCCGTCTGATTTTCCCCAGCCAGGCTCAGTTACTATAGCTGCCAAGAATTTGGGAGTCTGGTTTGGAGAGGATCTGAGATTCGAGGCACACATAAAAAAACGTACTGCTGTGTGCTTCGACTCTCTAAAAGCCATGAGAAAGTTCTTCCCGTATCTGCCATCATCAGCTAGAGTCGGTTGCTAGAGCTTTAATTTTATCTAGGCTCGACTATGCCAACTCTCTTTTTAGCGGCACTCCAGCTTTCTTAGTTGCCCGACTGCAGATTATCCAAAATGCGACAGCACGGCTGCTGTATAACATTCCTAGCAGAGAAAGCGTGCGAGCACACCTAAAGGAACTTCATTGGCTGCCGATTGCTCAAAGGATAACTTTTAAAATTCTCACTTTTTTTTTTAAATTATATTTTTATTGCAGAGTTATAAACCACAGGATAAATTTAAACAGCCAGTGCACTTGTGGGCTCCCCCCGCCCAATGACAGTTCACAGTTGTACACAGCCATTCAGCCCGCATCCCGGAGGCCGGGCGGCATATCAATTCGCTCGAGAGGAACACAGCACAGTGTACGTCCCATTGGGACCCTGGCGGAAGGTCGTTGTACGTATCTGCTTTTACCCCCCCACCCGCAACAACATTCCCGTCAGCCATCTCCGTGGGAATCAACATAATTGCCCCTGTCGGGGCCTGCTCTAGGCTATTCGGGCCTCCGTGCCAGGCCGACCCACCCAATCAGTCTGCCCGCCACTCGATACCCCCTGGCCCAGCAGTTCCAAGGCCTCAACCAGCAACCCTCCAATGGCTTCCGGTCCACCCCAACCCCCCACAACTAACCCCCCCAAAGCCCCCCCCCCCCTGGCAACTGCTAAGGTGTGTGCTTCACCCTTTTGAACTGGATGGTTCCACTACAGTACATAGTTGCATACTTCTGTGTTCGCCCCGCGGTGTCCAGCAGCTTAGTCCTCGCTGTCCTCATCCTCAACCAAAGCATCACGCAGAGCCTGTACCACTAACTCCCATGCACGCGCCGCATCCAGAGCCTTCTCATTCCCCAACTTCACTGCTTGCTTCATCCGGAGCACGCTCTCGCAGTCAGACCATCGCAGCAACTCATTCTTCCATCTACGCAGTGAGGGACCTCCCCTGGCCTTCCAGTGCCACGATATTTCCCTTTGAGCCAGTATCAGACCCAGATCTATGAATTTACTTGTCACCTTGGTGTGCTTAGTATGCGGGAACCAGAGCAATAGACACGCCGCCATGTCGAATTCTACCTCCCTATCAGTCACCTCATTCAGGAGTTCCCCTACCTCCGCCCAATAGGTTCCCAGTTGTGGACACCCCCAAAACAAG
This sequence comes from Lissotriton vulgaris, assembly GCF_964263255.1. Lineage (NCBI taxonomy): Eukaryota > Metazoa > Chordata > Amphibia > Caudata > Salamandridae > Lissotriton > Lissotriton vulgaris. The sequence goes on along the minus strand of NC_141699.1, from coordinate 1,080,596,809 downwards.
TGGTCCATGTCCGCCCCGAGGGACGAACACCGGGGGCAACAGGCATCCGGCACCCGAAAGTGCCGCTGTAGTTTCTCTGGAGTTAAATAGGCCCTATGGAGCACATAGAAATGGACCTGCTGAAAGCGCGCGTTCCTGGTGCCCTTCCACGTGCGTCGCAGGATATGGCCCCATGCCGTATCCGGTATGGGCCGGCCAACGCTCCCCTCCCATTTAGCTTTGAGCCCATGGAGTGGTTCCAGCCCTTCGTTCAGCATCCTATTATGGAGGCACGTCACAGCTTTAAATGTACCAGCCGCCATCACCACATATTGGCACGCCATAGTCGTCGCGGGCTCCAGGAGCCCCTCTTTCCAGTGCTTTTGTATGGCAGTCACTACAGCCGCGTGTAGGAGGAAGCCCCCCTCAGGCAGTCCGAACTGGTCCCGGAGCACATCGAACGGCGCCAACGCCCCATCTATGTACAAGTCACCTACCACCTGCAACCCCGCTTCCTCCCAATCCAACAACGGGGACCAATCTCCTCCGTGCGGCAAAGCCGTCAACATCCCGATCGGGATCTCCGGGGCATAAGGCCGCGGTGCCCTCGCTCTCCGAAGGCTCTTCTGCCAGCACAACCGGAGCGTCCGCTCCTCCATGGTGAGGGCCCGTAACTCGAGCCGTTGCTGCATGATGATGTATGACAGCACGTGGCGCTGTATCCCCCGACCCCGGTCTTCCTCCGGCCCCCGGAACACCCTGGCTACGTTCTGCGTAAGGACCTGCAACTGCGCCGCTAAATAATACAGCTCAAGGTCGGGCACGGCCATGCCCCCCTCCAGCTTGGGGCGAAGTAGCGTGCTCAGGGCTATCCTGCGACGGCCATGCCCCCACAGAAAGCCAGTAATCATTGACCGCAGTTCCCTAAACACCCCCTGGGGAATCCAGACAGGTAGCGTTCGGAAATAATAAAGGAAGCGGGGGAGCGCCACCATTTTCAACAATGCTATCCTGCCCAAGACTGTCAGCGGGAGGGTCGACCAGAAAGACAAGCTACCCCGCAGTGACCGGACACAACGGCCAATGTTACCCTCCAAAAGGTCGGCAGCCGAGTGGTAAATGCGGACACCCAAGTAGGTGATGCAAGAGGGTTCCCATGCCACACCCAAGTCGCTGCTAGGAGCTGGCGATCCCGCTCTCAGCGGGAACACGCAGGTCTTTGCCCAGTTGACCTTGAGGCCCGACAGCCGGCCGAACTCGGACAGCAGGTCCATCGCTCCAACCAGCGCCCTCGAGGTGTCAGCTAGGTACAGGAGCAGGTCATCCGCATAGAGCGATATATAATGCCATTGCCCATCACTCACTATTCCCGCGTATCGGTCGCCTGACCTCGCATGGACCGCCAAGGGTTCCATCGCCAGGGCAAACAACAGAGGGGAGAGAGAGCATCCCTGTCGTGTTCCCCTGCCCACCGGGTACGCGGCAGATACCAGGCCGCCCAATCGAACTCTCGCCGTCGCCGAGTTATACAAGACCCTCGTCCACCTTCGAAACCCGTCGCCCATGCCAAACCGCTCCAGCACTCCATCCAAGAAAGGCCATTCCAAACTATCGAAGGCCTTCTCAATATCCACGGACAGTACCGCCGGCGCTCCCTCCCCATCCAAGATGGCGTCCATTATTCCCACCAGGCGGCGGATATTCATCGCCGTGCTCCTCGTGGGTATAAACCCGGCCTGATCCCTGTGCACCAGGCCCGTCATGTGCGGGGCCAGTCTGGTGGCTAGGATGCGACTCAGGATCTTATAGTCCACCGTCAACATGGACAGCGGGCGATAAGACCTCACGTCCGCGGCATCCCGGCCAGGCTTGAGGAGTGGTACTATCAAGGCCTCCCGCATGGAGCCAGGCAATGCCCCCTTCTCGAAGGCCTCCGTATACACCACCAGCAGCCTGGGCGCCAGAGCGTCCGCATAGTGCTGATAGAACTCGATTGGCAGTCCGTCCACCCCGGGCGTCTTGTTACGGGCCATATGTTTGATAGCCACTCGAATTTCCGTAAGTGTGATCGGGCTACCCAGGTCCTTCGCGTCGTCCTCATCCAGGACCGGAAGCTGCCTCTCCCCCAGGTACTCCACGATGTCCTGAACCCCCACTCCCAACTGGCTCCGGTACAAGTCCTCATAATATCCCCTGAAGCGGTCCAATACAGCTGCCTGGGAGTACACCATCTCTCCCTGCGCATTAGTAATGCTGAGGATCGGGCAACCCCTAAGTTCCGGGCTAGCTAGTCTGGCTAAGAGGGTACCCACCTTGTCCCTTTCTGCGTGTGCCCTGATAATGTACTGCCTATAGTCATAACATCTCAAGCGTTCCGTCTCCGCGGCTACCACTTCCTTCGCCTCCAATAACTGGGCCTGTAGACCTGGCCTGGTTGGCCTGCGGCGCTCCAAGTCCCTCAAAGTTTCCTCCGCTTTCATTAAGTCATTCAGCACAGTCGTTCGAGCGTTCGAGAACCTGCCCAAGCACACCCCTCTCACCACCACTTTCATTGCATCCCATTCAGTAGACCTACTCGTCGCCGTTCCTTCATTCACACCGAAATAACTATCAATGCCCTGCCGGACCGCATCGTCGAACACAGAATCCTCTAGCGTCTCCGGCCGAAGCCGCCATGTTGGTATTACTGAGCGCTCCCTCTGCCACTGAATATGCACCAACAGGGGGTTATGATCGGAAATAGTCCTAGCAAGGTACTCAGCATGGGTAATCAATGGGGCTAGGGAGCTCCCGCAAAGCACCGAATCGATCCTGACATGTAAATCATGGAGAGCGGAATAAAAGGAGTAATCCCTGGTTCCCCTGTGCCTCTCCCTCCAGACATCCAACAACCCCCATCGTTCTTGCCAGTCCTTCCTGTGCGCGGCCAGCCTGCGCACAGGAGAGTCTACTAGGGGGGGGATGGGACCTATCCAGAGCCACATCCGTAATCGAGTTGAAGTCCCCCCCTAGCACTATCGGACCCGCCAGGAAAGAGGCCAAGGACCCCGAGAGGCTATCAAAGTATCGGCCTTGGTCAGTGTTCGGTGCATAAACACAACAGAAAACCATATCCCGTCCATATAATCTCCCCTCCACCGCTACAAACCTGCCATCCGGATCTATTACCTGATTCAGCACTTGAAAGGGTATCCCCGCCCTCACCCAGATCAAGACCCCCCTGGCATACGCTGAGTAAGTGGTGCCAAAAACCTGGCCCCGCCATCTTTTCTGCAAGGCAGCGCACTCTTTTTTGGTGAGATGAGTCTCCTGGAGCATAGCTATCTGAACCCCCCTGCGTACCAGGTATGCATGTACTTTGTGACGTTTCACCATAGTCCGCAGCCCCCGGACATTCCACGTTAGGCATTTCAAATTAGGTAATGTCCCCATTCCAATTCCGTACAGTCCGAATCAAACAACAACGGTCCATGACCCCCCCTATGCAGTTGCCCCCCCCAAACAATCCCAAAACTGAAACATTCCCCAAACCCCACTCCCCAGGACAGAGCACACGAACCCAATGGCCGCCCCCATCCAAACCTTGATCCAACTTCTCGCACACTTACCCTGTGGTCTCCACCACAGTCGACCTTAGGGGCCTAGGGGGGTGAGTCGCCGCCGACCCCAGCCAGCGGAGCCCGCGTCCCGCCCTTCATCCCCTCCGAAACACACAGCTCCCCCACCCGGCAACCCGCCCTCCAGCGACAGGATATCACCCTACCATGAAGTCCCGGTCTAGCCCCAAGTCTATCTCAGCCGCAGAGAATATCATCCGAAGTCTGTGGGGTCACTATCGGCCCCTTCTGGCTCTCCGCCTCCGAAAGTTCCTCTCCTGTTCTGCTGCCTTCTCCTCCCGAGTCCGTTCCGGCCCGTTCACTGTTCTGTTGCGACCCTGTAATGGCCGCCGTCGCCGCGAGTGCGTCCCTCTTCTCCGCCGCCATTTGAGCCTCCCGCTTCTCCCGCTGGCGCCTGTTGCGGGACCTGATGCGTTGTGACTGCCGCACCCGGGGCTGCTTGGGCTGGTCTCGCCGACTTTGGTGCGTCCTGTCCGTCCCCGCTCTGTACGACTCAAGCCATTGCCAGACTTCGTCCGGAGTCTGGAAAAAGTGTGTGGTGCCATCCATGATAATCCGCAGCTTGGCCGGGTAGAGCAAGGAGTATTGAATGCCTTCCTCCCTGAGCTCCTTCTTCACAGCAAGGAACGATGCCCTGTCCTTCTGGACCGCCTGCGTATAATCCGGAAAGATCGTTACCTTGCTGTTCTCCACCTCATAAGGGCCCGACATCCTGGCCCGCTGGATGAGGAGGTCTCGGTCCTTGTAGTGGAGGAGCCGCACCACCATCGGTCGGGGGGGGCGGCCAAGCCCCGGCGGGCGAGCGGGCACCCGGTGAGCTCGCTCCAGAGTGAAAAATGGAGTAAGCCCCTCCGGCGCCACCACAGTGCGGAACCAGTTCTCCATGTAGGCCACCGCATCCTCCCCCTCAATCCGTTCCGGCAGGCCTACGACCCGCACGTTGTTCCGCCTATTGCGGCCTTCGGCATCCTCCGCCCTCCGCTCCAAAGTGTCCAGTCGGGCCAAAATGTCCGTGATCCTGTGCTCCGCGGTCACCACCGATGGCTTCAGGTCCAGCAACAGTTGGTCATGATCCTTGACCCGATCCGCCAGCTTCGCGTGATCCGCGCGTAGCAGCCCCAGGCCCGTGGCCACTTGGGCAATGTCATTGTGCAACGCCTCCTTAGTGGAGGTGATCGCCTCAAGGATGGCATCCAGGCGCCGGTTCAGCCGCTGTTCCTGGTCAAGCTCCGGGGCGGGACTCTCACTCAGCCGGGTCGATGTCGCCGAGTCCCCCTCGCGGCTCCCGGGCATCGGCCCTCCGATCGCCGCCATGTCAGGGCGCTGCGTCACAAGTCCGGCCACCCGTACTGCGGGTGCCCCCGTGGGTCCGTGCCGGCCACCGGGCACCGGGCAGTGCTATGTCCCCGCCAATGGTCTCAGGAGCTATAACCAAGCGGACGAGCTCCGTTCCGTCACCCCCACTGGGCCTGTGGGGGGAGGATGAGTCTTCGGGCAGTGGCCGACGAGGACCCCTGATCTCCTGGGTAAATCGGGCAACGTCCCCCGGTCTCAGGGCATCGCGCTGCCAGTCCCAGTGCGTCGGGCAGCCAGGTGCAGGGTCCCTCGCTGCTTGGCGACAGCCGGACTCAGGGCTGAAGTTCGGGACCGTCCGACCTCCTCGCCGCCATTTTCTTCACACCCCGGACTACACCTCGGCCACCTCTTCCTCGATCTCCTCGGGGCCAGCAGTCCCCCAGCGACTCTCCGATTACGTCCAGCTGTCCCCATACACTTCAGAGGGCAGGAACGTCGTCTCCGGGTCGCCTAGGGTCCCGAAAAACAGGAGAATTAGCGGGATTCCGCGCGGAGCTGCGAGCTCACGCCGCCATCCCGATCGGCGTCCAAGCCACGCCCCCTTAAAATTCTCACTTTAGCATTTAAGGCAGTCCATGACATGGGACCATCCTATCTAAGAAAAAGATTCAGCCGCTATGTCCCCACACGGCCGCTACGTTCAGCCGGCTGCAACCTCTTGAGTGTGCCCCGCTTCCAGCGAGTACGACTAGGAGGCTACTCACTTGCTGTTGTCGCATCTAGGACTTGGAACGCCCTTCCCCTCTCCCTGAGATCGACTGAAAATTTTGTTTCATTTAAGAAAGTACTAAAAACTCATCTATTTAGAACAGCCTATTAGTGTTATTTTTCCTTTAGATGGTCACTTGCTTGTTTTCCTTTTTCGCGCCAGGATACTCTGGAGTAATGGAGCGCGTTATAAAACAGCAAATAATAATAATAATAATAATAATAAGATGGGGCACCTACATATAGGCTGTTCGCATAGTCTAGGTGGGAAGTTATTAGGGCATGGACTACTGTTTTCCGAGAGTCTGGCGGTAGGTAGGGAATGATTTTTTTAGCATGCGTAACTTCCCAAAGCAAGCGGAGGTGACTTTGCTGATTTGGGATTTACAGGAGAGAGCGGTGTCAAATTGAAATCCTAGGTTTCGGGCAGTAAGGACAGGCACTGGGGGGGGGGGGGGGGGGTGAAGTTCGATGGCCACCAGATATTGGGAGGGGGGGGGGGGGAGTTTTCTGGTTAAAAAATAAGACTTCTGTCTTATCAGTGTTGAGTTTTAAGTTATTCTCAGACATCCATGGGGCGATCTTTAGCATGCAATGGCGAAAGTTGTCAAAGGTTTTTTCAGCGTGGTCTTTGAAGGAGAACACTAGCTGGGTGTCGTCGGCATAAAAAGTCACTGTGACGCCACATGATTCGACAATCTTTGCCAATGGTTTGAGATATACGTTGAAGAGAAGCGGGCTAAGGGCTGAGCCCTGTGGGACACCCCACTTCAGTGGCTTTTTAGCAGAGAGAAAGGATCCTAGCAACACTTGTTGAGTTCTGTTTTTTAGGAAAGATTTTATCCACAGGAGGGGAGGTCCGCTAATCCCTACCTCTTGCAAGCGAGAAATTAGTTTGTCGTGTGAGATGGTATTGAATGCAGCGGACAGGTCGAGGAGGACCAACATGGCCTCCTCTCCCCTATCCGTGCATTCTCTAATTGATTCGGAAACTTCAAGTAATGCTGACTCAGTACTAAAGTCCGGTCTGAAGCCAGACTGGGTGTCATGTAACAAGAAGTTGGATTCCAGGTAGCTTGATAGTTGTGATTGGACAGCTTTCTCTAGTACTTTAGCGGGTTTGGGTAGGAGGGAAATCGGGCGGTAATTACTTAGACAGAGTGGGTCTATGCCAACTTTTTTTTGAATTGGGATAAGTAATGCATGTTTCCACGCATCAGGGACGACACTGGTGGATAAGGAGGAGTTCCAGATTTCAAGTAGGGAATTGATGATTAGGGGGGCAATATCATTTAGGATTAGGGCTGGGGCAGGGTCTAGAGGCGAGCCTGATTTACAGTCTAGAAATAATTTCGTAGCTTGTTCCTTGGTAAGAGGTTGAAAGGCTGTAAAGGCAGGGTTATGGTTTGTATTGGGGACTTCATTATTGACCACACCGCTTTGAAGGATGGATGCTGTGATCTTGATAATTTTCTCTTCAAAGAAATTTGATAAATTGTTGCACAGTGTTTGAGACATGGGGATTGGGGCAGCAAGTACTTTGGGCTGCGTGAAGTCTTTCACTATGTTGAAGAGGGTCTTGGAGGAGTTCTTTGCTTTGGCAATGGTGTCAGAGAAATAGGTGCTCATGTAATGGTGTTTAAGTTTACGAAACTCTTTAAGGCCTTGTCTGTAGAGGGCCTTGGCTGCAGGGTCATAGTTCAGTCTCCAAAGTCGCTCTAACTTTTTACACTTACTTCTATGTGCCCTGAGTTCTGGTGTAAACCATGGAGGAGAAGGTTTTTGTCTGTGGGAAGTGAGAAGATGCAATGGGGCGATTTTTTCTATTGCAGAAGTAAGGTCGTTATTCAGTGTGCATACTGCTGTGTTCAGGTCGTCGGGGAGTGGGTTGAACCTGTTGAGATAGGTTTGCTCTAAGGCAGTAAGAGAGAGTTTGTGCCAGTTTCTGCCTTGTGTTCTTATGGTGGATTCTTGTTTTATGATTTGAGATAGGGAGATCTCAAAAGGTATAAAATAGTGATCCGACCATGTAAGGGGTAAAAGGGGCAGGATTTTAAGATTCTCATGATTCGAGAATATGAGGTCGAGGGTGTGCCCAGCGATATGAGTGGGGCCTGTTACCCTTTGTGATAGATTTAGGTTTTGCATAGATTCCAGGAGTTGGGCAGCGCGGTTGCAGCTGCTAACATTCACATGGTGATTAAAGTCTCCCAGTACCATAAAGTTGGGGTGTTTCAGGGATAGATCTGCTGTTACTGCCAGTAACTCTTGAGTGGCAGATTGGGGAGAGTTAGGGGGAACGTAGGTCAAGATCCCGGAGAAGACGGCAGTGTTGGCATCTAGGATAGAGAAGTATAAAGCTTCAATAGGTTTAATGTTGGTAATTTTTCTGGTGGTAATTTTGAGGTGCTTCCTTAGGACTACCCCTATTCCTCCTCCTGATTTGGAGCCTTCGCGGTTAAGGCCGGTAAATGTGTAACCAGAAGGGATAGCTAGGGCGATGTCGGGGTTGGAGGAAACTTTGATCCAGGTCTCCGTGAGGAATACTATGTCCCAGGGTGAGGAGGATAGTAGAAGCCAGATGTCATTGGCGTGGCTGGGTAGTGAGCGGCAGTTCACTAGTCCCAGGGAGTAGGTTATCGGGGGAGGGGGATTGATGTTAACGGGTTTGTGTGGGCAAGCCCAGACGGGGAGAAGCGAGAAAGAGCAGTTAGGGCATTTGTGGGAGAAGGCGATGGACAAGGGAAGGCAACTGGGCAGAGGAGACGAGCAGGAAGCCTTACCTATGTCCAGAAGTTGAGATCTGGTCCAAGTTAGTCTCTGGGCAGTAGGAGGGCTAACAGCATGGCGGGCCCTAGGCACGGAGCTGGCGCGGACGGGCGCAGACGGGCTTGCCTTAGGCGTGCAGAAGGCGCGCCCTCTGCGCCCGTCCGCTGCCCGTACGGTAAATGCACATGCTGATATGAGAGAGGAGAGGGCGGGGGGTGTGGCCTCAGAGTGGGCATGGCCTCTCGGATCGCCAGAGATGGCGGCGGGAAAAGTTTGTTTACCTGGGGTCCGCGAGCAGTGTTTAATCGGCTGTGCGGTGAGCAAGATCCTGATCAGTAAGTGCTTTTAAAATCAGCAGAGTAATTTTGTGACAAGTACATTTTTTAAAATTAAACAACAGAAAAACTCCCGGCTGCGCCTCAGGAGATAATGTGCTAGATGGGAGTCAAAGGGGAGAAACCAACCATTTCAAGGGAGTCAACAGCCCACTGACTTCCTCCAAGCCTGTGTATATACCATCATCATACTGTGGGTGTGTATCATCAGCAACATTTTCATTACCAGGTTGATCAAAATCTGAGCCAAAGAGGTGGTGAAGCCTCTGAGAAAGGCCTCGTGGAAGAGGATGTGTTTTGCTTGAATCAGATTACAGGGGCAGAGTGTGCTGGAGTAAAGTCAAGGCATGGCTTTATTTGGGGTCTAAGTGGAGTCTGCTTGAGGCCATACATCAACGCAGATGGCACTGGTGCCACATCATAACCCAAGACTGGCTCTATGAGCGCAGATGGCACAGAGCACAAACCCACCAGCAGTAACCACACTGAAGTCCCCTGTGGATCTTTGGGGCCCAAAGGTGACCAGAAGAGTGCCACAAATATGCAACACGACTTTCTTATCGTCCTCTACCTTTAGTGGCGTCGCCAATGGTCCAGAAAAGTGAAGGCGCAACGCGATCAGTTGTGAAAATGCCTCAGCAATCTGCTCCTTGACTTCTCTGTGGACAGAGTGGCAAGATGGAATAGAGTCTTGCTTCGATGATCTAGGCTTCTTCTTCCGAGATTTGGAGTTGCTGCACGACCTACACAGTGAGAAGGACTGGTCGTAGGAGAAGTCTAGACAGTGGGAACGTTAATGCGTTCTCAACTTGGAGCGGGAGCGAGACTCATGCGAGGTCTGTGATTTCCCTTGGTGTGCGGGAACATAAAGTTTCGCTTTGCGGTCCTGGATCACATTAGAGTGTATGAGAGCACATTCTTCGCATGAGTTGGAGTCGTGCCCCGATCCAAAACAACAGAGGCACATCTCATGCAAGTCTGTTACCGACATCTGTTTCCAACAGTCACATCAGGGTTTGAGACCTGCTGACTTCACTGGGGACATCGTTCCCTTGCATACTGGAAAAGATTTTGTAAGGAATTAGTCAACCGACGCATCTGAGCCTCATACGAGGTCACAGAAAGAAAGAAACTAATGTTGACATGCACGGTTGGCCCTTATATGAGGCTCTCGGAGGCCACTATCCATCACTTCTGTGGCGAAACAAAGCAAGGGTGGTGCTGCATAGCACCACCTAGGCATGCGTAATTATTACCGTGAAAACCTGTGGATTAAGTCTGGTGCTAGTATAAAATTCTAAAGGTGAGGAATCTGTAGTTATAAGTATCCATCAGAAATACTCTAATATCACGTTCGGAGATGGTGTTGTGTGGCACAACCTGGTAGGAGTCATTGGTGGGGAAAAAGATTTTCATTAACTAGTCTGAAAAGAAAAAATTCATAAGGTGCATTCATCAATAAAAAAAGATCTATTCTAGTCAGAGGAATCGGAGGGAGAGTAGTAGAAAATCGGATTGTGTATCCATTGTGCACCATACACATAGCACCCGTCCGTTTATGTAATTACCTGCCACACAGAGGTGATTGGAAATGGTCCTTCCAATGGGGCGGTGAACAGTGTGGGCAGAATAAGAGAGACATTGTTTACTCAAACTTTACCTATGGTTGAATAACACTGCTGACCAGATCGTCCTCCAGCAGGCGACGTTCGACTTTAAAAGCGACGTTGTTAATGCTGCTGAAATGAGAAGGTCAATCAATCAGAGATACCTTTGATGACACCGACTGAGGTGATGCTGGAGAAAATTCACACTAAACTGGGCAGGAGTTGGAATCTTTGTGCAAATGTGGATGTGAAAGCATGAGGCTCATGTGGCTGGGAGATGTAGATCTCTAGCGCCTTTCGCGATGAGATCTTCAGTCCAACTCAGGCTCCACAGTCTTCTTCATATACACCTGGAGAGTAGAATCCCATGATGAAGGCGGAATAGCTTTAAATATAGTAAACACTTTGCAACAAGATGAAAACCCCCCACAGAAAAACACAAGATTTGAAGAAGAAATCCTCAGAAAAGGGTATAAAAACCCATACAGTGCTACAAGACCTTTCTCAAGGGGGGGGGGAGAGAGATCTGAGCTTGGGAGACAACTTCCAGTACAAGCATGATGGGATATGGAAGACATTGTTTCAAAGGAAAAGCACACTTGTTCACAACTCTATCGTGCCGAGTGCCTATCGGGCTTTCATATCACATTTTCACAGTTTTTCATCCTAGTTTTCCTGGGCAGCAGAGGGAGGGTGATGTGTTGCAAAAATGCCTTGTGTGTTCTTTTTGGTCGAATGATAAGCACTCTTCCATGGGTAGTCCATACAGAGGTTACGTGCATTACGTAAGGTGCCAAATTTCACCTAAGTGAATTAAAGGGTTCTAGGATCGATGCAAGAAAGTATGAATTATTTTACGTGTGTGATTATAATACGATGCAGAATCTCTTCTGGGAATCGTGGATGAATAGAATAGTTCCTTCATCTCTTAGGGGCCTCTAGATTTTTTCAGGATGTACTGGAACAGATGGAATGATGCGAGGCACAGAGTTAGAGATTGTAAGACTTTAACCTAAGAAGACACCAAAGGCTGTCCAACCGCTGAAAGACAGGAGCTGAGAATCTCCACGCTGAGGCACATCTTCAGATACATAACAGCGTGGGCTATAAACAAAGATCTGTACCCAAGACACTGCCTGCTGAAGTGTCTTTCAACTTTGATGTCAAGATCCTTTTTGGTCGAGCAAAATGGAAGTGAAGGACTCGGCTGGTGCAGGACAAAGTGAGTGCTGCAGAGCTCATGGCCCTTGCGTGTGCTTATATTAGTTTAAAAATATTTTTCTTTATTTTGTAAAAAATTATTTTATCACTCAGTGATTTAAATTACTTATTTTCGGATTATGGCAGGCTACTGCTGTACCTGCATGAAAAACGTTACAGAATTGATTTATTTGAAAATCCCATTATGGAAATTGTTTATATTATCTGTCTCTCGACATTAGGTCTGCTGCAAATCAAGCTGTTAAATTACATTTATTTGTGCAAATGCATTCTTGTTTTCTTTCCAAAAGAAATGTTGTCACAAAGTGAACAGTTACTTCTATGATAAACCTCATAAGAAATGTTACCACTCAATGGGCAGAAGACATCCGTTTAGTTGCACCACACACAAGAAAGTATTTCCAATCATGCTGACAGTAACAATGTTTTAAATAATTTTATTAGATAAGGTAATAGCATACAGACTAGATATTTTTGTTCTTATAAATGATAGGGAATGCATTGTATGCAAAGAGACAAAACAATGGAATAACAAAAGAGAAGTACATGGAGATAACTAAAACTTACAGAAACATTAACATGTAGGCGAGGGAATTGGTGTGAGTGTGTACATACGTATGAGCATCCAGGGATAGCTGGAAGATGGAGCCAAGGTGTACAGGTACAAGAAGAAGGCCTCTTCCGACTTGTGGATGCAACCTCACACACATCCAGGGTTGAAGAGATAAACCATTCTCTGATCATAGGCAAATCCCGTCACTCATTTTGATTATGTAGTGGGGAAAGTAAAACAGGCCTCTATACTCCTGACACAATGGAATTACTGTTTTACTGGGGATTAAGAGAGTTCTCAATAGATGCCTCTGTGCTAAGATGCATCATCACCTGGACAAAATACATTGCAGCAAACTTTCTATTTTCGCGACAAGGTTCTCTTTTCCTCCAGAGGTGGCCCACATTTTGAATGATTGATAATATCAGTTATTGTACTAAGACATGCTGCCAAGTGCCATGGATGCCACACAGGTATCTGTCCACTTATTCTCTTATAGTTACCCCTTCAATCTTTGGTCAAATATGCAAGCACAAACTAGAGGAGAATACAAATTATAGTCCTCTTTTTACATTTTTCAACATAGGAACATCTTATTTTTTTTTAAAGTTCATGAACCTCAGAGGCACAATGAGGGACATTAAAGTCATTGACTTAGCTATTAAAAGTTATGCCTGCTCCCCATGCACACTTCGATTACTCAGCAAAGCGCAAGCTCTGGAAGACGTGTTCCTGTGAGGAGCCCTCCTCTTTCCTCAACAGACTTTTAGACAAAGTCTGCCAATTTTAAGCCTTGCCCCACAGTGGTTCTGTAAACCAGTGAGCACAAGGAGATGTTAGAAGCCAGACTAAAGCCCTACTTCAGTCTTAATTTGATAACGAGGGGCATGCTTCCACAAGCCAGTACCTGTACTTCTTGTACCATTAGACAACAGAGTTTGCATGACATGCACACTACGCTTAAACCCATTTTGTAGGTTTTCCCCGTATCACCCTGGAGATTTGGAATGCAGCGCCATAATACAAACATATAAAAATAACATAGAACTTTGTGGTAACATTTCAAGTAAACATTCTTCGAACATGTGTTCATTTAGATGATGGTTGATTTTCATGATAACCCTTCATTGATCATTCATCACTGAAGTATTTTATTATTGCCACATCCCCACAGTGTGAGCGTGTGTTTACTAAATGTGTGCATGTGTCAGAGATGCTAGCCAGCATTAAAAGCAGGGTGCCTAACTTCATATTAGTAAAAAGGGTTACGCTGCTATAATTTACACAAGTCTTTGTGGGCATGTTCCAGCCCATAGTTACAAAAAGAGCAATTTGGGGTGTTGTTCATTCTCCTCCGTTGTTCGGCCAGTGACGGCTCCTCCCGGGGTCGGCTCTTCTCTTTTGAGTTTTTGCTGGTTGGACTAGTACTCTGTATCCAATGCCAGGACTCCAGAACAGGTCTGGTAAGCTCAAAGGAAGAGTCTTTTGCTAGCGAGTCGAGGGCTTGTCTTTTTATGGAGGGAAAACTACCGCTGCAAAAATGAAAGTTGAACGAAACCGGGAAAAACAAAGTCCTTTTTCCTTCAAACATAGAAAAGTCTCACCCTGGAAGTGCTTACAAGCAAGTCGTCGTCAAAGAACTTGGTTTCTATGATAACATTACCACTATGACAGGAGAAAGAAAAAGAGAAAGGGGAATAGAGTTAGTGAATACCAACAATCTACCAGAATGTGATTGACAAATCTAGAGTGAAGGGGTCGGAGCAGGAGGTTGGCAGACACAACAATTGCCTTCAATTCTTTGGAGTCATTGATTAGTCAATAAGGGGATGGTGCTGGTCTCTCCTGTTAGGAACGGATAGTCTAACCATAGAGGAGCTGAGAAATCCTTGGAGTGCGAGTGGTGCACTATGCAGTTTGCCCTGAGTCTGGATGACTGCATAAGTGAATGCGTGCAGGTGAGCCTGTGTAACTAATGCCCATGTGTGTAGATTGCGATGCAGTAGGTGTGTGGAAGGAGGAGGAGAAGAACCTGCATTGTCTTGAATGTGGGCAATGGCATTGTGGCACTATCTGTACCTGAAAAAGTTCTCAGCCACCAAGACTCTAAGAGGGTAGACCTTTGTCTCAAAAGTAATCTTCACCACATTGCCGACACATGCAGCATCCCAAGCAAATATGAACAGCATCACTGGGACTTCTCTCTGCATCTCTTACCCATTTGAGTAGTGCCCTTTGCAGGTTGGCACATTGAGAAACACACTGGTAGCACCCTGGAATACTTGGGAGGTCACCTTGATCTTACCAGCAGAATCATGGAAAGTAGACTGACACAGGCATATATTGGTAGCCCCCTGGCGTACAATCACAACATCCTGCCATTTCATAGTAACAATTCTCTTATTTTATGGCTGATGAAGATTGATGCGCTACTACATAATGGAATAATATCTCGTTTTTTCATTATCACGGTGGGAAGCAAGGTCACTTTCGGATTAGTTAAAAACTTTCACTTATAGTTACTTAAATAAAAAGCTGTGAGTGGGAAGGAGATGGTGTTGGAGTTAAGTGAGAACTACATGTCCAACTAGACTACTTGAATAGGGGAGAATGCTGGGCACGAAGTAGGAACGCGGGATTTGTTCAAGTAGGTTTTGTTCAATGTCAGTGGCTTGAGTCGAACCACAACAACTTTACTACATAACCACTAAAGACAATATCAAAACATGAAGGAATGCCTTTTTTAAAAGATCAGTTACAGCATCTCTCTGAAGGTCAAATACTGTGCTTGGGTTTTCAGGGCTGGGTATATCGCATAACTTTGGGCATTAAATGCCCTTTCCCCGCCCCAGAGTTTGTCATCCAAACGTTTGATGTTGAATTGTTTGCAACCTGGACGACAAGAGTTGTGGCTCGGGCACAAAGAAGTGAGCTTCTGGAGGTAAAAGAGGCATCAGTTTTAGAATTATAATAAAGGTTTGTACCACAGTCAAAGCGTTCAGAGTGCCACAGTGAGCCAGCTGACCGCTTTCAACGCAGGTTTCATATGGTCTTAACTTTGAAGTTTAATACCAGTCTGGTTGCTAGGGTTTTGCATCATTTGATTCAGGGTTGTTAGGTTCTCTGAAAGGTTTGTGGAGAATATGCTACAGGGATGTATACTAGCCTGTACCTCGACCATTGGATCCCTTGCAGCAGTGGTTGAATTTACAACTTGACACATGGAAATTTGTTCTTTACCCACAGTGTTAACCTGGTTGAAGAATGTGAATGCAGGGTTTAATATTCTGAGAGCTAGGCCACTGAAAAGGGATTGTTGTGTTTCCTTACACCTGGGACGCTTAGTATAAGGATCTGATTCGCGTTATTGTTGAGGCACAGGATGACGTCACTCATTTAAGGGTAGCTGTGCCAAGATAGCTGATGAGGTTGGACTTACCCCCACCTCCTTATCTAGGTGAAGATGGATTTGTATTAATATATTTGGTGTTCCAATTCATCGGTCAGGCCATAAGGTGCATGTAAACGTTGAAAAGAAACAGGAACCTCGAGGTATAACATGAAGGGCTCTCCAAATGGACCATTTCAATAACTTCCTTCTAATCCTCAAATGTTCATGTTAACTAAGATGCAAATTGATCCATTCTAGAGTTATCCCATAAAACACATGCAAATTTTCATCCTTAGACTGAAATCTGACTGGGGCTTTGATGCCCCAAGTGTCATTAAAGGTTTCCGGTCACTTTGTTCAATACTATTTTTAATATGCAGGTTTGAAGCTAATTAGAAGCTGGGTGGGATATCAGGATCAGCAGTAAGTTTCTCAGGGAGCAGAGCAATTATTGTTGGTTTAAAGCATACTGGGTGTGCTAGGCGTCCCAGTGTACAAAGTCAGACATGTCCTGTTGGCAGATTAGAGTCTTTGATTTGACTGGCTGGTTAGCATCCCTTCCGTTGTCACAGTGAAGCCAGACCAACCTGTGGTAGGTGTTGCCTGAAGGGAATAACGCAAATCCTCACTGTTTTTTTATCTTTGCCTCAAAAAGTGTTGCGAACCATACATTGCCGTTTATTTTCTCACAATGGTAGGATTAATTATTTCCCCAAAACATGTGAAAGTATTTTTTGACACATTATTAATGCAGTATCACCCTTAGTTTTACCACATCATTTAATCTCCCTCAAGGCTAGTCCAGTTATTAGTAAATTCTTATCCATGTGATCCTTTTGGAGTCTGCGGACAGGCTTAAGTCTCAGAAATAGGATTTTTGAGGCCATTGTTTGAGGGTGTAGAGCCAGTTAAAGAACTCTACAGAAAGGAGGTTTACAAAGCCTGGTACGGAGTATATATTGGTTGTCACAGTGGATGAATTAGGACCGAGGTGACAGTGAGGCATCACACAAAATAACTACTGCTGGGGCAGGAATCTTGATGCATGGCCAGGCATCTCTAAATACATTAACCAGTTACTCTCTACTCCACTCTTTATAGCGTGCAGAGAAGAGTTGTAAAAGATATTGATGGTGCCACCTTTGAACCAAAGTTCTGTCACTCAGTCGCTTCCTTCTTTCAATAGCTGATTGGTGGAAGTTAAAGAAATGTGTATTGGCTGGGTGAGTCTTAATCAGCATGACATAAAAAAAAAAAAGGGACTGCATCGGACAGCTCAACATTGTCACGAAATATGTTGTTTGTGTGATTCAAGTAAATTCCCTGAGTAACGGATTTTGGCTCTTTGGATTTGAGGCAAGTTCATCAGTGCAGAGAATAAATCACAGTCTGAAGCATGCCCCTTTGCCTGTGTCTTACAATGTTATTCCCTCCCTTGTGTGCAATTATTACAGCTATGGACAATATGTCTGACAGTTATGGGTCGTGCATAGTTTCGTTTGTGTTGGCCTGCTCAGCATGCATCATGAACCTTTTCTGCTCTGGCTCTTAAAAGTCCCTATTCTCAGTGATGAGGAAAGGTTTCAAACCTGTAGTCCTAGTTCTGCATCAGAAGTATCTTCACTGATAGTCATAAGCGTTGAATAGAGTAGCTAGCTAAAGATACATTACTTCCATGACTGTCAGTCATGTTATAAGAAAAGGAGACAATTTTGCAGTGTAGGATACAATGTAAAATGATGGTCCGTTTCAGGAAAAGCAAAATCCACCAATCATGTAAACAAGTTTCTACGCCTTTCTTGACTAAGCCTTGCTTCAGCTTGAGAGTCTGCATCTAGACAATAGTGTCCTCTAAAGGTATGCATTGACCTCCAAGTGGCTGCTTTGCAGATATCTTGAATCAGGACATGCCTGGTCTACTCTGGGGTTGCTGCTTTACCTCAATTTGAGTGAGCCTTAAGTTTATATGGGAGAGGTTTGTTGGCAATCTGGTAACAAAGAAATACATGAAATTATTCATCTTTCTATGGTTTGTTTCGAAGCAGCTAAACCTGGTCGTAAAGAGACATTGTTTACAAAGAGTTGGTGGGATTTTCTTACATCCTTTGATTTATCTGAATAAAAATAGAGAACTAGTAAAATCTAGAGAATGTAGAGTTTTTCCGCTGCTGTACAGTGGTTAGGTAAAAAGGTAGGCGAGACGACGGTGGGGACGGTGGGTGCTGGAGTTTGTAGCTGATGCTAGGATTTGAGCTATGGAATAAAGGAGTCAAAACAACTTCACTGTGTGGAGTTTCCGAACAGTAACATTCCAACAAATTTTGGGTTGAAGGAGGAAACGATCAGAGCGGGTAGATATTCTGTTAGAGAAGAGTACCGCACCCAGGGCTAGGGCGAGTGAACTTATATGATAAAAGCCTAGTGTTCAAATTGATAGTGACGTAAGGCTTATGTTCTACCTTAGATAATGAGAACAGATGCATTACTTGGTCTTTGGATACCAGTATAAGGGTGGAGATTTATTTGACATATGTATCGTGAACCATTTGATGGGGTGAAGTAATCTATGAAGAAATGGTATACTGGATGGGATACTGGATGGGACTAGCACACGTGGAAGGTTATCGCAGTGAGGGTACATTTGAAAGACAGTTGGGTGCATGTAAATGGAAGGGCTTATGTTAAAGCTGTATTCTAAGCTGTGTCTATAAAATATGAACATTATCACATCATCTTTGTGCCAAAGACAATTACCAATGGGTGAGAACCTACAGGAGGCACTGTGACAACAGGTGGCTGCTGACCAGTAGCATATGCTGCAAGACCCCTTTAATACTTACGTTAAAACATTGGCCGGCATCATTTGAGATTCTGGTGCAGCCTCTATCAAGGACTGCCAGGTGTTCATAGAATTGGGTATTACAAAGCCAAACTCGAAGAACCACTCTGAAAAGAAAGGATAGAAATGATAAAAAACAATACGATACAAGCCAACATTTCGGAAGAGAAGAGAGAGGTCCAAAAAAGAAAATCGAGGCAAATTAATTTTTCCACCGACTTGTGTTGAAGATTTTCAAAGAGGAGGATCATTGGAATACTGTACGGAAGCCCATGAAAAAGGGTTGTCCGCTTGTTTAATTTAAACTTTTACGATCAGGAGAGACTGTGTTAGGTCAGACAACATGGCACCCAAGCGAACATTTTACCACAATACATTTTTGAAACACCGGTAACCTGGAGACACACATTGTGTTTAGAATTATATGACTTTTTGCTAGCACAGTTTGAGGGCTCAATAAGTTACACATTGTGCTTCATCCAATCTTATTCCAGTAGCAATTTTTGTTGCCAGGTGAATTTCTTTCATGGCGCTCTAAGTTTGGGAACCTACTCTGCGGTGTGCCAGTGAGAATTAGGAGCTGGGTGTTTTTGGGGATGCCCTTCCAAATCTTGCGTTATTTTGAAATTCTTGCCTCAATCCTTACCCTTGTCGCAGTACTGACAGATTTCGACCAGATTTTAAAACACAGAAATACATATATGAGGAGCTAAGAGGGAGCCACTGTCTGTCTTTGTGTCCTGAATATGCCATTCTTCCTAGTTGGACAAATGGTTCAGTGTCCTCCATTCCTCTTGGTTCTATCTATTGGCACACCCTATTGACACCATGGCTCTTGAGTGCCATATGAAGAAGTCCTAATTGTTAAGTCCAAAAGTGTCCAGTAGGCAGCTGGGCTGATCTTTCAGTGACTCCATGCTCTCAAATCTGTGGCAGACTGAGTGAGAAAATGACAGAGTTGCTTCCCCTGCCACACACCTCCATGTGCAGTAATGATGTTTTTCTGGCCAATGCTGGTTTATATGGTTCAGCTCTCCTTCCTCGTCTTTGAGACACTGCTGATGGGAGCGAAATGTGTGAAATAGAGTTGTCCTAGATATCAATCATTTTTTTCCACACGGTATTTTGAGTTACATAACAGAACAAAATGACAACTGTACATTGCGAGGGAAAAATCACACAAGGAAGGGGGGCGGGAGTTGGTATGGGGGGGTGGGGGATAATGCAGGCCAGAGAAGTTAGCTCTTCAGAAAAGGGAGTAAAAATGACACAGTACCACCTCGGTCTGGGAGTCTATAAATCGCTAATGACACTATTTCATTGAACCTCAAACGTCCTTTTACAATCTGTGACATAATTTTCAAAGGATCCAGACATTCTGTGGGACCGGCCCCGTCTCACCAGTGCGGGACATATGGCACCAGTCTCCCAATCAGAGTCTTTATACAAGTCCTAAATGGCTTTTAGATCCTTTTGAATCCAAATATTTTATCTGCCACTATCGCAGTCAATTTCTCTATTGTGTAAAAGTGACAAATATTTGTCCACCATACAGCCGTTGAAGCTATTTGCTTCCAATATTGGGCCAACGTTAATCTATTCGCTAAAAGGAACTGTGCAGTAAAAAGCCAATAGGCAAATGCATAGGATAATCCCTCCCCATTTCTGGGTGGCCCAAGAGAACCACAACTGGATGCAGTGGACTGTGTGACAGTGACTCCTGTTATATCTTTCATGAGGTTTAGCAAGGCCATCCGATGGGATTGAGCTTGTGGGAAGGACCACCAAACATCACCCTTACTGCGCCTCAGGCACATACTGCATCACTGAGCGCTGTAGGTAAAACATTTTTGGGCAACTTGTCAACTTGCTGTCACAGCAGAACCTTCGCCTCAGCCTGCATAAGGATTTGTGCTGAATTTGCTTTGAGGCACACTAATGGCATTATTTGCAAGGTGTTTAGTGTCCTTTTGACTACTTAGCTTTGTATATATATTTGATTTTCCTGGTATTGGACACCTCCTCGAAGTCAAAGTGGTTGGGATAACGGAAGGGGGATTTAAACAATTAAAAACCAGGTTTTGGACAACATTTTGTCAACTCATGCCACGTCAATCATTCTACAATTCAATGGTCTCTGTTTTATACATGTGGTTTGACATGGTGCATTGTCTAAGCCTAAATTGTGTACATCCAAATAACGGCTCTACACTTCAATCAACCTGGCTCGGATTCCACCCACACAACCAGACACACTCTGGATGCCATCTATGAACTACGGGTGTAGTTTTCACACTTGTCCGAACGACCAACATACTAGTGTTCATTACCTATTAAGAACAATGCACACATCATAATTTATTTGATGTACTCCACCCAACAGAGGAAAAACCCATATTAACTCGAGGCCACCGAACAACTAATCTTCAAAGCTACTCCCCTGAGCAGTTGACTGATTAGGTCTCTAGTATTGCGGACTCTTTACTCACATCACACCGTTTAACTGTTCGCCTCAAATCTTCGAACTCGTAACCAGCTGGGCGGACAATATAAATCGCTACCAACAGCTACAGAGGGATAAAGACTCCATCAAGAAAGTTACAAATCGTAACAAGTCCATCAAGGTTTCAAATGTTAACTTCCACTGAAAGAAACTATTTACGATCACTTCTGAATGAATGAATCTTATGGTGACTTCGATGGAGAAGGTCTAATGTCGTCACCTATGCGATTCCTAAATTCAGTTCCTTAACAAAAACGGGAAACCTGGTCTAAGGGAATCATAACAAGAATTAAGGAGCATGGAATGATCCACAACATGTTGGAATCTCTTCTCAATCCCACATATCTAAAGGATACATGTCTCCAACTGCATTCAGTGTAACCCCCAGGTGGTTATCTGATGAAATAAAGATATAGGACACAAAAATACTGCCAAAAAAGTTATCTAGAACACAAATATCGACTTTATACTTTGAACATAAAGGCCAAAAACATCAACAAAAATATAAAACGTTGGCAAAATCAGTTAAGTATATTGAATTTGAACTATTGAACACTAGATTGGCTTAAAAGTTTTAACATGCAAAATACAAAAGTTTATTTTAAAATAATTGAAAAAATATTTAGAAATATATAAACATACATAACATACTAATTGTTGAAAAACAAAAAATGATAAATACATAACTTATAATGTACATTTACCTTTTACAATGAAACTATAGTAAAACAATTTTAAGAAACAAATAAAAAAAAAAAAACTTGATTAAGTAAAATTCACTACTCCCACTCCAACCTGAGCAACAGTGCTAGACTTCAAAGTGGTCAGATTTACTATTCGAACTCCCATGTAAACAAAAGTAGGGAAAGTGTTGGACGTGGGAGGGGTCAAATTAACTATTCCTGCCACCAAAGTTATTAAATAAAAACATTGAATATGGAGCAAAAAAAAGTAAAACATTTTTTGAAGAAAACGTTGTTTATTAAATATAACATTTTATTTTAAAAATACAAATGTGAATAGGATAATACCAGAAATAGCTGACCAATCTGGTCGTACCCAGCACACTCTTCAAGGTATTGCACAGACCATAGCGATTTACTACAACCGCTTTTATGCGGCAACCCCTTATTTCCTGCACAAGGTACCCCTTCCTTGCTTGCCCCATTAAGAGGTTCAATTGTTGGACCAACCACTGTCAGTTGAAGAGGTGGGAGCAGCCATCTCAGGGGTGGCCTCTGGGGAGCCTTCCTACTGGAGATCGATATGGGCACCATTGTGGTCATGCAAAAGACACAACTGCCGCCAACCTCCTGCTCAGACTACCGTACATCTTTCTCATCAATGGTGAGGTTAAGATCTATGCCACGATACTAGCCACCTGACTCAAGAAGGTTCTCAGCACCCTCATACATCCCAAACAATTAGGTTTTATGCTGACCAAGAGCACACAGCACTGCCTCTAGCGTCTCCATTTCGCCCTAACTCACGTCACCTGCTTCCACCCGGTTTGGCCTGGCTTCTTTTTGACTTTGAAAAAGGCCTTTGATACAGTGGACTGGATCTATATAGAACGTGTGTGGTTGAGGAGGGGTTTCGGACTCCGCTTTCGAGAGTTTGTCCACGTGCTCTACTCTAATCTGAACCTGTGCAGTAAGGTTAAAGGCGTGCTCTCAGATGCCTTCCCCATCAGATGATGGACTCAGCAGGGTTATCCAGGGTCACTTCTCCTTTTCGCCTTGTCAACTGAGCTGCTCAGGTGCGGGGATGAAGATGGAATGGGTATCACGAAGATCGAATCGCACTCTATGCAGATGATGTCCTTCTCTTCCTGATGGACCCTGCGGTGAGTGGCACTGATGCCTTAAGATCCATCAACTCTTTGGTGAATTTTCAAAGCTACACATGAACCCAGCTAAGTCTGTATTGGTGCCTCTGGCCCCGACTCGGGCTGTGTAGCCTGGCAGAATGACATTCCTGTGCGCTGTCTCGGCTTCCGATATATGGGAATATGGGTAGCGCTCCACCCTGAAATCACTTGGTCTCTTAACCTTGGCTCCTGGATGCGGAAAACCTAAGAGGAACTCAATAAATGGCAATCCCTCTCGCTGAACTTGATAGGCTGAATTACACTCTATAAAATGATGATACTTCCCGGGTTCCTTTAGGTTTTTCAGAATCTTCCCATACTCTTGCCTCATTGATGGTTCCACGAACTGCATAGGCTAGCATCATCGTTGCCCTGGCATAACCCTAGGCCTTGTCTAGCCTTTATCCACTGCCAAAGCTGGATGGAGGACTGGGGATGACCAACCTTTAAATCTACTATCTCGCAACTCGCAACTCCCAACTCCTGGTGATCAATGGCAGGTTTAGTGGAGGGTAGTCTGACCGTGCCTACCAGTTGGAGCTAGTGTGGTATCCTCAGATTATGGCCATGCTGTAAGGGTCCTCGGTCCACCTTTCCTGCCGTGACCCGGGTATTTTTCTCACCTGGAGAGCTGCCCTCCGTCATACTAAATGGGACACTAAACCCACACTCCAGACCCCATTATGGCAGGGCACATGGCTGCAAGAGGTGGCAGCGCTGGAAGGCTTTGGTAGAAGGGACCTCATTGGTATACCACAATTGGTTGACATATGGTCCGTGACCTACATACACTCCTTCCAGGAGCTTCAAGAGACCTATGCACTCACCTCTTTACAATTCTATATATACCTCAAACTTCCACTCCAGAATTCAACCCTCTAGAGGCCAAACTCATCATGGGCATGGTGGGCAAGGGAGGTAAATCCCAAATCTACTATACACTAGTCATTAATACCACTGGTACACTGGATCATCCTAGGACATTTTGAGGGATGGGTGGTCCCCTTGAAGAGGACGACTAGCAGGATGCCACGATGGTCCCTCGAGTCAAACATTTCCTCCAGGTTACGTCGGATTAAGACCTACTATCTATACTGTGCCTACCTTCCCCCAGCCAGAATACACCGAAAAGGCCTTTTCCCTGACCCCACCTGCCCTCCCTGGTCTGGCGCCCCCACAGACTTCCATCACATGGTATGGTTGTGTCCGGTGAATCAGTGATACCGGACTGCGGTGACGAGGGAAGTCAGATGTGTTGGGCTGGGAGGTACAACTCTCCCCTTTGCTGCTGTTGCTGGGTGTTCTGGGGTTCTCAAGAGCAGACCGGACGTTCCTGGGCACGGCCACCATGGTGGCCAAGGGTGATACAGCAGCCCGATGGAAAAATCCTTCTCCCACAGTGATATCTCAGTGTAGGTGCAGAGTGGATTGGGGTGATCAACAGGAGTGCCCTGTATACGAAGACAGGGGGATGCCCCTCAAAGCACAAACGCATACGGGGAAAATGGTTGGGACAACTGACATGAACCTTTGACTGCAATGTGTCTTTTGCTGTTGCCTCCTTGTCTGCCTATGGCAATTCGCCTCACACTACTGTGTAATTTTGTACAATGTGTTCAATCGGATATATACCCTCTTGTGCTACCTAAGTGATGTATATTAATTGTGATTAAAAATTAAAAAAAAGGTTATAAAAAAATACAAATGTTATATTACAAAAAAACGTAGAAATCTAAACATTACAAAATAATTTAAATTAAAACACCTCCCTCCTTACTATCCTAAAAAAAGCCATTGACGACTAAAATTATTAAAAGATATTATGAACCTTGAAGAATATGAGAATGAATATAAGCATAATACTGGCTTTATGTCTGTATGCCATATAAAAATATTGTCATTGCAATACTATGAGAAATGTTCAATAAAAATTGTTTTAAAAAAATATTATGAAAATAAAAAAACACAACTATAAATAAAATTACCACATTAAGCAAATAAACTAATCAACCCATTAACCATTAACAATAAAAATATTAAAACAATGTATATAACTATCAACTAAAACAATTCTTTACACAAAAAATGAAATAAAAATTAAACAGAATTTAGATTTTTTTTAAAACTCTGCCCACACCAGTCCCCGACAAACCCAACAACCTGCTAGTAAATGAATTCCAAATAAAAACTTTCAAACTATACTAAAAGAATATGAACACGAATACTATAATACTAATACTAAGTTAATAATATTTAATAAACTAATTTAAAAAATAAGGTCAAGCTTTAACTCGGAGTAATTTCTGAAGAGTAACAGGATAAGGAACACTAGGTCTGCTCCCACCTCACAAAGTCACTAGACCCAGGTAGGTGGCAGACCTAGAGGACAACTGAAATACTGAGCAGCTTGGAAATGTAGAGAGCCAATTAACTGCAGTGCTAATGATTTCCAGACCCCATATATTTCCAAGAATGTGGCATTAACAACTGTTAAAAGCAGCTCTGAAGGACAAAAAAGGATAAAGATAGTGGTGAAATGTTGCTGAGGTACTGAGGTCATGAAGGCTAACAGATGAGTGGTCATGCAGTAGGAAGTTTAATGGAAGCCCAGGTGTAGGGGGAACTGAAGTCTGTGGCAAAACAATTAAAAAATGTTTAGAGAGAAAAGGGGGAGATAAAGGAGAAGGTGAATGGGGTGGCCATTGGATCACTTATGTTTTTTTAGCCTGTAGAGGACTATCAGCCTGATTCATGAAGCAAAATTGCACTCGCAAAGGGCAAGATTCTCAGAATCTTGCCTTTTGCGAGTGCAATTTTGGCATTTGGGATTCACAATTCCAAATGCAAAAATCGCTAATGAGGAATTAGCAAATATGCGAGGATTAGCATTTAAGGAATCTCTATTAGAGATTCCTTAAATGCTATTCATGACACTTGCAAAAATTGCGATTTAGCAAAATTGGGCCGCTATTTACCGAGAGGTCAGACCTCTCGGTAAATAGCAAAAACATAGAAAAATGCTTTTAAAAGCATTTTTCGAAGTTGCATGTTGCACACACACATGTCCTTTGGACATGTGTGTGCGCAACACCTGTTCAAATGTGCATTTTAGGGGTGCTACAGGGTGTCCTTTGGACACCCCTGGCACCCTTAAAATCGCTATCTGATTTGCGAGTAGCAAATTGCTACTCGCAAATAAGGGATACTCCCCATTCATTCCTATGGGCCGTTATTCCTTTTTTTGCGAGTAGCAAATTGCTACTCGCAAATAGAGAACATGTAGGAATCGCTATTGATTTAGCAATTCCTACATGAATGCCGTTTTGCGTGTCCTCAATAGCGAGTCGCTATGATTCGCTATTAGGGCCACGCAAAACGGCCCGTACATGAATCAGGCTGTATATCACTTTTTGAAGTGTGGGGTGAAAGGGGCTTTCAGACAATAAGAAGCAATTTTACAGGTGCGATAGTTTCCAGCATACAAGCGGGATCAAGTATTAAAGGGATCAGAGAGCTGCAGCAGAGGTTGAGTGAGTGCAGAATGAGGGAATCCTTGGCCCGAGGGGAGCAAAGCACTGTAGAGCACGAGGAGGGAGCCAGGGGAAGCTCCAGCCAGGTGACTTGGTTTTGAGGAGGATTCCTGATCATTTGTATTACTGCAAATAGGACGGTAGCATGTATTCACATATCGAGTGAGACTGAATGGTGGATTACTGGGGAAGGCATAGGAGAGAAATCACAAACCTGTACCCCTGTACCTGTAACCGAAGAGGCACAAAAGGGTCTCATGAAAGGAATATTTCATGGTCAGTAGGATAGAGTGGAAGCAGAGATCCCATGTAGAACTATACATGAAGCTTTCTGTTTTTTCACCATCCTCAGAGACAGTTACTTAATTAAGTTCATATATTCATATTGGAGGCGGTGACCCAGGGTCAAGGCTTGGCTAGAGATGTGGTAGGAAGAGTTGGAGAGTGAGTGTCGGGTTCTTCTGCATAAGTTAAAAGATTTGGTGAGCAGATCAGGGAAGAATGGAGTGATTTGGTGGCCCTGATTCTTGCAGAGACAGATTCAGGACTTCTTTTGCATTTTGCGTGCAGTTGGGTAGTATTTTATAGGTTTCACTTCAGAATACCCCACCCTAGTAAATTTTATAATCCCCTCATCTGGTACTTGCTTTTAGTAAAATGTTTAACAAAATGTAAAAAAAAAAATATGATACTTTGTTTTATAACTAACCTATATTGAACTGCACTATCATTATGCCTGTCCTCACTACACTTCAGAAGGAAGCTTTACACATGAACACAGACACCAAAAGGTCTAAAATGATTTGAGGCTTTAGAGCCTAAAAATGACAGCCAAACAATTGCTTTGTTAGCATAACAAAATAAAGTGATTCACAGAGGAAGCATTCTTCTCCTAAAAAGGCCTGCTCTCTCACCAACGCTGTGGGAACAGTAGCCAGGTGGCCTCGAATAATTGTTATTTCAGAGCGGATTTTGTGATGAGCACCAATACAGTGATGCAAGGAAAGTGCATCGTTTTCATCAAGCTAACATGCTTGTTCATCAAGATTTATAACCGAGGGGAAGGGAGAGGAAAGACATTTTCAACCAACTAGAGGGTGAAAACAAAGGACAAAAATCCATTGCAAAACTTCTGATCCACTACCAAAAGTTTTAAGAGCAGCAGTACCTTCTAGACACTGTCCCTTGAAATACACTTTCTGTTCAAGGCGGAATTTCTCCATCTGCTCCGCTGATGAGAAGTTTAACTCCCGGGACACAGCCTTGCACTTCAGAATCTTCTTAGGGACACGAGCTGGTAAGAAAGAATGAACAAAATACACCATCACCAGTCGGTACGAGACATCAACTTAGAGGACCTTCCAACCTAGGTGAGACAAACCGCTTTAGCCATCTCACAGAGTTCATAAAACCTCAAATGTTGTAGGTGCCATGCATCCCATTCACCAGACGTCTGTGGGTTGCACCGGTCACTCGTGGCATTTGAAAAAATGTTATTGCAGAAAGGCAGAAGGCGATCATTGGTGCAGTAGTAAGTAGAGTCCACATAGGGAGAGGGGAAGTTTCATTTCATTTTTAGAATGTTTTTCTTGACCTGGATGCAGTCCTAAAGTTACTCACCACTTCACTCACCTCGATTCACTCTGACTGCTAGCTTGTTTGGTAGCTGCACTGGGACGTCTGGCAACAGTGCTGGAGCGTTTCAGAATGTCAAGTCGTGACAACGGCCCAGCAGACTAGTACTAGGAGTCTCATTTAACAAAAGGTTCTCTCTAATTCAGCAGTAGTAGACAATGGGACGTGTAATTGATCGTGATTAGTTGCACTTTCATCCACTGAACACCCCATCAGAAGAACAGTGCACAAAGACCCAGGAAATCCTACTCCGGGTGAGGCAATAACGGTTCAAGGTACCCAATGATAGGTCAAATAAAACAATCTGCTTATTTTCAAACAGATTACATTATACAACACATAATCGTTGCCCTAATTTTAATTCCAACAGCTAGGTTGAAACGTAGAAAGAAAAATTGCTCAGTGGCTGCTGCCACATTAATGTGACTTTATAGGGCTGCGCAATCCTAGTATTACTACAAATACTGATGACAATCGCTTTATCCTGCTGAGATTCGAACTTATGATGCAGAACTTGAGCAAATATTTCTGGAGCAGGAATGTTAACAGATTGAGTGATCTCACCAGTTAGGAGGTCAAGTATCCATGATGAAGTAAACTTGTGGGATCAGTTTTTGGTATTTTGCATGAGAAAATGCTTGTTACCTGTAACACTGGTTCCCAGTCATAGGAATCTTTGCTGAATATTTGTAAGGTGCATGGTTGCCGCCTCTTGTGATTATGGAATACTTTTTACAAGAGAAAAAGGTTTCGGATATTTTATTTTAAAACGAACTTCAACTTATGCCTATCTAACCTCAGAGAACAGTTTTCATTTAAATAATTTCTTTTTAAAGAACAAAAAATTAATCAGCGTACTTATCCCTGTACTTATGAAAGCAAGCTATTCAATCCATGAAATTTTTTTTAAAACATTGGAGAAATAAAATATGCCTGAATAGGCCTACATTAGTTTCCCACTAAAAAAAACAGGTCATAAATTGCATTGTGTGCTAAGAAGACCGCTTTGGGGGGCAAAAAAAATCTTAAAAAGGCAAAGATTTGGAAAAAAAGTAACAAAAACATGTAAGAAAACATGGGTGTTCCTGACCCCAGCTCCTGAGTGGCTAAAAAAGATTTTTTTTAAAGGACTTAGAGGGTTGATAACCTGTTCTGATGTAAGCCTTACTCACTCTAAATAACAGGTAGTTAGTTGTCAGTGTTGCTTAGTTTCTTATATATATCTATGTTTATATATGTATAAAGTAGCCCCCCTCCCCCTCAAAAGTGACATTAGTGGTGTTCGGAAGAACCCTTCCTAAAGAAAACAGATCGTGTGTGAAAGACCAAAAAATATTAAGCTACTCAGAAATGTGAAAGGCAATGGTCGTTTGTCTTACCAAGTTTGATTGGGTGCCCACGGCCTGCTGATCGTTCTTCCAGGGCATAAGGACTCGTGTTTCTTTCTATGAAGCGGCTGAATACTGTTCTGCATTTATGGTGGTCATCGTAGGACAAAGTGTTGTATGTACTCGGAGTTCTGAGCGTGTACTTTTAGTTTATATATTCGTAAGTTGTCCAGCATTTTAAAATGGGACTAGCTGCATTGTATTCGTAATATTGTAGGAGAAATCTCATGAATTAGTCTCACGCTACATCACTAATCACACTAATAGATAATGGTGGCTTCAGCACTCTTGGGGACAGTGGCATTTTTAGGTCGAGGGACTGTAGGCTTGGCCGAAGGCCAAGACCGGAAGTCAGGAGAATTAATGCTACTTAGAGTGGCTCCTTTATCCCACCTCTCTTTTCGTCTCATCTCCCATTGGCTGGCTTCCTAAAAGGAGGCCAGCCATTGGAGGAGAGAGCCGTCCCTCCAAAGAAGCTCCGTCTTTTTCGGATTCGGGGGCGTGATTTTTTGCATTCTTTAGCCCTGTGACGTCGTCTGTCACTCAGGGCGCAAAACCACGCCCCCAAATCCGAAAAAATCTCGGGGCTTTTTTCAGCCATTTTGAAGCTCGCTTCGAGCCCTCCTGAGGTCGGTTTGGGTCGTGTGCTTCTGTTTTCCTGCGTGCCCCTTGGCCGAGCACTTTACAGTGCGCCTGGGGGCTCGCGTTATTTATCTCTTTTGTTTTTCCCTCACGTCGTGCTCTCTGGCCGAGCCTCTGCCTCTGAGGGTGCCTGGGGGCTCGGTTTGCACTTTGTCCGCCTGCGTGCCCCCTGGCCGAGCCTCTAAGGGCGCCTGGGGGCCCGCTTTTGTTTAAATGCTTCCTGCTTGGGGGGGGGGGGGGCCGAGGGTCGTCGTGCGCCCGGGGCTCCTCTTTAAAAGTGTCTCCGCGAGCTGCGTGTTGGCTCCCTCCCACAGCTGCAGCGCACCTCCGGGGCCCAGGCCGAAGTGTGATCCCAATCCGACCCTGCCTGCCATGCCCGTCATCCCCGGGAGGGCAGCTGCCCCTTCCACCGCAGTGCCCGAGGAGGAGCAGCCCCCCCGCCGAGGTGAGGCAGGCCGAGGCGGAGCAGCCCCCGCCGCAGTGCCCGAGGAGCCCCCCGCCGCCGTGCCCGAGGAGGTGCCCAAGGAGATCCCAGAGATCCTGGCGGACCCCCGCACCGGACGGCGCTACAAGCGCGGCCGCTTCCTGGGCAGGGGCAGCTTCTGCAAGTGCTTCGAGGTCTCGGACATGGAGACGGAGGAGCTGCTGGCCTGCAAGATCGTGCCCAAGAGCCGGCTGCGGAACCCGGAGCAGAAGCTGAGCACGGAGATCGCCATCCACCCCAGCCTGGATCACCCGCACGTGCTGCGCTTCTGCGGCTCCTTCGAGGACCAGCACTTCGTCTACGTGCTGCTGGAGCTGTGCCGGCACAGGGTAAGCAGAGACACTCCAGGCCGCAGGGCTGCTGCTGTGGGAGTTTATGGGGGAGCTGTGGCTGGTAACATTAGTGGGAGGCCTATAGGACTGCTATGCCGGAGGGGGAAGGCAACGGGACATCTGCTGAAACCCCGTCCGCCCTGGTGAGATGCAGAGACCGGCAGTCCTTTCACCTGTCCCCCGCCCTGGTGAGATGCGGAGACCGGCAGTCCTTGCATCCGTCCCCCGCCCTGGTGAGATGCGGAGACCGGCAGTCCTTGCATCCGTCCCCCGCCCTGGTGAGATGCGGAGACCGGCAGTCCTTGCACCAGTCCTCCGCCCTGGTGAGATGCGGAGTCCCGCAGTCCATTCACCCGTCTGCGTCAGAGGGTCCAGGGAGCAGCTTTCATTTAAGAGCATGGCCGAAAATCGGGAACCGATGGGCATACATGCCAACATTTCAGAAGAGGTAAGGGGGAGATTTGAATAAATTAACAGAATCGGGAAAATGCATCCGTCCTACTGACTTCTGTTACAGCAGTGGCAATTTCAGTCAGGAGACAGCCACCATTAGCCACTTTTCTGCTCTAGAAATCTGGAGTTTTCCGCCTGAATGAGGTCTGTTGACAAATATGGACGGTAAGACTTGGGTAAACATGTTACAGCTTTTGTTTTTCTTACCATGAACCCAGTGTTTTAAGTGGGCGGGGTCCTACTGGTACGCAGCACCGGCAGATCTAAAGAGCAGCTGCTGAGACGAGTTCCTATCGGGCTCTCCGTTTTTGCCCTCACCCTGAGGGTGAAAAAAAGAAATGTTAACTCTGCCGCAGTGCCGACCATCACTGTATATGATGTAATCTCAGAGAGACTGGTTCTCTTATCTCATCATTTCAAAACCGAAGCATTTTCAATGTTCTATACAACGGAGCCAAGGTTGTTTCATATTTATCTTACACAACTTAGAACCAATGACCAAGCCCATAGTCCTGGCTTGTTGTAGGTGTAATGTTACGTATTGTATTCTATATCTGGGGGCAATGACGGAAGCAGCAAAATACCAGGGGGGGGGGGGGGGGGGGGGGGGCACTATGCGCGTATATTTTTAAGCCACGCCCCTTTTTGCATCTGCCCAGTTTCATTCCATGTAAAGCCCTGCTGGCGCCTCCAGATGCGCGTCTAATTCAGATATTTCCGCTGAAGTACAATGCTCTTCTCACTCGGGCTGCTCTGTAGCGTCACGTGCAAGAGCATGAAGGGGGTTAGGGGGGGGGGGATCGAAAATAGTAGGGGCTGCTGTCATTATTAACTGAAAAGGAATGTTATTTTTGTGTCCCTTTTGCGCTAGTCCGAATACAACAAACCCTGATGGGCCTCTCTTTCAAGGTGTAGTTCTGGTTAAGTATTTTCTGCTGCTGTGAAATGCTGTTTTCAGCCCATTGGAGCTCTGACACTACTTCCTGCCGGAGCCTCTGATTGGGCAGTTTTGTTGTAGAACATTCTGCTCTTATCTTAGATGTGACTACTCGGGGAGTTTGGAATTAACTCTTTCTCCCAGCCTCGCAGACGGAAACATGTATGTGTGTGCGTGCCTGGGCGTGTGTGCGCATCTGTGTATGTGTGCGTGCCTATGTGTGTGTGCCTGTGTATGTGTGTGCATCTGTGTGAGCATGAGTGGGCGTATGTGCGCATCTGCATGTGTGTGCGTACCTGGGCGTATGTGCACATCTGCGTGTGTGTGCATCTGTGAGTGTGCATCTGTGAGTGTGTGCCTATGTATATGCGCATCTGTGTGGGGGTGCGTGCCTGGGTGTGTGTGCCTGTGTATGTGCGCATCTGTGTGTGTGTGTGTGCGTTTCTGGGCGTGTGTGCGCATGTGTGTGTGTGTGCGTGTATATGCGCATCTGTGTGTGTGCGTGCCTGGATGTTTGCGCATTTGTGTATGTGTGCGCGCATATGTGTGTGTGTGCCTGTGTACGTGTACACCTGTTTATGTGTGTGCATCTGTCTGTGTGTGTGCGTGCCTGGCCTTGTGTGCGCATCTGTGTGTCTGTGCATCTGTGGGAGTGCGCGTGTCCGGTTGTGTGTGCGCATTTGTGTGTGTGTGTGTTTGTGTGTGTGTGTGTGCGACTGGGCGTGAGTGTGTTTGCCTGTGTGTATGTGTAGGTGTGTGTGTGCGCGCATCGGTGTGTGTGTGTTTGCCTATGTATGTGAAAGCATTTGTGTGTGGACGTGCCTGTGTGCATGGCCGCGTGCGTGTCCAGGGCAATGCAATCCTTCCCTTCTGTCAAGATTAACATTCAAATGAATGTTATGTTTGTACCACATGTGCCGTTGTCAGAATGAAGTGACGGCTGATGTGGCCAGGCCTCGCCTCCACGTGGGGCTGTGATCAGGTCTTTCCCGTCAGCCTGGAGTCTGCTTTCAGTCAGGCGGAGCTCGGTGTCCTGGTCCCTGTGAGGGGCGAGCCTGAGCTCTGACATTTTTGTTATTCTCCTGCTCAGAAATGTGAGCGCACATGTGTTTCGAGTTAACTCCCAGATAGACAGGAGCGCAGTGCGCATGCCCCGGCGTCCTTCGGGCCGGGCCTGAGCTCGGGGGCTTTGGATATGTGCGGGGTTATCAAGGAGTCTCCCCAACTCACTTAAAATGAGTAAAGCGGGGTGCAGCAGTGTTGGGGTGCAGAGAGAGTGGAAGACGAATAGAAGAACTTTGCTAGAAGTTTTAGGTAATTCACAGAAATATTTGTCTAACCACAATCTCCCGCGCTGATTGGAGGGAGGGAAGAGACATAAAGAGAGATAAATCTGACTGTCTCAGAGTGTCTCTTGCAGGCTGTGATCTATTTTCAATGGCCTCTCTGTGGGGAGGGGTTTGGGGGGAGAGAGAGAGAGATCTGTGTCTGTCCCAGAGTGTCTCTTGGAGGCTGTGATCTGCTTTCAATGCCTCTCTGTGGGGAGGTGGGTGGGGGTGAGAGAGAGATCTGTGTCTGTCTCAGAGTTTCTCTTGTCGCTCCCTTTCTGTGTGTTGCGGGCCTCTGTCTTTTTAGGTGTTTTAGTCTGTCTCTTTCTGTGTCTGTCTCAAAGTGTCTCTTCCTACTCTCGTAGTGGAGGTTATATGGCTCTGTCTTTTTTTGTACTCTCCTCAGTCTCTCACTGCACCATCCTTTCACTGCTGCACTCTCTCCTCAGCCTCTCCCTCCACTGTCCCTTCACTGATGCACTCTCCTCAGCCTCTCCCTGCACCGTCCCTTCACTGATGCACTCTCCTCAGCCTCTCCCTGCACCGTCCCTTCACTGATGCACTCTGTTCAGCCCCCCATTGCATCGTCCCTTCACTGCTGCACTTTCCTCAGCCTCTCACTGCACCATCCCTTCACTGCTGCACTCTCCTCAACCTCTCACTGCACCATCCCTTCACTGCAGCACTCTCTCCTCAGCCTCTTCCTGCGCCATCGCTTCACTGCTGCACTCTATGCTCAGCCCCCCATCCAGGCTGCAGCCCTCACTCCTCCACTGCACCATCACTCACTGCTGCCCTCTCTCTCAGCCTCTCACGGTACTATCCCTTCACTGCTGCACTCTCTTCAGTCTCTCACTGCACCATCCCTTCACTGCTGCACTCTCTCCTCAGCCTCTCCCTGCACCGTCCCTTCCCTGCTGCACTCTCCTCAACCTCTCACTGCAGCACTCTCTCCTCAGCCTCTCCCTGCACCGTCCCTTCACTGATGCACTCTGTTCAGCCCCCCATTGCATCGTCCCTTCACTGCTGCACTTTCCTCAGCCTCTCACTGCACCATCCCTTCCCTGCTGCACTCTCCTCAACCTCTCACTGCAGCACTCTCTCCTCAGCCTCTTCCTGCACCGTCCCTTCACTGATGCACTCTCTGTTCAGCCCCCCATTGCATTGTCCCTTCACTGCTGCACTTTCCTCAGCCTCTCACTGCAACATCGCTTCACTGCAGCACGCTCTCCTCAGCCTCTCCCTGCGCCATCGCTTCACTCTCTGCTCAGCCCCCCCATCCAGGCTGCAGCCCTCACTCCTCCACTGCACCATCACTCACTGCTGCACTCTCTCTCAGCCTCTCACGGTACTGTCCCTTCACTGCTGCACTCTCCTCAGACTCTCTCTCTACCCCATACCTTCACTACTGCACTCTCTCCTCAGCCTCTCCCTGCACCGTCCCTTCACTGATGCACTCTCTCCACAGCCCCTCCCTGCACCGTCCCTTCACTGCTGCACTCTCTGCTCAGCCTCTCCCTGCACCGTCCATTCCCTGATGCACTCTCTGCTCAGCCTCCCATTGCATCGTCCCTTCACTGCTGCACTCTCTTCAGCCTCTCCCTGCACCATCCCTTTACTAATGCACTCTCTCCTTAGCCTCTCCTTGCACAGTCCCTTCACTGCTGCACTCTCCTCAGCCTCTCACTGCACGGTCACTTCACTGCTGCACTCACTCCTCCTCCCCACTGCACCGTCCCTTCACTGCTGTACTCTCCTCAGCCTCTCACTGCATTATCCCTTCACTGCTACACTCTCTCCTCAGTCCCACTGCACCGTCCCTTCACTGCTGCACTCTATGCTCAGCCCCCACTGCACCGTCCTTTTACTGCTGCACTCTCCTCAGCTTCTCCCTGCACTGTCCCTTCACTGCTGCACTCTCTGCTCAGCCTCTCCCTGCACTGTCCCTTCACTGATGCACTCTCCTCAGCCTCTCCCTGCACTGTCCCTTCACTGCTGCACTCTCCTCAGCCTCTCCTTGCACCGTCCCTTCACTGATGCACTCTGCTCAGCCCCCCATTGCATCGTCCCTTCATTGCTGCACTTTCTGCTCAGCCCCGCCCCCCATCCAGGCTGCAGCCCTCACTCCTCCACTGCACCATCACTCACTGCTGCACTTTCTCCTCAGCCTCTTATGGTACCGTCCCTTCACTGATGCACTCTCCTCAGCCTCTCACTGCACCATCCCTTCACTCTCTCCTCAGCTCCACTATACCGTCCCTACTACCTCACTCTCTCTATCACTGCCTCACTCTCTCTTTCACTAACTCACTATCTCTCACACTACTACACTATCTCTCATTAACTCTCTCTCTACCTCAATCTCTACCTCACTACTCAACTCTCTTTCTCACAGCATCACAATATCACTACCACAGGAACTATATCTCTCTAACACACTACTTCACAACGTAACTCTCTCTATCTCACTACCTCACTCTGTCTACATCACTACCTAACTCTCTATTACTATCTCACTATCTCATTCTCACTGCCTCACTATATCACGACACACTCTCTCAAAAATTCACAACTCTCACTACCTCACAACTTCACTCTCTCTAACTCATTGCTTCACTCTCTCTATCTCACTACCTCACACTCTCTCTATATACTACCTCACTATTTCTATCTCACTATCTCTCTCTCACTATATCACGACACACTCTCTGTAAAGTTCACTACATCACTCTCTCACTACCCCACAACTTCACTCTCTCTATCTCACTACCGCACTCTCTCTCTCTCTCAAATACACTAACTCACTTTTACGCTCTCATACACTACCTCACTCTAGCTCACTACTTCACAACATCGCTCTGTTTCTATCTCAATACAGCACAACAACTCTCACCCTCACTACCTCATTCTTTCACGACCTCTTTATCTCACTACCTCACAAACTCACTCACTACCTCAATCACTCTCTCTCACTACCTCACTCTTTCTATCTCACTAACTCACTTTCACTCTCTCTTTCACTACCTCTTTCTCACTACAGCACAACATCACTCTATGCTTATATCTCACTACCTCACAACATCCCTCTCCCTCACTACCTCACTCTTTACTACCTCACTCTCTCTCTCACTACCTCACTCTCTCTCACTACCTCACTCTCTCTCTATTTCAATACCTCACTCGCTCTCTCTATCTCACTCTCTCTCTGCTAATGCAATAGGTATCACATATGCAAAAAACAAAGCTAATGCCAATACAAATGACAATGCCATTTATTTAGGGATACAAAAAAGATAAAAAAATAATGAGCAATTCTAATAGCTCTACCTATAATATTGCCGAGACCATTGCATTGTAAATGCTTGTTTACTTTTACTTCTGACTTCAGGGAACTTCTTTCACCATCGAGGTTGCTGAGGGAATGCACAGTTGGATTCTCCCAAGCAGAGCCTGCCTGACCGTGCGAGCTCCAGGCTGGCCGTCTTCGGTAAGTAAATGTGTAAATGTAGTTGTACTTGGAAAGCGCATGGCTGCCTCAGCAACGGGGCGTCCCGGCGCTGCACTCATACCGCTGTGGAACCCTTCCTGGCTTTCCTGTGAGATGTCCACTCCTGGGCACCCCCAGGTGATGCCAGGCATCCCAGCGCTGCTGGGGCCGTTGTGGAGATTAAGCAAGCTATTGCCCAGAGTCACAGAGTGGGACCCATGATTAGACTAGGCACCGAGGCGAGAATGATCAGGTCCAAGGAGATTGAGTCCAAGAGCCGCCGAGGTGGGAATTGAACCCTGGTCCCGGGCTAGACCTCTGCATCAGGGTCTGCCGCTCTAACCATTGAGCCACGCTTCTCCACAATATGCAAGGTATGCAGGTATGTAACATATTAACTGCAACCTTCACAATTGCAGACCTTCCCGTGCAGATTATCAGCAAGGATTTAAGAAATTAATTCTTATAATCCAATAAATTGTCTGTCATTATATGATTTACTTGTTGATTCATAATTGACACAAGTATATTTGGTATCTGCTGGAATATGTTTGCATAGATTTGTGCACTAGGCTGTGCTTCAAATAAAGGCTCATAAAATACCAATGCAGATTTCGGGCATGGGCTCTCTTGGGAGTGAGGATGATGGGGACCCACTTAGGTACCTCGATCTCTGAGAGCTAAAGTTATATTCCTAATGCAGGCTCTCCTTCACACTCTTGTAAATTCACTGAAGATTCATGAGACACAACATGGCTCCGTCCCCCGTTCTGAATGGTAAGCTGGTGCACGCGCTGTCCAATGGAAATCGAGAGACCGAATGAGTGGTAGATGGTGAGAGAGTGAGAATGAGGTCTTCGATAGGTCTAGTGAATGCGTATCCAGTCCCTCATTACCCAGAATCCTGCATATCCCCATCCGCTTGTTGCTGGTAATGTGTATGCGGGCGTGTCTGTGTCAACCTTCACGGCATAGTAGTGTAGTTTTCCTACTGAGGGTGACATCCTACCGACTCCCTTCAGTCACAGTGCAGCCTTTGGAGATCTTAGAGCTGCGATGAAGTCCCTTCATCTAGTCAGGCTACCTCTCTGCCTAGAAGCTACATCTGAGCAAACCGTCCAGCCCAAGTGCCATGGACAGAGAGCATTTTGATCAGTCTACAAACTGCTCCGCTCCTGAAACGGATCCGCTTTCTCACTCCTTTTCTTGCTCTAATTCAGGAGGACCAAGCAAATGCCAACCTGCCCTGCTGGGATTAGAAGTTGAACTTGAATGCTCGTTTTATTTTATTTGTTTGTGCAATACGGTTTTGTGGTGACAGCCATTATGAAGCATTAGATCTTTTCTAAATTTTCACATTTTCACAACTTGTTCCACTACTTGAGCAGTTGCCAAACGTCAAAATGATCAAGCAGCTACATCGCCATTGCTAGCAGAGGTAGCACACCTTCAAACTGAAACCCGGCTTCCCATTGGTGACCTCACTTTCAGTTAAACCCTAACACTGTGGGACAAGTACTCTGCACCAGTCTGGGCTTCGAAAGGAAGCTATGCGGTGTAGTTGTTGTGAGATGTTATCATGATCCGGACTCTGCTGCTTATTCTCATCCTCCCCAGGCTGGAACGAAGCTTAGTAAAGGAGGACACAAACTAATGCCAAGCTGCATTACCTCCTCTATGGCAGAGTACGACAAGAGAAGAGGAAGTTCTGGAAACATGAGGACCACACTGCAATCCAGCTCAGAGACTTTCACGTTTACTCATCTTTGTCTTCCACTGTGTAGATGTTCAGTACATTGTTCTACCAGAAAGTGGGAGAACACATTACCCTTGTGATCGAACACAAGACTGCACTTTGAGCTGCTGGAGTATCTATATTACCAAATTCCAAGTTTGAAAGGAGCACTAGGTTGCCCCCTTTGCACTCAAATCCCCTGGGGTTTCAGCACAGAACCCTACCTATATTGAACCCTACCTATATTAAACCGTTTTCTGCAACATTTGGCTCCAGAGTTATTTCCATTTTAAAGATAGGAGTGTTACATTTGCCTACACCCCAAATTAGGGACCGCCTGTGCTTGGTCGGTGCCTTCATGTCCAGGGGTTCCCTCCAGATACCTGCATGCCATCCTAAAAGTGGAAAACTTTACACAGACAAGCTTTGTTTGAATCAAAGACCTCTCACGTTTCCAGACACCCCTAGATGCCAACTGCTGGTGCTCTCTCGCTTCCCAGCACCACTTCAACTCTGAACACTCAATTGTTGTATCTTAGTGACATCCTTAAAAATTGTGGGAGTCCACCAACATCAGGCAGTCAACTGCATCCAAGGGAAGTGGCAAGTACCGGGTGGGCACCCGAGGATGAACACTAAGGCCTTTGGGTTATTTGGCATTGTTAATATTCAACATCAGCCTTTATAAGCAATTAATCGCTGTTGCAAAAATAAGCATGTATCCTCCATAGAATGCATTGAAATACGTAGGGAGGGGTATAACTTCTTTATTTAGATATATAAAAACATATCTTTAAAAGATTCTTCCAGCACATTAATACAATCTTACAACTTAAAAGAAATGAAAAAATGAAAAAAATAGAAATAAAAACAGAGTGCAATGTGGCTTTCTTATCAGTGCTTGCTGCTACGGCAATTTAGAAATTAGCACTCCCGGACAATGCATGTGGGGTTAGATGCACATTATTCTGCACAGTGGTCCAAATTTTCTAAGAGTCTATAGGCATACTGAACAAATTTGGCCAGTTTTATGTTTAAGTCAGTGTTCTCTAAGGACAGAGCAGCAGTGATGGCGTGTCTGCAAGTCCGAACTCCCAGCCTGTTCCATTCCGGCCTGAGTAGGCGTCTGCGTTGGAAAATGAAGAAGGGACATATACAAAGCACGTGCAAAAAAGTTTCGTTTGCTGACCCACACCCTCTGCACGTTTGATCAGCCTTTTTTTGACGCCATGCTGGGAGATTTTGTAGGAAGCGCCAGTCTCCCAATCTTAGGGCGATCAGGCATCGCTTTAAATGATAGGAGAATGTTATTGACAGATAATTTGCCGGATGAAGTCGTTTATAGGAGTGGACTACTGCCCAAGCATGGCTGCGTTTCGCAAGGAGAGCTTTATCCATGATCAAGGATTTCAGTTTTGTAACTTTTTTTATTGTATTTTTGAAGACAGTCTGGCTTGGGTTGAGAGCCCAGAGATCTGCAGCAGACGTTTGTTGGATATAGTCGTTTAGAAGGCGACCATAAGTTCCTCCCGGATTGCTCACAGTGATTTCATTCCAGACCAGGAGTTCCAAGGTACCAGCTTCTGCCTTCCTTAGTTTGTGGATCAGATTAAGATATGAGCCAACATTAGAAGATTCATAGTTTGATAGGCCCAGCTCTAGTCTGACCTGTGCTGGCGAGGAGGACCTTGGCAGGTGAAGCAATTTCTTATAGAGTTTGATTGTCAGTTTGTTTAGGGAATTGTTCATTTTCCCCTTGAAGATCTCTATACCATACGAAAGAGTTGGCCCGATCTTTGCTCTAAGCACTTCCAGTAAGGGCAAAACCGTGGGGCCTGAGAGTCTCCTCGATAGCTTAGCCAGGGATATCATTAACGCTGTTGCCTTGGCTGCAATCACAGTGCTCCGTTTAGTAAAACTGCCCCTGGAGTCCAAATGGACCCCTAAGTATTTATACGATTGGCCGATTAAAATACTTTTTGTTTATTGTCCAGCCTCCACCTCTGTAGCATTTTTTGCCAAACGGGACAACCATAGTTTTTTCATGTTAATTTCTAACTGGTTGTTAGCCGTATATTGCGTTAAAGCGTCCAGAAGTCTCTGTAGCCCCACTCTGGTGAGACTGAACAATGCCAAGTCGTCGGCATATAAAAGATTGCATAATGCCGTGCCTCCTACTTTTAGTGGATGACTGATTACTTCCTCAAGGGTGCTTGGTAGGTCCGCAATGAATAGATTGAAGAGAAGGGGAGCCAGCACGCATCCCTGTTTGACTCCACGAGAGGTCCAGATTTTCCGGGAGAGATGCGTGCCAGACCCTAACTTCACTCGGACCCATGTGTTAGAGTACAGCAGGATGATGGGGTTCAAGATATTGTCTGGGATTCCCCACTGCTTCAGTTTTTGCCACAGCGCTGCCCTAGGCACCCTGTCAAATGCTGCTTTGAAGTCGACAAAGCAGCAAAAAAATCGACCTGGAGTTTGTGAGGGCTTTGTCGATGATGGTGGAGGTTGCCAGTAAGTTTGTCATTGTTCCTGATTTGGCAACAAATCCTGTTTGATTGAAAGGGATCAGATTTTTATCCTTTACCCATTGTCTCAGATCCTCCAAAATGAGGCCTGCAAAATGTTTTGCCTCTATGTCCAACAAGGCAATTAATCTATAGTTGTTTGGGTTGCCTCGTGGACCGGCTTTATAGATGGGATGGATAATAGCACCTCTCCAAGAGTCCGGGATAGTTTGGTGGGTCAGGGTGTAGTTAAAGAGGTTTAATAGCACTATGGACCAGAAAGGGACATCGGACTTGAATAGCATCTGCGGCAGGCCATTCGGGCCTGGTGCTCCATCTTGTCTTCCTTTGGTAAGAGCTTTGACTACTCTTTCTTCCGACAGTTCCTCAAATGAGGAAGGCCCCTGCATTTGATCGAGTGGAGGGTTCGGTGTTGCACCCGTGCCAGTGTCAGAATCCCATGTTAATCCAGGGCTATCAGGGTTATCTTGTGCCTGGAAATGCTCTGTTAGGTACAGGATCCAGTCTGCTTCCTGGATGTTCGCTGATCCAAATGATGTTATGTTTCGATCAATATTGTTAATAAGTGACCAAAATGACTTTGAATTTTGCTGTTTACTTTCCCATACCAGTTTGACCCAGAATTGAGATTCCTGATCCTTTCTCTCTTGGGTAACTGCCCTCCTAAATGCCTTTTGGGCATGACGATATAGGTCGAGGAGGTTGCTGTTCTCTGGGGATTTTAAGAGCAGCCTCAGTGCGTTGTTTCTCGTTCTTTTTAGAGTTTGTATCATGGCCAGTGCTGTTGCTCCTACTGGTGGAGTGCGGTTAAGGCCCTGCCTTGTCGCTGGATAAAGTCTGATCAAATGTGTACATAACTGCGACCATATTGCTGTTGGGGAGGCCATTTGGTCAAGTGCACACGTGATAAAATCCTTGCTTGTTTTTAGGATACATTGTCCGTTGGACTCATTCCATTTCAGGGAGTTATTCTCTGCAGGATGAATCCAACTAACACTAGATCGTGGGTGACAAAGGGACGGGAAATTTTGGCACTGCTCTGTTTCACACAAAAATCTATTGTATTACAGAACTATTGATGTTTTCTACAGTTTTATTGCGGAACTGTTTCCTGGTTCTTTTTACATACTACCTGGAGTATCTTTGAGCAATTTGAAGGTGGGGAGAGAGCGTTGCCATTCTGGGATGGCAGATAGATGTGAGGTGGGCAATTTTAGAGAATGTAGGACATCTTTCCAACAACAGGTAGTGATCTGATTGACATCTGTGTGCCCAGTCTGCTAGTCCTTCAACTATCCTTGCAGAGCCCCTTCAATGGTCGCTCCAAGACAACATTCCAAAATAGCTGTATAAATTGTACGTCTTGGTACACTGATTGGACTCGAACACTTTGATGATGACGAATAATTCATTTACAATCCTTTCAAATGAACTGTGTGGTCTTGAAGTTGCTCCCGTCTACCTCTCCA
Organism: Lissotriton vulgaris; assembly: GCF_964263255.1. NCBI lineage: Eukaryota > Metazoa > Chordata > Amphibia > Caudata > Salamandridae > Lissotriton > Lissotriton vulgaris. The sequence goes on along the minus strand of NC_141699.1, from coordinate 1,080,554,110 downwards.
GTCCTTGTTTAGATCTGGCGTTTCCCCTATGTGTGGGTAATAGATCCTACCACTGCTTACTGTTCAGCTATCATTAAACAAAAATCAAGTGGAAACGTTTAGATTTTTCTCCAACTCTGGTATAACTGGAGTGTCTTTACTCACTTAGTTTAGAACAGAACACGAGCCACAACTGCTCCAGACACTGGTCTGAAACATCATAATTTCCTGAGACATTTCAGTACAACAGTTCTTAAACATATGGTATTTTCTCTGAAGGAACCCAAGCTCTCTACAAAACTGTTGAGTATCAAGTCTCGTCAGTAGGCCTAGACTCCTCTCTCCCACCACACCCTAAGTGAGGACATCCCTTGCCATCCTTTTAACAGATGAGCACTGCTTTCAGTGGGTAGGGCTTGGCAACTGTATCCGTAGCAAGGCTGTAGGGACCTCAGGTGCATAAAGAGGCAGGAGAGGATGTGCATATCGATGCCAAACTGTGTACAGAGCATAGCTGCTGGTCTCCTAGAAGGTAGACCACACCAACATATGGTCTGAAAAGAAAAATTGAACTGCAGTAATCACAACCAACCTGGAGGTATTCAATCTATTTCTGACCCTACTATCTCCACTGGACCTACTCAGGATGCCATACTTGCATCAATCAATATGTGAAATAGCAGGTTTTACTCAATTTGCCAAGTTTAAGGAGGAAAATGGCTGTTTTAAACGCACAACTCTGATTCAGACCATAATATCCAACTGGACTGACCTAAAATTTACAGTAGACAAGAACTAAGTGGTTGCCGTATTGCTTCTGGACCGATCAGCAGCATTTGATAGTCCACCACCGCACACCTACTACAAAGACATCAGTCATCTTGGAATTCTTGAAAACAAATCTAAAATGAATTGCCTCTTACCTCAGAGGCAAAGTGTAGTATGCCTACATCAGCTCCACACACGCAACACTGAGGCGTCTCCTCTAATTTGCAACTTCCACCCAACGCCCTAAACAGGGTGATCGGTCTACCTCACCCAGTACAGTTATGCATAGGATTTCCAAATCACTCTAAAAATAGATGGCCTGGAAGGCCTCTATAATTAAAAACTTGACAACTGCCTTCACCCAATAAATGCATGGATGATGACAAACCACTTCGACACCTTAGAAACAGAGATCATGACCTGTGAACAATAGCAAAAATACCAGCCCATTGACTAAATACTCAAGGAACTCTAGGGCGCTCCAGTGATATCACGCGAAGTAAAACACCTAGTATTAATCAAGGATCCGGAAATATCTTCGATACTACATGGCAACACATTAATAAAGAGCACCCTCTACACAATGAAAACATTTACACCTCTGCATCATCTTTCTATACTATGGAGACCAACAAAAGCTGCAAGCTATCTCCAGGCCCGTAATCACCATGCTTGACTAGGCTAACAGACTAGAATTTGGCACCTGCAGTTTCATTGTATGTAAAATACAAATAATCTAAAAAGCTGCCTCAAGACTCCTCAAGCTACAACCAAGAAGACCCAGGACTCCAGTCCTGAAATCACTCCAATGACTACCTGTAGCACGAAGAGCAATGTTCAAGGCACCCTGCATCATCCACAGACCCTCCCAAGGGAAGGGACCACTATACAGACTATTCAAATTCAAGCAACACAAACTAAATAGGACAATGTGCTCCAGGCCCGCTCCTCTGATCATCATACGGGCTACTATAAGAAATCCACAGGAGGAACGGCTTTCTTGGTACAAGCCACCAAACTCTGGAACTCACTAACAACCAAGATTCGAAGCATTCAGGAACATTTAAACTTCAAAAGAGGTTAAAACATGGCTATTTACAAGATCACTTTATCATCCCACAATTGTGGGGTAGAACCTGGAATAGTAATTGCTCCTTCAAGTACACACTACAGTTCAAAGATTGAAAACAGTCCAACCAGCACATAACCTTTACATACAGGTAAGTTATGAAGGACTGACCCAAGTTTTGCCTAGGGATTATATAGTAATGTCTGTAACACTCCTCATCCTCTCTAATACCAGAACACACAAAGGTCGGGAACAGACTGCAGTTCCAAAAGGCTGCAGAATTCCCTTTTACAGCTTGACTGACGCTCACGCAAGGCAGTAAACGTATGGATCATGTCCATCACCCAGGACTCTGCCACTCCACAGCAATAAGTCAACCATCACCAACTGAACTGACATGGACCAACTGAAGAGATCTGCCACATATATCGCTGGACAACGGAGGGCTCTAGATTATTCTACAAATGCAGGTCTCAACTAGCTTCGGACTAGGTGCGCTTCTTGACAGCTCCCAATAACATGAATATATGGCATGAGAGTAATGAAATCGATCCCAGGAGACCTCCCCAACCATCTCACCTTCCGACCAATGCCTGCTCAGAACAAACTTTACACTAAAAACCTCAGAATGGGCAACCCAATGCAGCAACAAACTAAACAGACATGATCACACACTTACTCTATGAAATGTTAAATACTGCAAGCAAGCCAAAGAATGTTACTGAGGCATGAGGGCATCTCCTCCACAGCGACTAACACAGGAAAGAAGGATATTCAAAAGTGCTTTTCATGACACCACAATAAATACCGATAAGAGTAAAATACTGAACACGGCAAGCAAGCCAAATATTTCAAGTAAGATAGCTAAGCACAGCAATTTTTAGCTTTCCAATAAATCCCGTAAGTGAAATTACAAATTTAATGTAAGAAAAGGAGCCTAAATGCGTGGGGGGCTTAAAATGGCAAAACTTGGTGTATAGCCTCACATTATATTTTTTCACTTTATGATAGCTAGCTGGCAACTGACTACCCCTACCTCCCCAACCCCACCCCATATCTAGTGAGACACCCTCAGCTAGTCCTGGCTTTAAGCCATAAACTCTTAGCATGCTGGGCTTTTTGAATTCATACTTTCAAAGTTTAAAGTGAAACTACAAGCCCCAAAACGCAGCATACAGTTGGCTAGAATATCTTGATTGATGGTGTTGCACAAGTAATGAGGAGACTTGGCTGCTCTAACATTTTTCAAACACCAGTTATCCTTTTTAAAAGCACACTCCTACATAATGGCCGACATGTAACTGGCAGACCAGTCGGCCAAAAAATGTATGTAGCGAGACGGTTTTTCAGACTAATGGTGGAGAGGGGCTGTGTAGGGTTTAGCCTACTCCTAGGGCAGGACACAACATGCATTCTGATGTCTTATTACAAATTGGCTCTTGGCCGTTCAGTTTTGTGTCAGTAAAATCCCAGCACTGTTTTAAGCTGAGATGTGGCTGCCTTCTCATGGTACAGATCACGTGTTCCTCTTGGCCAGAGTCTTGTTCCCCCGCTTTGGCATCCCTCTGCACCCCAAATGGGGTGCCAGCCCCACAAATTGAAGACTTGGCATAAACAAACCTGCATAGCTGTCCAAAGCTGGCAGGTATCTAAAAACAATCAACTGCCCACATCTCTCACACTTTATCCATTACAAAACTAAATGATGTGTCCTATAACACAATAACCGCACCTCGGTGGCTATCACAGGACATGGAAACACTTCCCACATAGGTTCAAAAAACAATCTGCAAATCACAAACCCTGCATGGTGTAGGATGCTACCAAAGCAGGTAGGAAATTCAGCTTCCTGCATCAGGCAATAAGCTCTATAAAAATATTATAATACAAAGGGCTTTAAGTGAGGGCGGGGCACTTCGGGCCAAGGACCCAGCAATAAATAAAAACAGGCCTTCAAACGGTCCCCATCGGGCTCTATATTCATGCCCCTCCCTTTACAGGAAAAAAAGCACTGATAGATTTCTGAACAACAACTGTAAAACCAGTTAAGGTGATGTATGTCAAGGATGCTGTTCAGCTTTACATTTCACCTCTTCTACTTAGCCTTGCCTTCCTTAAGAGTGTTGCTTTTCCCAGCATGTTTTGTTTCCATGATCTGTGCCATGCAGTACATCGCTCCGCTCTTCAACAGGGCCGTCCTTTTAAATGAGAAAGCTGGGCCATGCCCGGGGCGCCAGCTTTCAGAGGGGCGCACCATCTGCCTCCTTTGAGGGCATGTATTCAGCAGTCTTGATCTGGCTCCAAGGATTCAACTTACAACTAACCTCCTTCCTTGCCCCTCCCCTTCAATCTACCTTGCACCCCCTGCTCCACACAACCCCAACCCGCCCCCCATCAACAGCTTGGCAGCAGCATGAAGCAGCTGAGCTGTGTGTGATTCAGCTGGGGAGGGGGCAGAGATGCTTCTTGTGCCGAGTCTACTCACTGCTCTGATGTAACCAGCCAATAACTAGCCTGGTAACCCAGAGACCGACTGTTGCCTTATTTCCCCCACAATCAGCAGCGAGGGGGCCGGATTTGGTATCGCCCAGGGCGCTATCCAAGCAAAGGCCGGCCCTGCTGTTGACCAGTGCGTACTGTGAACCAGATTGCCTCTAGGTGCCATGATGGAGCGCTCTGGAGCGGAGGCTGAAGGCAGAGCAAGTTTCTCACAGAGCCTGTCCATGGGCCATAAAAGGTATTCAGAACACATGCTCATCCATTCCTTTGCCTCTCTGCACACCACTGGCTGCTTTTACATGCCATGGATGGTATGTGGAATGATGCAGTGTAAAGTATGTGTAGTGAGTGCGTGAAGCATGTATGTAGAAATATTGTTGAGAAAGCTCAGGGTGCAGCTGTGCAGAGCTTGAGGAAGGGTGGGCAGAGAAGGCTTGGCATCTGAAGAGTAGGACCCTAATGTGTGCAAACAGAATGACTGGTAAAGTGTGCACCACAGCTGCAGAGGAGCACGGCATGTGGTCAGGGTATATAGAGGACAGCGGAGTGTGTAGCGTGAGTGAATGAGTGAACAGTGGCTATAAATCAGGGTGTGAAATGCGAATTGTGGTGGATGGCTTATTTGTCTACTGCAGAACACCTTTGCTCCTTTAAATAAATGCAAGTCATTACCATAAAGAAGCTCAGGTTTATTAATAGCAAACAAAAATCCTAATTAAGCCAACAGCAGGTCTTGAGAATAACAACTAGTGCTGTACTTTGGTCACGTTGTTCGCTTCGGTCTGGTTCTGCCACGTGGCTCGAACACCTCAAAGCAGACAGCTACTGCAAGCACCCAGAGACATCATACAGACACTGTGTGTAGTTAATGTTGGGAGCAGCAGATCAGGCGGACACCGGGATGATCTCCAGCCAAGATTGTGCATCTTTAATTCTACCCAAGACATGGTTGAAGGGATTCGAGAGGTGCAGTTGAACATTAAGGACAGACGGGGATAACAGACTATTAATTTAGACACAAAAACCAAATTTCACAGCATGCATAGTGGATCTTCCATTAAACTCAAATGTATTAAGATTACAACATTCTAAACCTACCTTCGTGCTCGACTCCCGGGACGGAGAGGTCTTCTGTTCCTTGCCAGAGTATCTTCCCCGTCTCAGCATCCCGAAGGTTCATCCAGTTTCTGGTTGGAAGTGGTTAAGGATTCAAAATCTTATGCTTGGATCCCATATTATTGACAAGTTAAATATTCCATAACATTTATCTTTCTTTGAAGGAATGTAGAGGAGTTAATGAGGCAGCAGAACAAGTTACTCACCTTCGATAACACTTGATGTGGTGGATACACTAACTGCAGAATCATCACCTTGACATTCTCCTCAAGAGCTAGACTGGATTCAGAAAACCTTTTGCAATCCATCTTGCACGCCGGCAAGTGGCACATTGGTTTCAGTCACGACTCCATCAAGCCTCTCGACATGAAGAAACAAAACCACATATAAGCTCCAAGCCAGTGTGCAGAAGCCTGCTTACACCATAACATAATCTGGGCCACAAGACGGGGAGCATCACTGACAAAATGAGGCGCTCAAAATCATGCATCATCTAAATTGGACCCAGATTCCCTCTGAAAAGTCAACTCCACAGAACAGGAGGAAGGGTGGGCAATGAGGATTCTGCCTTTACATATGGTATACACCAGAAAGAATGTTACCCAAGGTAAATAACTTGTTCTTCTGATAGTTCCGCTCCCCCTCAGGAGGATCTCTGGGCCTAGATAACGCAAATGTACGCGAAGGATAATCTATCTTGATAAAGTCCACCTCTGGCCTGCTTTTACTTTCTTCGTACCAGCAAATCCAACAAAAAGCTGATCATCTAGTCCACTAGGTACTCCTTAGTAATATCAATGTAAAAACGAACTGCCCACCTAGGATACTACCAGTACAGTCTCCCCTCCTCCTAGAGGGATGAAGAGGAGAGAATAATCTAGGCAGCGTGATGGACTGGACTGTTCCACGTCAGAGGGTAAAATAATGGTCAGAAGAAAGGAAGAACGCAACCAAGGCATACATTTGTCAGGAACAAAAAGGTGACAAGATTGACAGTGCATGCAACTCTCAGGTACAACACTGAAGACCATATTTCTTATTGTCAGAGTCAAGACCTTCAGGGTACAACTGTGTGAAGTCTCGAAAGGAGGCACGCATCAGAAAAGTACCAAATTCAATTCTTACTGCAGCATAATGAAGTGTGGGCAGGGGAAAACAAGTAAAAGCCCCATCAAAAAACATGGATGACTTGAACGACGAGAGCTGAACAGCCAAACAAAGAAAATTGAAAAGAACCGATAAGTAGCATTTAGGATTGCCCACTGCAAAACCTTGTCGGTCCAACAAAAGAACAAACTGGACATTAGTCACTTAGCCTGTAGAGGGTCAACCTGCTTTTCCTCACACCAGTTTACAAATTTAGACCAAAAGCCAGAATAAACAGATTTTGGAGATGGGCATCGAGCAGCCTGACACTACTGCTGATGGAAAATCAAAATCGCTCAGTTGGCAACGCTCAATCCCTAGACTTTGGTTGTTCAGGACTGTGCCGGGCTGCTGAGACAGCAAACCCTCCGGAAGAGGCAGTAAAAGCAGAAGGCAAATGCTGAAATTCAGGAGCTCTGAGTACCAGACCATCCAAGCCCAGTTTGGGGCCATCTAAATCAAGCCTGACCCTCTTCAGGACCCATCGAATCAGCAGCAGAGTGGGAAACACGTAAAGAAGGTCTGAGCCCCACTGTTGCAGATCCCAGGGATGATCAAATAGGAAACTCCAAGGTGCAAAAGGCTGAGCATTGAACGTTCGTGGAGATATTAAACATATCTATCACAGCAATGTTCCACTGGAGGAAAGTGCCCTTTCCCACCTGTAGATGCAAGGCCACTCGTGATCGTCCAGACCCAGCAGTTTGTCAACCAATTTTGAAAGAACCTGCAATGCGACTGACCATTCAGGAGCTCACAAGGTTCCTGCCCACTTTTCAGCCTCAGGGCCTCCAGACAGAATGCTCAGGACTTCACTCCTCCCTACTTATTGCAGTACCACATGGCGGTAATGCAGACCATAAGGACCTAAACATACTTATCTCTAGTGAACAGAAAAGGAAAAAAAGCCTCACGGGCCAGCAGGATGGCATACAACTCTGAAAAGTTGATGTGATGGTGCTTTTTCACTGGATACAAGAGGCCTATGATCTCCACATCATCCAGGGGGAACCTAAGCACAGACAGAACATGTCAGACACCACCGTAAACCTGGTCTGGGTTAAGGAGAATTATCTCCTGAAAATGAGACAGGCATACACTAGCCACCACCTCAGGTTTCGAGACAACAAATTAGAAATGCTGATGTTGTAAGAGAAGCCCCCACAGAGTTGGACTTGCTGAAGCGTCCGCTAAGGGACAACATATTTCAATTCAACTGAGATGCCAGCAGAATCACAAGCCTAAGAACCGAAGCAGCCTCAGAACTAGGAAGGTCAGAACAAATGCTTGATCCTGAAGCACTGTGTTGAGCCTTAATGTCCCAGACTTGTGAGGGTGGAAAGGCCTTGATACCACCATGTCTAGGAGGGCCCCCATAAAAGGAATAGTTTGCACAGACCGAAGATGTGATTTCTGTTCACTGATCGAGAACCCCAGGGTGACAGTAACAAAACCATCACCTGCAGGTGGTCTGAAACTAGCCTAGGCACCTGCGCCTTCTGGAACCAGTAATCATGATATGGGATTACGAGTATCCCTAACCTGCACAGATGGGCTGCAACCATCGCCATGATCTTTGTGAACACTCAAGGGAACAAGGTAAGACTGAAGGGAACAACAGACAACTGAAAATGTTCTGAACTCACCACAAAAGGGAGGAACTGCCTGTGACACTGCAGGATGGGCACATGGATGCATGTACATGTCCTGCAAGTCCAAGGACGCCATCCAATCCTCAGGGTACAAATCTCACAGGACCTGAGCAAGTGTCAACATTTTGAACCAGAGGAATGCATTCAAGATTCTGAGATCCAAGATCGGTCACAGTTTCCTGTACTTTTGGGGGACTAGAAGCATCAGGAAAAACACCACATACCCTCAATTACCACATTGCTCCTACACTTGGCAGGCAAAATTTGATTATCACTGAAGAGGACATTGGCAAGATCCACCAACGTGCAAGTAAAAATTGGGGGAAGAAGCAGGATCCCGTAAGCAGGCCGCAACAGGTATAAGTGGAGGGCAGTGGACCTTGATGGTCGTGTGACTTCTGGCACAGCCTCCTGGCGGGATCGATGCTGTAAACTTGAAAAACTGCAGTTCAATTTTAAGGCAACGGAAGGATGAAACAAATAGTTTCTCGCCACTCATCGCACCTTAGCACGTAAGCACTTCCTGTACCCCAGTCTTGGAAATCTCTCATTGACTGGATCAAGCACTTTCTACACCCCTAGTCCTGACGAAAGCCAGCGTAGGGTACAGCCTGGCTGAAACATGTAGACCTATATTTAGGATACTAGAGACAAATACTCTACAAGTATCCGCCCACACATTTTTAACCCTGTCATAGGGCCCCACTATTACAGTTACTTCCACTATTTGAAGGGGACCCTATAGTTTTAATATCACTCATCACATTTATCACAACACCCCCCAAAAAAACAGCCCCTTTGTAGTTCAGGCGCTGAAGCACACCCAGGGTGCACTCAGCGACTTGGGTGGGACCCGATGATGAAGCATGCCACCAACTAGGTTGGTGGGTGAGGGTTTTCCTAAGAAACCCATTGGTTTCCCAAACACAAAATACAGGCTTCACTTTGAGCCAGTTCTTCTTGATTGTACATGTCTAAATGAGGAAATGAACGAGGTCGACTTGTTTTCCTCCCTCTCTTGTTGATAGCTGCATCAGGAATAACACCACATACCTTCAATTACCACACTGCTCCTACCCTTGGCAAGCAACATTTGATTATCACTGAAGAGGACATTGGCAAAGATCCACCAACATGCAAGTAAAAATTGGGGGAAGAAGTGGGGGAAGGGGGTAACTAAGACATAGAAGACATAGCCGAACTGAACAATTTGAAAGACCCACTGGCCCAAAGAATGTGCATGGCAGTCAAGAGGCAATTTTGAATTCTGCCTCCTAGAAGTCTTGGATGGTAGTGAGAGGAAAAACTAAAGTGGCTTGGCAATGGAGGCAGTTCAACAGAAGAAAGAAGAGGACTGGTACACCTGTTGGTCTTGCCTCATCCTGCCCACCTTAATCAGTCTTGGCAAAAGAGTAAAGAGGTTCCAGAAGACCTCCTGTGGGGTAGGCAACATCTCAGATTCCAGAGGTGATGGGCAATGTGACCAAGAAGGCCCACAACGGTTAAGGGCTAGGGTGCCAGGAGAAGTCTAAGAGAATACATTCTTGCCCACGTCATATTTCTTAGATTGCCTGTCCGGCGGTGCAGTTGGTAATTCATTCTGATTGACATTACTAGTAGAGATTGAACAATAAAGCTCCTGGGAGCTGGGTGCTCCATCAAATGGGTCACATCATTAAGTGCAGGCCTAAGTGAATGAGCAATCAGGCCACAATGGTGATGCTGAAAAGTCTGGATCAGGCCACCGTGGGGAACTCAGCTAGGGCATCGCAGAATGGAAGCAAGGTTTTGAATTTGAAAGCCCAGGCTTCAAAGCCTCCTTCAAGATTGGCTTAGTCTCTACAATGGTCAACTGCAGATTCCACCTCTACGGCTCCACGCAACACCACTGCAAAAGAGGTACTTCCTCACTTGGGGCCCTAAGGGAGAGTTTAAATTTAATTTAATGCTACTGGCATTTTGTAGGTCATGGAGTAGGTCCGCATTAGTGTAATGAGAGGGAAGATAATTAACTGGCTCCTTATCGTCGTCTTTCATAGGAGGAATCATTTGATCCTATGGACTTGGGAAGGGATCTACAACGGGCACCGGTACAGAACTAAGCGTCACTGGGAGTCAAAGCCCGGCCTAGTGCCAGAGGTGGAACAGGGTCAGTGGCTGCCTGTAAAGGATTAACTGCTGAATACCAACTCTATGTTAATCAAGTTTTTAATAAAGATAGTAATCTTCTTCCGGCAATGATTTCAAAACACACATTTCACAGGAATGTGGCCAAGCTTGTGAGCTATTTATTTTTCATTAGTGGAAACTACGCTAGCCCTGTGAATCACAGATTTCAATGAATAAGGTTGAAAGGTATCATAGTATACCAGAGCATACCGCAGGACGATGTAGTGTTTTAAATGAACATTTTCCTATTTTAAAACTATAATATGACAAATACACACCAGGTAACATGTTACAGAGTTCTGCTGACATTTGTAAACCACTCTGCCTCATGGATGATTCACATCTGATAGAAACCGTACATTGGAATTCTGAAACTAGGGTTGTGCAAATGAGAAACTTTCCTTGTGTAACACCCGGTGTAAGAGTGGGAAACTGTAAACTCTGCTCTCTCAGGGCTGGGTGACAGCAGCGAGACACAGGAGCCACCGCCCAACAGGATCCTGTCAATAGTCCTGCCCTGTGACTGCCAGCATGTGACTGGGTGTGGGGGTACACTGGTTGTCGAACCTTGTTAGAAACGACAAGCACACCGCAGGTTTCGGACCCTGCACAAAGGCAGAAATGTTTCTGCTGCTGTACAGGACCCCTTTTTGTTCCTATTTTCTTTTTTTAATCATTTGCAACCTGAAGAAGAAAGAAGATAAAAATATGCCAAGTGCTAACTTCACACCGTCACAGAAACCACTACCTACATAGAAAGACACGTGTTACATACATAGTTGCCAATGACTAATCCCATCTATATTAAAAAATTTAGATATTACTGTGGAACAATAGTGCATTAGTGCCACTACAATAGCTCATATTAAATTACCCTTTTCAAGAAGAATTCAAAATCCATTATTTCTTAATCTTAGACTAAAGATCACAAAATGCGGAGTAGTCTTCTTGGACACACGTGTAGCAAAGTATACCACTTTTCATGAACGCAGAGCAAGTTTCAAAGATGATCTTTATGAAAGCCATTTTTAAACACTATTCCAACATGGGTTTCTTCATAGATAACATATCAGTCCGATTTTACTTCCCAGAAGCGGTGTCCCAAGTGGCTTCATTGGGCCCTATTTTCTTTAGTACATCCATCGGTCCACCTGAGACCCTCAGGGAGTTTGGTCCAATTTTCTATGCATAGGTTTACAGCACACAAATGTTGGTGCTTCTGGATGACTCTTTTGGTCAAGGCCTCCAGTGGCTTCTAAGCATGTCTGACAGCAGTAGCAGACCAGATGTCAGCTAACAAATTAAAATGTAAATGAGGCAACAAAGACTCTCCTCATGGGGGAAAACATCTACCGCCCCCTTTATTTGGACCACTTGTTGATGGGCTCCAACCTCTGGGTGGTAGCCACACCAGTGAAGTTAGAAAAGTAGGCATTACTTTCGATTCAGGTTTAACTTTTGCTCCCCGGATTAGCAAACTGGCTTAAACCGGTTTTCTCATTCTGGGAATGTTGAAGAAAGGTCTTCCTTTTCTTCATATTTATAGCAAGCGCTTCATTATTCAAGTGACTTCCACAGCTAGGTTGGATTAAGGAATGACATTTTAACTGAGTTTGTCCAAATCTTTGTTCAAGATACTGTAGCTAGTCCAACCATGGTTACTCGACCATCACTGGGCCTGAGAATAAACAAATTGATATAGTCTCATCTTACAAACATACACTGGTTCCTAGTAGCAATGTACATTTAGTTTACACTGTTTTGACTGCTTAACAAGGGTAGCTATTAAAGAAGGCCAAAATAAACTTCAGAAGAAAGTTGTTCTGCATTTGAGTTGCCTCTGATGTGGCACTTCTTCTGTTACAAAGTGGTGCCATTGTGGAAATTGCGTTGCGCCTCTCAGTTCTTATATCAGGATTGGTCCGCATTTAACAGGGAACTTCTAATCCGTTTGTTCAGAATTTAAAGGCTTCAGTGTTAGATTGGGAGTCCACATGCCTGAACACACTTGGTATACTCCATCAAATTGGAATAAAATTAACTCATAATCACCTTTAAGCACACCTTTCTCAAACCTGTTTCTATCAAATTTCGCAAACCTTGACACGCACATAAGGTATTGGACTCTGGCATCTTAAAAAAGGATAACAAACTGCCTCGTTCATTTCTGAAAAAACAGTCTAAATGTATGTAAAGTGTGGCCGTTCTCAACAAAAACTAATTTATATTCAATGAGTACCTTAAAAACATTAGGTGGAAAATATTCCACAGTCCCATTTCAAATGCAAGTTCTGCAGTTCAGTTTAGTAGCTCACTGCAAACTAAAAATCAGTTGAGGCTGAAATTACCACATTACAGAAGACAATCGCTAAAAAGAGGCCTCGGGACTGTCCTAGCTGGACAATGGCAGCCTTACCAGCTACAAAGGCACCCCCCAAGCCTGCAACCCACTAGGAAAAGGCAGTCCTACCTTCACTCCATCGACAAAATGGAATTGCCTTTCTTGAAGAAACAGATAGATAAAACATCCATGTCACTAGTTGTCTGGAGCACATGAAACTGAGAATTACCAAATGCACAACTGCTCATGCACAACTGCTCTAATGGAAGAACAAGTACACAATCATGCTACTCAATGTTCATTTGAACCAACAACGTACATATGAACCTACAATTACACTAAAGAATGTATGTTTAGACCAACGGTTGTACATCCACAAAAACAAACCTACACTCCAACGTTCTGTACATAACAAACTAACACAATTCACATTAGCATGTATGAAGTGAAATGGCGATAAATATTGCATGCCCTTGCCTTCGAGTAAGCAAACATGTAAAGAACACCAGAGTGTGTGCCCTGTACCTTTACTTAATCGCATTCACTCACCTATTCATCAGGAGTTAAGGGCATTATGGGTAGACTACAACGCTTACAAAACATAAGACAAAGGTGCTAAAAAAACATAAGTGATCCACAAACATCTTAACTAAATCTGAACAAACAGCAATATTTCAGAACTTGAATCCCTTGATTAGTCAGTGATAGTTAAGAGATCTGTACGGTGCTTTTGTGTCTACCTTTTAAAAGGGCTCCTTCTCAGTGTGTTTCAGTCCTGGGAGTTGTTTTTGTGTGACGTAGCATACAGCCACTGTAACTTTAAATTCCGTGGATAAGTTTGTTGCTTTTCATTACACAAACCACACTAACTTGTGTATGTGGTGCTTGGTAAATGTACGTTCTTTTGTACTACTGTAAACGCCAAGTGTCCCAATCAGTTGCCAGAGTGATGATACCCGTGTTATCAATATCAGTACAATAGATTCCTCATGCTGAGTTCAATGGAGTGTCGTGAAGATTACAGGAGAAGGAATAATGCTGGCAATCACAGTCATGTACATATACCCGTCTACAAGCTGAGAGATTGTGTGAATTAAGTAGAAAAAATGCTAGAATGATCAGGCTTTTACTTGATGTCAGAACACAGCAGTAAGTCAGTGTACTTTTTGTCTAGACAGACTCAGCCTTTAATCCATTCTAAATGGATAAATAGAGAGCTACAAATCTGGCTAACAGTTACAGCTATTATTGTAATAACACTTGAAAATGTCAGAACTGTGAGATTATATATATATATATATACACACACATATATATATATATATATATATATATATATACACACACACACACACACACACATATATATATATATACACATATATATATATATACATACATACATACATACATATATATACACACACACACACACAAGTTCTATTTATTGAACATATTTTTAGGTCTCACCTGGCGAATGCAGAGCATGCGCTGCTCTCGCCAGAGAGGACCTTTTGCAATTGATTCTCCGACAGCCTTACATGCACGCGAGGGGATGGACAAAGATGGCTGCTCTCACCATTTGTCCAAACCTAACAGCATGCGTGTGCATGTAAGGACAGTGGACAGCCCGCCTCAATCTTGATAAACAAGCGTGCTTTTACGGCGTGCTTTCACTTTAAACACAGTTTAAAGTGAAAGCACGCCGCCATACGCGCGCTCCAGCTCGGCCGACCACCCTTGCAGCCCATCTCCTCATTTGCTTCTCCATCCTCTATCGCATCTTCTTCCTCCATCGATCAGGTTGTATTCCCTTTTGTCCCCATCTTCTTCATTCTCTCTCCTAGTTTCTTTCTTCCCCCTCAGTTTCGCTCTTTCGTTCCTTATCGCGTCGTCTCAACCCCCACAGCCTCTATCGTTCATCTCTTTGTTGTTCTCCGCCCTCTCCCATCTGTCCATGCCCCTCTACTGCATCACATGCCGTGCACCACCCTCATGTTACATACACACACACACACCATCCCCTCGCAAAGCACACACTCTGTTTCCAAATAAACTGTGGCCCCCTCGCTAAAGCAAACACTCCCTTTCCAAATAAACTGTGGCACCAGCGGGAGAGGTGAGGATTCCAGGATGGCCGAGTGAGGGACAGGGCAGGAAACAGATGTGACCTTTGCGCACCACCCTGGGAGGTAACCAAGCCCAGTCTGCAGGGATGCAATCTATCCTCGCCCCCTGCTCTTATGACGTCACCTCTGGCAGAAGTTTGAATGTTGACATGTATTTATGGTGTTTCTGTGGATATTGTACATGCACAGTACTGCCTCGCACAGCCCCCCTCCCTACCACCCAGGAACAGCATGCGCTGCTCCCCGATAGGACAAGTGACAATGGACGAGCATATTCAGAATTCAGAGTGCATTATTGACCAGAGGTGATAATTCCACAAGATACGGGTCAGTAGGACTTACTGCCACCTTTCAGCCCAAATAACTTTTTACTATTTAAAAAAATATATATATTTGCGTTAATTTTACAATTTAGAAAATAAAACCTAAGCAGAAGTAGAACATATGTTACGAGCAGCTGAAGAGCATCTTCTTAAGTAACACCGTAAAACTGTAGCATGTTGATGCATCAAAATGTTTGTTTTCTGGGCAGCTAATAATCCTCTTCTCAGTCACTGAAGTGCTCTCGAATACAGTGCCTCACCCCATTTCATGCGTTTTTCTCCATAACATTATTTCAGTGCTTCATTTGTAGAAAAAAAAGAAGAAAAAAACACAAATGCCAGGGCCCTTGTCAGGAGGTGTAGCTATTCAGACTTTTATTATACATTAACAAGCATTGAAAATGCAATAGGTCTCGCTTTTGATTAAGTTAACGCCATTTGCTTTGCTATACAATACCATTAGCAAAGCAAAAGGCTTTAAATTAATCAAAGGAGAGACCTATTGCATTTTCAATGCTTATTATTGTGCTGCAAGCCTAGAAGGGCCTCAAAGCAGGAATAAAATAAACCCAAGTATTAATTTACATACTTACTAAATGTGTGGATATTTCAATTTACTTTTGTGAATGTAAACATCCTTTCCAGAATGTTTTTGGCATGTCACTAATAATGTCAAATGTATTCAATTATAATAAAAAACATACATAACACACACACTAGGACAAAACCAAACAAATAGTTAATGTCATTAAAATACATAATCAATTTAGCTGTACAGGACTACAATCAATCCCCTATCTAATTCATTGATCTCACAGCAGTTTTTAAAAATTTGCAACATAAACAATATCCACAGAGAACATTTGTAAAAACTAAACAGCAATTCGTGCTAGTTTAAAATCTCGCACCTTAAAAAGAGTAATTAAATATGCCTTTCTCGGGATCTCAAAAAACTTACAGAACAGAGTAAAATGCACGGTATCCTGCAGCGATACCTGGTTGTAGCCGCACGGTGCTAGTGAGGATGCCTCTTGTCAGCCCTAAGGAAATGAGGGGCAATAGATTTAAAATATACCTGGTCACCAGGAATCAAGCATGTTTAGAGGCGACAACTATGAGATAGGGATCGGTGGATAAGTTGGTTTTCAACAACAGATGGCCTCGCCACAACACTTTCTGAAGGGCTGTGGATTCTCTCCCCAATGATCTAGGTCCTTAAAAAATGGTCACGATCCCAGCCACGATTTGCCAAACTAATTTTGTCATTTAAGTACCTGGAGCTTGCGGTTTCTTCATTTAAAGCAGAGGCATCTTGAACCCTGCTGTTCATTTGTGAAATCAGCAGCTTCCACTCTTGCAACAAGGCCTAGACATTACAGGATAACCTGAGAGTGGAGTAATTAGGAGAGAAAGCCGGAATCGGGCCTCTCAAGAAGCATTACTAAAAAAAGAACAATGTGCTCCAATCCACTTGTGAACTCCCTTTGGTGGGACTCAGGAGTCCTTTCGGAGGGACTGGCCAACCTGCCTTTTCTCCTCCCTTCCAACCAGGCCAGAGTTCAAGAAAAATGGAGCTCTGATATCCTGAAGTCGGAGCCTGGGCGAGTCCTCAAACTGCCCATTTATTTGTTGTCTTCTTAGTTGGCTAAACCTCAAGAGATTTGCAACATTGAACGAGTCTGAAGTGAGGGAATAGTAACAGGGGAGTAAATTAAATTCCTCAGCACTTAAAGAGCAAATCACATGTTTGACTGTCATTAGCTTTATTTTGAAAAAGCAATTTAGACCTTTCCTAAGGCGCACTTGGGCTAATACCTGGAAAGATTACCTTGGGGACTGCTGCTTAGTGCAAAGTATTTTAGAGAGTTTTTAATAGATAGTAAATTGCTATTTGTTCGGTGGGTGACAAACAAGTTTGCGATTCAATATGTTGGGTCCACCTGGACAAATGTTTGTTATTGGATTAGAAACGTTGTTCTTTGTATGTTGTTCTGTATGATTTTATTGCTTTTGTGTGTTAATAAAATACTTTTACTGAAAAGCTATAGTAAATGATTGCATTACAGTTTAACAGAAGTTGTGAGGAGTGTCCCATGTACACATATGGGAATAAGAGACTAACCTGATAGACGAGGACATAAGCAAACAAAATTCACTATACTGTGTAAAGCTATGGAACATCGTCCCCTTCCGTGATGTTGTAGTAACAAGATTACTCCAGGATATTTTAGTTCTTACATCGTTAGAAAGTGTGACATTACCCCTGGACTATCTGATGAAGGAATGGAATATATTCCTGAATATTATAAGGTAGAACGTGCATTACATTAAGTTCCATGAAGATCACCGAGAATCAAACGTCATTGAGTGCAAGAGAAATCAAATATGAAACTACTTGTGAAGAAACAAATGAGCCAACCAACAAGGGATTAAATTCCATTGTCCTTCCGTAATTCACCGACAGCAAGTGGTAACTATTCACCAAGTTCAGACTATGTACCACTTGTACATTTTCAAAGACAACAAACCTGGCCATTGCGAGCTGGTTTCATTGTTATTTTTTTTATTTGTAGGTCTCGCCTTCAGACTGTTTTTAGTTTCCTGTTGTTGAAAGACCTTGTGTGGGGAGTTTCAAAAAGTTAAGGTGGCTTCTGGCCCGCCCACTGCTTACTATTAGTTGGCTTTCTTGTCCCTCATTTGCTTACTTATTATTGGATGGCTTTCCTTCACTTCTTTGGTTTGTCCCTCCCCCGGAGCTTCGCATCTTTACAATCTTGATGGGAAGGCTAATATCCTTCCACTGCCCAAAATGAAGGGACTGCGTTATGCTTTTTTTTTTAGCACCTCACATGTGCATGTATTTTGTTGCTCTTAACCTGGGGTGCTTTAGCCCATCAGATGACCCTCTAATGAGCCCTCCTTCCCTTCCGCCTGCTCGTCCACTGCTTCCATCACCCCTTATTATTTTTTGGTTTCCAGCCTCTCACTTTTATCCGTTCTCCCACTTAGTCCCTGATGATTTCCCGAAACAAGTCAAGTTTCCATTTCTCCCATCCCACACCCCACATCACAGTCATTTTAGACAATTTTTGGGAAGTTCAGTAGCTGTCATTGGCTGCTGGGCCACTGCAATATCAGAAAGAGCTTTTGTGGCAAGTTAAAAAAATGTTTTTTTTTATTTATTTACCGCAGTAAGCGGGGTTCGTGATTTTGGATTAGTACACTTAAAATAAAGTGGCTATGTGCTGTACACAAGCATATATCTGTGGTGATGTACCCATACGGGTCATCAAGTTGCATCGCCATAATGTCATGACTCGTCATACATGCGCATGCACGTGTATACATCATTTTGTACTCTTTTGGGATGGTGTACACCAGTGTCAATTTAAGGATTGGAGGGGGGGGGGGGGCAGGTAAAACATTTTGGGGGTTACTGTATGGAACAAATTTTAATTTTATTACCCATTTCCTGATAATTCAAGACCACATGATACGCAACAATACTAAATTATATGTTACATTTTAACAGGGCCACACAAAAACTGTTGAAATATTTCTAACCCGACATACCAAATATTTGGAAGATGACAGTGGTTTAAAGAGATCGAGATCAAAGTAGTTGCTGGCAGAGAGGAAGAGATGTTTAGCTAAAGAAAGAAACTAGACATCGGTAAAAAACAGAGACAGCTCAGTTTCCTTCCCCTATTGAAGATGGGGGACATGGGCAATTGACCACTTTGCCCATGCCTTAAAACGTCCCTAATTTTTAGCAGTGCTGAACAGTATCAGCAAAAAGCAGTGGCAAAGTCAAGAGGTTTTAAATGTCACACCTAATAGCTTTTGCCAGTGCCAAAGCCTGTGACTTTTATTTATATATTGACTAAAAAGACCCAAGATTAAAATGACATTATAGTTAGGTGAAAATGTCAACCATAATATTGCGTTTTAGAACAGAAAAGCTACTGAAATGCACTAGCTAGCTTACTGAGTTAACTATAACTTACTTCTACACCTTGAAATGCTTATGATCACTTATCACGCGTTCAATAACATCACTGATAACCTCTCAAATGACATAATTAAGATATTCTAGTGACCTCCCCATTCACTGCAGGGCTTCAGTCGCACTATCTTACAATCAACAAAGGCAAACAACACGTGATGGTAAGAAAAGAAACTTATAATCAGAGGCGGTCAGTAGGGGATGTTGGCGGGGGCGGGACGGGCGGTTAGGAAATAAATACAAAATAAAGTTAACTGCTGGTCGCCGTTGCCAGCCGCCTCTCCTCTACAGGAAGCAGGAACAGGAAGCGCCCAAGCTTCCAGACTCCTCTAGCCAATTACGACGCTGCACAAAGCAGCATCGTTATAGGTCTGAGCGCCGTGGTTTGGCGCTCTGAGAGGGAGTGGGAGCCTGGGCATGTTCTCTTGCTGGAGAACATGCAAAGTGCACATAGCTGTTTGACCGGCCCGAGACGGCAGGCCAAACAGTCATGCGCACTTTAGGGGCAGCAGCAACCACTCCTCCACCCTCAGGGTCACAGGTGCCCAGCCTCACCCCGCACTAACCTGGTGGCAAATGGAACACTAAAAATCAAATTATAACATTCCGTTACGATTGAATTTTTTTATTTGCATTGCTTTAAATCAGTGGGGCGATGCTCCCCCGCCTTAGCGAAAGAGCCGCTGCTGCTTATAATGCTGTTACTGATCCAATCAGTTGTCATGTGCATCCTCTGTGCCTTACGCAATTATACATGGAACAACATTATAGCTTATTAAATCAAGCACAAGAGGTTTTCTACATCGCACAACCCAAGCTCATGTATTCCAAGGTGTCCTATGTGATATTGGGAAAAGGTGGTACTGGGATATAAAACAATTACCTAGGATCACACAATTTGGTCATGTGGGTAAGCTGGGAATGATCCCAGATTTTCTGGTTTCACAATGTGCAATATAGCCACTCCATAAGTATTGATTTTCCTCTCTCGTTTTACTTAAAGTGAATGCCTTGTCTTTACTTCGTGGTGCATTAGTTTAGAGCATGGGTGGCTGGCAGAAGGAAAGGCTCGTTTTGAGTACTTAGATCCAAGAGAACCTTGAACTGAGCCAGAGCCAGGCGTGAGACTAGCTTCGCTAGGGCCTTCAGTGACACGCACACCTTTCAAACAAAATGGAAATTAAGGACACAAAGACGTAGGAAGGATAGGATTTTACTACTAAACAATATGGTGAAGCAGGAGTGCCAACATCACAGTGCTGGACTCCATGTTTCGAGATTCATAACATTCTCACAACACCATATTTTATTGGGTGTTCGATAAGACTGGATGTTCTCTCCCCCATGAGTACCATCAAATGATTGTTGGATTACAGTCCTGTTTTATTATCACATACCTACCAAAGTTTACTTTAAGTGTTTCCTATCTCTGTAAGAAAAAAATAAAAAGGTGAGAAATATGTACAGAAAGAGACTACCCATCAACGCACATTTTGTCGCAAGTGGAGGCTGAAATAAATAAAAGAAAATTGCTTTCTTGTTCCATAGTGTCCATCTTGAACATTATACAACAACTGGGTTGTGGATGGTACTCACAGTGAGACTCAGAGCTACTCTCACACAAGATATGCCACTGTTGAGCGTGCCAGGCTTTACTTACAGAATTCCAAACCGGCATATTTTGGTAAAGCGGTATCACCAGTATCAAATGTCAAGTCTCAGTGACAAAGCTAAAACTTTTTCACTGTCACATGCAGCGATGGGGGCTGGGTGTTTGTGTCTACCTACATCATTGATATGCACACTTTATTGGGTGGGGGGGGATTCTCGTGTATTTTTATAGCACTTGCTAGCTTAGAACAGCCTGTTTCTAAGCACTTCAAATGTTTATAGATAAGAGAGTAAAGGCATAAGGAGTTTGGGAGGCCAATATTCTATTTCATTCCAGTTCAATAATCAAGATATTGCCTTTGTGCATTTGACTCACCAAAGGTAGAACAGCAAACAGAGAAGGCTTCCTTCCCTGTGGAGCGGTACTGGACAGAGATAATGAAGAGGTAGAGCAGACAGAATAGGAGGAAGTGAGTGTGGTTGTACTGCTCTGTTAAATTATGGGTCACTGTTCCCATAAGCAGACAGCCCACACACATACTCCAAAAATAAGGCCATGGTGTTAAAGTGCTGGGGGTTCAAATTATATTGTGGTTTCCTTTACAGTCCCAGTAAGTCCAAGTGACTCCCCCACATCACATTCGGCCCAGTGTAAGGAGGGGAAGCACGAGTCAGTCCTGGATGATGTGTCTTTTGTTTCCTGACCTTGTACTGAAAACGCGCCTTCGCCGGCAATAGTAGCTGTTTGCATGTCTGTAGTTTGTTTTACAATAACACAATGCTCCACTTAGAGTCTGGTCGTCCCCGGACCCCTGGGGGTCCTGAAGCCTTCTCACGGACTGCTTCAAAAATTACATTTTAAGAGATAAATACATTGTAAATAAATGAAGAAGCAAAATGTCTGAGAATTTTAAAACCTTCTGTAAATGTGAAGGAATCTGAAATTGGAGGCTAAAAATTGAGTTAACATTCTCTATAATTGATTCATGGGAGCAGAGCAAGTAAACAAACCGAATGCAGTATAGAAGAGGAGTGGCTACAGTTGAAATTAAATAAGCTCCCACAAACATATCAAAAATCAGCTTTTTCATATTTGAGAAATAAAATATTTAATCATTTTACCATTTAAGAAGTCTTTATTCGATTGTTTCATCTTAAAAGACGTACATACAAAATATACATAATAAAAACAATATACAGTTTTTTTAAGACATTAAAACGTATTAAATCAATTTAAACAGACATTCTTACAATGGGTACAGAACATTATTTTAAAAAAGCACAAGGTAAAAACCTGGAAGACCAAGGACGTACAATAGAAAATCGCATTTGAGTGAACAATGACAGACCTGGTACTAGCTATTTTTTAAATACCTAATTCTAATAATCCACGCCCATCCAAGGTATTTTGCCACACCAATTACAATGAGTGGAGTTAGGTTAGTTCTTAGGATTCTACTGGCCTCAATAGCTGAGCGGGTACCCAGGGTTCTGCAGACCGGGCTGAGCCATTTGGACCTAGGAGCAGCGTACAAAGAGCATACAAACAAAAAGTGATTTACACTTTCACCCAGGTCATGACAATGTGGATAGCACCCTGACCCACTTGAGCACCATTTGTTGGTAAACACCCTTAATGGAAGCGTACCACATCTAAGCTGGTGGAACAATTTGCGATCCATTGGTTTGGTAATCAGGTCCCAATATTTTTCGAGCTTGGGGGCATCTTTAAGGTCGATGAATCTACTAGAGAGGTTGTTTGCAGGCCATCTCTGGTGACGGTTTGAGGTCACCCAATCCCAATACAGTACTTTTAATATTTTCTTTGAGGGAAAGACTGCTGAATCAGGAGATACCCATAGTTCGCTTAACCCTAAAGCATAGAGTGATGATCTTAAATCTCTAAACCAGCTTATGTTCGATGAACCAGAGATATCTCTGACATCTAAGCATGCCCTGGCATACAGGTTGAGTTCCGGCGTCGTCCATAGGCGCCTCCAGAACGCCAGTGGGCGAAATCTAGCCTGATCCTCAACCGGTAGACACCCAAGATCATACATGAGTGGGATCCTTGGGGTTGACTGCGGCAAACCAGTGGCCACCCTGATAAATTTGTTTTGGACTAATCTCAACGGGTCCAAGTTACTAAACCCCCATAATTCCGCCCCATAGAGAATGGAGGGAAGAACCTTGGAACCGTAAATCTTAATTAGGGGAGAAATAGGCCGAGTAAAGGAGCGTTTGTGCTCTTTGATCAGCGCACCACCTATCTGCAAATGTTTCAAGGCCATAAGCTCAACCTGGGAAGTCCAGCTTAAGGTGTCACTAAATGTAACTCCTAAGTATGTAAACCGCTTCATTTGTTCCAGGGGCATACCCCCCATTGTGACCCTTGCGGTGATCTGGTTGTGGCATCTTAGGACCATAAACTTAGTCTTGGAAACATTTACCTCCAACTCATGTTCGTGACAGAATAACTCAAACCTAGACAGGGCCTGCTGAAGACCCTGTCTGGTTTTAGATATTAAAAGAGTATCGTCAGCGAACATGAGTAGAGGTATTTTCATTCCTGCTAGTGACGGGGAATCTGTGGGGTGATTGGCAAAGTAGTTGACAACCCTATTAATATATAACGAAAAAAGGGTAGGGGCTAAAACACTGCCTTGCCTAACACCTTTAGCCACAGAAAACCTATCAGTCACCTCCCCTGGTTTGCCCCAACGTACCTGGGCATAGGTATTCCTGTGTAAGCTAATTAGCAGACTAACAAGAGGGGCTGGCATGCCCATATCCAATAGGCACTTCCATAAACCAGCCCTCGGCACAAGGTCAAAGGCAGACCTGAGATCTACAAATGCTGCGTATAAGTTGCCCTTACCTAAAAAAAACGTCTTCCAGTAGAGAAGCATAAAACGATAGGCCTGATCTAAGGTGCTCACATGAGACCTGAATCCAGCCTGTAGTGGAGTTAAAATATTATGTGAATCTATCCATTCATGAATCCTGGCAAGGACAAGACGGGCTATGATTTTTTGTACCGCGTCTATAAGGCTGATAGGCCGGTAGTTGGAGGGAACCGACCCATCACCTTTCTTATATATAGGCAAGATTTCAGCCCCAGCCCAGGATTCAGGGACTCTGGCACCAGAGGCCAAGTCATTAACCAACTGAACCAGATATGGAACCCATAGATCTTGGTCCTGAAGGAATAAATCGGCTGGAATGCAATCTGGTCCAGGTGCCTTCCCTATCGGGATAGATTTCAGGACAGATTTTACTTCGGTAGATGTAAACACTAGGGGGTCAACCGATATTGGCCAGCAGATGTTCTCCTGAGAACTGTCTGGACCCTTAAATTGGTTCTCAAAATAGCTAACCCAATGTTGTTGACCCACTGATGAAGGGCTTGGCCGATCATCCTGGTACAAGCCCCATTTAAGTAGATGCCAAAACTGCTGAAAGTTCTTGGAGCTACATGCATCTGCCAGAGTAGTCCACCTTTCTTCATCCCATTTCACCCTAGCTCTATGTTTCGCAGCATTAAATGCCTTCCTACAAGCCCTTATTAGACACAGATCTTTAAGTTTAAGGGCCTTAAACAATTCGGTATGAGTCCGATGACACTCATCATCTAACCAGTTTAGCCTTTTCTTGTACCCCCTTCCACCCCTTTTAGAGAGGGATTTAATAAAAAGTTTCTTTAAGGACCTAAACAGGAAGGTGTGAGTATCGGTGATCATAGAGTTGATTGCCTCCTGGGACTCACATTTGGTAATATTAACCAGGGAATCGGAAACCAAAGATCTAATAGTTTTACAGGCTTCAGGATCAGCACAAATTTTTGGCCAGCGTACACTTCTTGTGTCATTAGTGAGAATTACATTATCCTGTACAATGTTAGAGACATAATTGTCTAGGCCTGTAAAACTTGAATCCCTTAATTCCACCACTAGGGGGTCGTGATCACTTTCTGGGCGTGATGTTACCTCCATATCCACCAACAAATGCCACAATTTAACATCCAGTAGTACATAGTCAATTCTACTAGTATGTCTACCATTACTAAAGGTGTCTTTGCCTAGCCTATCAGAGCGTGTTCTGCCGTTAAGGGCACGCAAACCTTGGTCCAAACACATACCTTTGATAAAAATTGCCACCTGGGACCACCTTTTAATCGGAGCTAAATCCAGTTGGGGGATCCCCCAGGCCAGATCTTCAGTCTCTGTAAAAGAACCCTCATCCTGGCTCAGTGGTTCAAAGCAAGAATGTAAGTCTCCCATCACCACCTTTAGCCCGGTTACCGAAGCTATGCTTAAAAAGTCGTCCAGGAGGATAAGGGATGGAGAAATCCTACCGCCCTGAATGCCCCTGGCATATATATTAATCACCAAAATATCCAGGCCACTGGTAGATTTAATACTAACCAGTAGTATGTCAGGACTATCAATTAAAACTTCTTCTACTGTAACACCCACTTGCTGCCGAACCCACACTGTCAGGCCCCCCATGGCACAACCTTTTTGTCCCCTGACAGCCAATTTACTAAAGGACAGATAGCCAGTAAGAAACAATGTATGAAGAGCCCATGTTTCTTGAAAGTACCATACATCCCCTCTGCGTATAAAACTAACCCAATCAGGTATAGACAACCTTGACTCAAGACCGGCAATATTCCAGCTACCCAAAATGATACCATGTCTACCTAATATAGCACTAGAAATGCCCTGGTCAGGTATGCACTCAACATCAATTGATAGGGCAGCATCTACTTGCGAGGGAACAACTCCTGTTTTAAAAACACTGTCCCCCATTTCAGCTGCAGCACAAGAACCAGTGAGCTCACCCAAAGTACCTAATGCTAGGAGATCAGTCTCTGTGGATGCAACAGCTGATAACACTGGTTCTAGCACCAACGTTGATTCCCCAGACCCACACAATTTAACAAAAGCATCAGTAACATTTTGAACAGGTTGACCCCTGGGGTCTAGAGCTTTACAGGAATCATTCAATTGAAAATCAGCAACCCCTGAACAATCCAGACTACCCACACCAACCCTCGTTGGGGAAGTTGGTCAATCATTGAGATTCAAATCTGATAAGGGCTCATACAAGTTCCTCAGCGGGATATTCCAATACTCATTGGGCTGGATGTATTTACCGGGGTTATTAAGATTGGGAAAGAGACTATGATGTTGACGAGAGTTAGGGAGGACGTGTGATGCAGGATAGCCCGAGTACTAGGGGTTGGAGATGGGGTTAGCCCAGGACGGTGTATAAGTAGAGCTGTTATATGCTGATTGTGAATAAGAATTATACATGGCTTCTGGGTTTATTGGTGGCCCATGGAATCTGGGGGTAAAGTTGGTCCATTTAAGGGGATAGGGATTACTTTTCGGACGTTGTTGTCCTTGTGGTTTAATCAGGGACTCCGGGTAGAAATAACTTAAATTCCGCGTGGATATTCCCCCATCATAGTTTCCCACATACCAATCGGTCAGGTGGGAAACTACCCTGTGATCCCTGAAATTAATGATCACAGTATCACCCTCAATATCTTTTGGGCGAGGACCCACCCACTTACATCTACGAACTGAAATGATATCTCCATTGAGATGGGCAGGGAGGGGTCTATTGGTTTTCAACCAAAAGATGACCTTATTCTTTAGATTAACATTACTTTCCCTATTACCATTTGAGATTGGAGGCACACCCGTTATAATGATAACATAATTAGCAGACTCGGGTGGAAGTTCTACTATATTCCTGCGATTTAAGATTGGTCTAGAAGTGGAATTGACAGACTTGGCTACCCCTTTGTTGGGAGTTGACTTGTTTCCCTCAGACGTTGACTTAGTACATGGCAGTCGGGGCTTTTCTTTGACAGTATTGGAAGCACTTTGGGGTTTGTGTGACAAATCCTGAGCCTTTGGTTTGCTGTTTACTTTAATGTTACTGTTAACTCCAGGTTGAATATTCGGAGGAGCAGCAGTGGCGCTAGGCTTAGATGGAAGAACAGACTGACTAACCAAACTCGTGGGTAGAGGTGTAACCCCAGGGAGTAAGAGTCGATCCATTTTTTCGCCTAGTAACCTTACTCGTTCCAGAAGGGGTAACATGTATGATTTCAAGAGTTTCTCAAAAATATCGTAGCACTCCTTGTTAAACCCAGTTGAGGTATCCACAGAGGGCGTTGGTAGATGGGGAGACCCAGAGGGAACCTCAATTACAGGAAGTACCGTAAGGTCAGTTAACTGAGTGATTGGGGTGGAGGGACAAGTTTGTTGGCCTATGCCTTTTCTTTTCACACCACCCTTTTTAGGTCTCGCCTGTCGATGCGCATGCGCATCGAGCAAGCGAGACTATAGGGGCTCATCCACTCTTTATCTAACTGCAAGGAATCGTGGCGATTCCTTGCAGTGCCCGTGACTTTTAAGGTCAATGCGCATGCGCATTAAGCTTATGCGCATGCGCATTGACCTTAAAAGTCACGGGCGCGTGCACGTCCGTGTTTGTTTACCCTTGCCTACTCTCTCTCTCCCCTCTCCGCCCCCGTTCCGCCCCCTCCCCTCCCGCCGTGTCGCATTTCTCCTCCCCCCTCCCCTCCGGCTTCTTTTTTTTTGGGTTTATTTTACTCGCACCTCTCCCCTCTCCGCCCCCGTTCCGCCCCCTCCCCTTCCCGCCGTGTCGCATTTCTCCTCCCCCCTCCCCTCTCTTCCCTCCGGCTTATGGCGAGTGCTCGAACACTGGAACAGCACAGTTGGTACCACTGCCACGAACTAATTGAAGCTGCTTTGAGAGAGGATAGCTTATGAATGTTTTTTCAACTACCCCTCACGCTTTTCAACTACTGCTTGTGCTATACAACTACCGCTCGCGCTTTTCACATAACCCTTGCGCTTTACAACTAACCCTCAGCTTTACAATTACCCCTCGTGCTTTTCAACTACCCCTCGTGCTCCTTTACTCTTCAACAACGCACCCCTCGTGCTTTTCAACTACCCCTCATGCTCTCACCACTTCTTGCCTACTTTGCAGGGTGACACAGTGCCCCGCCTCGGTGGCCGCCTCTTCTGAGACGTCAGGGCAGCAGGTCCTGATAACAGATAAGGCGTCCTAAGAAGGCGCACCTCCCCCAGTGCAGGCTTCAAAGGCCCGGAAGCACCATGCGCCACACGGTCCAGGTAGAAGATTGGCCTCTCATTACCAGAATGGGTAGCGCTCTCTGAGTGCTCGAACACTGGAACAGTCAGCGTGTTTTCAACATGCCTTCATCTCCAACTTTCTGTCCTCTCCCCTCTCCGCCCCCGTTCCGCCCCCTCCCCTTCCCGCCGTGTCGCATTTCTCCTCCCCCCTCCCCTCTCTTCCCTCCGGCTTATGGCGAGTGCTCGAACACTGGAACAGCACAGTTGGTACCACTGCCACGAACTAATTGAAGCTGCTTTGAGAGAGGA
The DNA here is from genome assembly GCF_964263255.1 of Lissotriton vulgaris. Lineage (NCBI taxonomy): Eukaryota > Metazoa > Chordata > Amphibia > Caudata > Salamandridae > Lissotriton > Lissotriton vulgaris. Next base: position 1,080,525,851 of record NC_141699.1, on the reverse strand, counting down.
TAGCTTATGAATGTTTTTTCAACTACCCCTCACGCTTTTCAACTACTGCTTGTGCTATACAACTACCGCTCGCGCTTTTCACATAACCCTTGCGCTTTACAACTAACCCTCAGCTTTACAATTACCCCTCGTGCTTTTCAACTACCCCTCGTGCTCCTTTACTCTTCAACAACGCACCCCTCGTGCTTTTCAACTACCCCTCATGCTCTCACCACTTCTTGCCTACTTTGCAGGGTGACACAGTGCCCCGCCTCGGTGGCCGCCTCTTCTGAGACGTCAGGGCAGCAGGTCCTGATAACAGATAAGGCGTCCTAAGAAGGCGCACCTCCCCCAGTGCAGGCTTCAAAGGCCCGGAAGCACCATGCGCCACACGGTCCAGGTAGAAGATTGGCCTCTCATTACCAGAATGGGTAGCGCTCTCTGAGTGCTCGAACACTGGAACAGTCAGCGTGTTTTCAACATGCCTTCATCTCCAACTTTCTGTTTTAAATAATGATAGTTTTCGCCTTGCCTACTCTCTCTCTCCCCTCTCCGCCCCCGTTCCGCCCCCTCCCCTCCCGCCGTGTCGCATTTCTCCTCCCCCCCTCCCCTCTCTTCCCTCCGGCTTATGGCGAGTGCTCGAACACTGGAACAGCACAGTTGGTACCACTGCCACGAACTAATTGAAGCTGCTTTGAGAGAGGATAGCTTATGAATGTTTTTTCAACTACCCCTCACGCTTTTCAACTACTGCTTGTGCTATACAACTACCGCTCGCGCTTTTCACATAACCCTTGCGCTTTACAACTAACCCTCAGCTTTACAATTACCCCTCGTGCTTTTCAACTACCCCTCGTGCTCCTTTACTCTTCAACAACGCACCCCTCGTGCTTTTCAACTACCCCTCATGCTCCTTCACTCTTCAACAACACCGAGCACCCCGCGCTCTCGAACACCAAAAAAACCAAACCTGTCTGTGATTGTTGAAACACCTCTGAGAGTTGGACGCCAAAGCCACTTTTAAAGTGACGATGAGTATGTGTTAGGCTTAGGGCATATCTTCCACAAGCTTTAGGGAGCGTTTAAGCAAGTTTACAAAATTGCAAACAATCACAGCTTCTATATATGTCTTTAATCTGTGATGAACAGGTAAAAAGTGTCCCCCATTGGTGTGGCTATTTGAGGTGTATTCATTTATTTGCTATCTTTTCTGCACCACTTCTTGCCTACTTTGCAGGGTGACACAGTGCCCCGCCTCGGTGGCCGCCTCTTCTGAGACGTCAGGGCAGCAGGTCCTGATAACAGATAAGGCGTCCTAAGAAGGCGCACCTCCCCCAGTGCAGGCTTCAAAGGCCCGGAAGCACCATGCGCCACACGCTCCAGGTAGAAGATTGGCCTCTCATTACCAGAATGGGCAGCGCTCTCTGAGTGCTCGAACACTGGAACAGTCAGCGTGTTTTCAACATGCCTTCATCTCCAACTTTCTGTTTTAAATAATGATAGTTTTCGCAGGGTTAATGCCCATTTTTAACCTAATCTCGATAAGAGACATTTTTGCCAGACACTTCTTTCATAAATTATCCCGGTGACAGACACTACTCTTGCCTACGAGGCAGGAGATGCCACCACACCTCCTTGCAATTTCCGGTTTGAGAAATCACAAGATGTCAGACCTTACTGGCACACCACTTACTGAGCAATGTACAGGCTTAGAGAGTTTACTCACACTCCATCCCCCACAGGCCCTCGGGGAAAAATAGTGCTCAATTTGTATACAACAGGAAGAGGCTGCGTAGAGAGCAGCGGAAAGAAATTACCAATTTTCCCATGCAAGGAATTTTTTAAAGAACTCTTGTGGAACTGCCAAGAATATTTGTGAAAAATTGTAAACTCTTTCTCTTTTACAGACACATCACATGACTGCTTTATTTATTGACTGCAGCCAAAATGGGTGATGCTGCAAAGAATTCGAAGCCTCTGTTTCTTTTTCCAATTCGCTCAAGATTTTGTTTTTGTTTGGTGAACTGGACACCCTGAGCTGTGTTCTTTAAATATGGTGGCCCCACTTTGCTTTGTTCACGCTGCCACTGATAGCGAGTGGAATGCCCTTAATTGGGAGGCCAGCAGTGTCCTGCCTGTGTCCGCTGCCCATGCTTTTCGGGTCATTATGAGAGGGGTAACAAGTTGCGTTCAAAGCACCATTTCGCTATCTGTCATCAAACTCAACTCATTTAGCAAACAGCGCAGTCCACCGTTGCTTCTAATCCTACTGTGCATCTCCCTGGCACGCACTTTATCTTTACCTTTATATATTGCACGGCGGCTACAGCTGCCCCTCACCCCTCTCTGACCCTTCCTCTTATTCCCTCTCTTTAAGTCCCCTTCTCACTTACTGAAAACAAACACTTTAGCTTCTCCTGCTCTGTCGCTATCAGCGCTCCCTCCCCCTCCCCCGCTCCTTGATACTCCTATTCCCTCTCCTGCCTCTGTCTCGGTCCTCCTCTGTGGTCTTAAAGTACATAGATTGGTTCAAGATCAGGTAATAAACTGCACCATTGCCGGAGGTACTATATTATAAGTGGTGCAGCCTCGGAACAGACACAAAAAAGGGTGAAAATACCAAAGGCTGCCATATTAATTGTATTCACAACCACATTCATTCGGCCCGCTTTACAGGTTTTTCCTGTGGAGCGCTACTTTCGTTTTATCGTGTTTGTTTAAACAACAATGTTCACTTCCGCTTCCCGCTAGCAGCTGCCTCCTCACCCTCTCTCTCTTTCTTCCAGTTATTCCTCTCCTATTTTGGTGACTCACAACTACACACATTAGCGCCACTTTACAGAGGTACACACACAACCCCCCACACACACAACCCCCCACACACACAACCCCCCACACACACAACCCCACACACACACAACTACACACACACACAACTACACACACACACAACTACACACACACACAACTACACACACACACAACCACACACACACACAACCACACACGCACACGACCACACGACCACACGCACACGACCACACGCACACGACCACACGCACACACACAAGCACACACACCACACGCACACAAACCACACGCACACAACCGCAAGCACACAACCACACACAACCACATTCAACCACACTCAACCACACACAACCCCAAACACAACACACAACCACACACACAACCCCAAACACAACACACACAACCCCACACACAACCCCGCACACACACAACCCCGCACACACACAACCCGGCACACACACAACCCCACACACACCCACAACCCCCCACACGCACACAACCACACATACAACCACACAACCACAACCACACACAACCACACACACAACCACCTATCGCACTCACTCTATCTATCTATCTATCTGTCTGTCTATCTATCTATCTATCGCACTCACTGTATCTATTGCCCTTACTCTATCTATCTCTCTATCTATATATCTATCTATCGCCCTCTCAATCTATATATCGCTCTATCTATCTATCGCTCTATCTATCTATCTATCTATCTATCTATCCTCACCCTCACCCTCACTCACCCTCAACACCTCACTCACCCTCAACACCTCACTCACCCTCAACACCTCACTCACCCTCAACACCTCATTCTCACTCACCCACACTCACCCTCATCCTTACTCACCCTCAACTTCTCACCCTCACTCACCCTCAATCTTTAAGCCTAACCTACTATCACTCACCCTCAACCCCTCACCCTCACTCACCCTCAACCCCTCACTCACCCTCACTCATCATCACTCACCCTCAACTCCTCACCCTCACCCTCACCCTCACCCACCCTCAACCCCTCACCCTCACTCACCCTCACTCACCCTCACTCTCACTCACCCTCAACCCCTCACTCACCCTCAACACCTCACTCACCCTCAACACCTCACTCACCCTCAACCCCTCACTCACCCTCAACACCTCACTCACCCTCAACCCCTCACTCACCCTCAACTCCTCACTCACCCTCACTCACCCTCACCCTCACTCACCCTCAACCCCTCACCCTCACACAGTACAATAGGTCTCGGAGGAATTTTAGTTAGAGCTTTTACTATTGTTTATGGCTTTTTTGATTTGTAATTCTTTAGCATTGCCTACAGGAAACAAAAATGGTAAAGATTTACAACAAAAAACCATAAACAATTCTAAAAGCACTAACTCTAATGCTGCGAGACCTATTGCATTTCCAATGCTTGTTCCTTTTCTTCCTAGGTGGAGGGCAGGCAGCTCGTACATTTCTTAAGGATTTAGATTCAGGGACAGTATTAGAATGGGTCCGAGAGTTCCCTCCCTGAACATCACTCAAACAAGATTGGTTGGTAAAAGTTGAGTGTAACTCTGGGGCAGCAATCTGATCAACACGGTCGGTAAAATCATTGGGGCTACTCGGGGCAGGATTAGGACTGTTAGTTTGACCCTCACTATTAATAAAAGAACAAACAGGGGAACAAATAGGTGCTCGAAAAATGCTAGGAATTTGGTCAGTGCTTGTCAAATCCAGTTCAATAATCGTTTTCCCTTGCACTGCCAGATCTTGGGAGTTGTTTGGTCCAGGCTGAGTGGTCAACAGAGTTTGTTTCAGGAGTTCAATAGAACGCCGACGCTCAGCCCGCCTTTCTGCTAAGAGAAGTTCTTTATCGATCTCCTTATTTACCTTTTCGAAATATTTATCAAGGGGCCCCTGAAATGAAACGCCCGCACTAGGAGGGAGAGAGCTAGTCATATCTACAATTAGACAAAGTATAACCACTAAAAACTGGACCCCCTGACAACATACACAAGAGCTATATAACAGGGGATAAATTAACACACAGTTACTGGTTAGAAGTTAGAGACCTGGCCCAGCCCGGCCTCCTTCGGCCACAGACGGCCACAGACGGTCCCGCCCTTGTCCCGGGCTTCTCCCGGCACGCTCCCGCGCAGCGGGATCACGTCAACCTTTAAATAACTATTATTGTGATTGGCGGGTGGGCGGGGCCGGCAGGGAGAGCAGCCCAGCTGGTCCAAATGGGGCGCGCAGGGACTCCTGGTCCTCGGAGTCCCCGCTGTTGCTCGCAGCCCTGCCGGTCAAAGAGAAACTGCCCCCTTAAAGATGGTGCTTTCGCGGTTTGTAGCCGCGCTGCGGGACCCGCGAAGCGGGTCCGGCGAGGCGTTGCTGTAGGCAAATACCGGCTCCAAGGGCAAAAACAGAGCAGTGTCGGCGTTCAGCGTTCACGTGGAAGACCCACTCGCTTTCAGGTAGGGCAGGCTTTTGACACTGTGAGCGGGCGGGGCCGGCAGGGAGAGCAGCCCAGCTGGTCCAAATGGGGCGCGTAGGGACTCCTGGTCCTCGGAGTCCCTGCTGTTGCTCGCAGCCCTGCCGGTCAAAGAGAAACTGCCCCCTTAAAGATGGTGCTTTTGCGGTTTGTACCGGCTCCAAGGGCAACAAGCATTAGAAATGCAATAGGTCTCGCAGCATTAGAGTTAGTGCTTTTAGAATTGTTTATGGGTTTTTTTGTAAATCTTTAGCATGAGGTTGAGGGTGAGTGAGGGTGAGTGAGGGTGAGGGGTTGAGGGTGAGTGAGGGTGAGTGAGGGTGAGGGGTTGAGGGTGAGTGAGGGTGAGTGAGGGTGAGTGAGGGTGAGGGGTTGAGGGTGAGTGAGGGTGAGGCTGAGGTGGTGAGGGTGAGTGAGGGGTTGAGGGTGAGTGAGGGTGAGGGGTTGAGGGTGGGTGAGGGGTTGAGGGTGGGTGAGGGGTTGAGGGTGAGTGAGGTGAGGGGTTGAGGGTGAGGGTGAGTGAGGGTGAGGGTGAGTGAGGGTGAGTGAGGGTGAGTGAGGGTGAGTGAGTGAGGGTGAGTGAGGGTGAGTGAGGGTGAGTGAGTGAGGGTGAGTGAGGGTGAGTGAGGGTGAGTGAGGGTGAGTGAGGGTGAGTGAGGGTGAGTGAGGGTGAGTGAGGGTGAGTGAGGGTGAGTGAGGTGAGGGGTTGAGGGTGAGTGAGGGTGAGTGAGGGTGAGTGAGGTGAGGGGTTGAGGGTGAGTGAGGGTGAGTGAGGGGTTGAGGGTGAGTGAGGGTGAGGGTGAGTGAGGGTGAGGGTGAGTGAGGGGTTGAGGGTGAGTGAGTGAGGGGTTGAGGGTGAGTGAGGGTGAGTGAGGGTGAGTGAGGGTGGGTGAGGGTGTAATGTCGTAGAAGGGGGTTTCAACCTCCGTGGATGGCAACATCAAAAAGAATTTGGGACAAAACTAGACTCTAATAACCCTGAACAGGTCTATGCCATAAACAAATCAACCACAGGAGAAACAATATGTGACAAGTTCCCTGGTGTTCACAGAAAGCTCAGGATTGCTTAAGGATTTTCAGCATAAAATCAAACCGAAACCTAATGCTGTACCAGTGGTGCATAAAACCAGTGTTACAAAGACACTTGCACACAGGAGAAGAATTGAAGAGCCTTTATTTAGAGTCTCCACTCTCCGCAATTCCAAGCTGCCTCCAAGCCTCACAGAAATACCTTTCACAACATTCTAAGGCAGGCTTCAGCTCCAACTGGTCAACTGGTGGAAAGCAGCACTTGACAGATATTGGATGGGGGTGGGTGGGGGAGAGATATACCATATAACAAAATAAGAATAACTGAAAAAGTAGCATTATTTCAGATACATCTATAGATGTGTAAGAGGAAAGATTATACCAGTAACACTAACAAAAGCGACCAGCTGAACGGCATCATGGCTGCAAGGAGGGATCTATCAATTTAATAAATGGAATAAAGCCAACAGATTAACATAACGTAGTGTTGGTACAGATTGTAGAACTCACACAGAATATAATTGCAGCACAAAAAAATAAGCTTTCTTTCCTTCCCTGCAGTGTCTGACTTAGTGGACAGGGTTTCCCATGGCAGACAACAGAATTTTGAAACCGAAAGATACTCAACTGTACAAAGCAGAGGGAAAAAAATTGAAAGTACTGGTAGAATTAGAACCAAAAACTGAATGCACATACCTCCCTTGCCAGGTAACGAGCATTTGTTCTATCTCCTTTTGCAAACTGGAGGTAAAATCATGTACAAACATTTGTATCGCCACAAGGTCGGTACACGGAAGTAAAATTAGTCGGTAAGAGGAAATGAGGAGACTGCCTGAATGAACGTGACGAGTGTAAAAACTCATAGGAAAAAGTTAACATGGAGGCGACACGGTTAGTGCACTCAATTTGACTAAAGGTGGCAACACCATTCCCGAGCAAACCGGAAACTGCCACACTTACCAGGACAGCTGCATATCTCGAGGAAAGCCATCTGCAAAAGTACTGATGAGCTGGGAAGACGCTATCTTCGAAACAAAACCAATTGCATTTCAAATTGGTGAACGAAGAGAGCTGCGTTACGCCCTGCCCAGGAAAGTCAACAAGGGAGGAGAGGAGGAGGGGGGAGGAGAGTAGGGGAGGCACAAAGGTGGCGACACCATTCCCGAGCAAACCGGAAACTGCCACACTTACCAGGACAGCTGCATATCTCGAGGAAAGCCATCTGCAAAAGTACTGATGAGCTGGGAAGACGCTATCTTCGAAACAAAACCAATTGCATTTCAAATTGGTGAACGAAGAGAGCTGCGTTACGCCCTGCCCAGGAAAGTCAACAAGGGAGGAGAGGAGGAGGGGGGAGGAGAGTAGGGGAGGCACGGCCGCTAGTAGTGGGGGGGCGGAGCTGGGGGAGGCTGTGGAAGAGAGTAGGCAAGGCGACACGGCGGGAGGGGGCGGAGCGGGTAAAAAAAAAAGACGGACATGCACGCGCCCGTGACTTTTAAGGTCAATGCGCATGCGCATAAGCTTAATGCGCATGCGCATTGACCTTAAAAGTCACGGGCACTGCAAGGAATCGCCACGATTCCTTGCAGTGTAGATAAAGAGTGGATAACTCGCAATACTCTCGCCTTGCTCGATGCGCATGCGCATCGACAGGCGAGACCTAAAAACAGAGCAGTGTCGGCGTTCAGCGTTCACGTGGAATCATTTGTGTATTTGTTTGATGAATATTTGTTCCTGTATTTTTGTAGAATTCAAATAACCAAAAATGCTTAGGTGGGGGTCTGCGGCTTTCAGTAATGAGGTAATGAGGGGGGGGGGCAGGATTCTAATAATGATGGAGTGGAAGACTCCCTGATTACACTAATGATTAATTGGGGGTCCACAGAAGTCAAAGGGTTAAGACCCACTGCTTCAAGACTAGCAGCATTTTGCAGAGACGTTGGTGTCTCGGCTCAAACACCTGTGCAGTTACTAGAAGGTACAATCACACCGTGGTTATTGAGCCGTCGTCAACGAGGGTGCTGCAAAGCCTCTTGTCGGAAAGTATTTGTGGACCCAATACAGGCACAAAACGTATCTGACCCTGTGCAGGGCTTTTCCTACGTCTCCTGCCCCTGTGAGAACGGGAGCTCGAAATAACGCACCTTTTTGAAGGGAAAAGGCCCGACTCGCCGAGCCTACGCGAGCTGCAGCCGGCTCTTAATGTGTTAATTGGCTTAAGAGTCCATTATCCCTCACTCGAGACAGTGTCACTAAAAGGAGGGTATTTTTAACTGCTCAGGAGCGTGAAGGGGAGGGCTGGGGGTTGGGCACGCAATGGCGCCGGATCAAAAGGAATTTAGGTATTTTAAGAGAGAGAGAGTGGTGGTAAAACAGAACATCACAGTGAGGGATTATATTGCATAAGTGTTACTCATGTAACAAGGACTTGGCAGAACGTGGAACGATCATGAAATAAGCATTGACAAAGCCAATAGCTCTTGCATATGAAAAATGTTGTAGCCGTGCTGGTCAGCATTGCAGCTGCGGAGCAGCACTCCCATTAAAAAAAAAAAAAAAAAAAACATGTAATTATAAACCATCCCTTTGTAGGTGCATGCATGTGTTCAAAACATGTGCACACCTACAAAACCACAGATTATTTTTTTCTCCATGTTTACTGGTCCAAAATGATTTGCAAAAAGAAATACCCCCCTAAAGCGCTATTTAAAATGTAGCACAAATGCACTTACTTTTTTTTAAAGAAACAGATGAGCAGGTTGCAGGAGAGGGCAGGGTGAAGTAACAGCATGCAGGGGAAGACGCAACACAAGAAAGAAAACATGGGGCAAAGAGAAAGCACAGGGCCAAAAGAGAAAGCGCAGGGGGGGGGGGGGGGGGGGGGGAACACGGGCTAGAGAGAGCAACATGACTGCGGCTGTGGGAAGAGAAGCACATTGATGAAAGAGTTGAAGCTGGGGTGTACGGCACACCAAGGAGACAGCTGGAAAACACATGCACTCTCATGAAATGCTTAAACAAACACAATATATCTTGCCACCAGACAGCTGTGCTCGACCAAAAAAGCACTCAAAGGGTCTGAAGCACAAGCAATAGGGTTGAGGGATAGATGTGTAAAGGAACAGGAGATGTAAGGGGTGATGGCAGCAAACTTTACCAAAAAAAACCAAACTCTCCCATCGCAACCTCCACGTAGGGTTGTTTAAACGGACAATTTTTCAACACTTGAAAGTCAACTGATAGTCCGATTCAAAGTCGCAGGTACAAAGAAAGCCGTTGGCCTCCACGAGTCATTTGTGCCTATCCCTTCACTGGTTTCAAACCTTTTCTTGTCTGTTACACAAATCAGTGTCCTCTTGGCAGCTGCACCAGAAGTGGATTATTTTCCACAAATCAGTGCTCCATTTCCCTGCTAGTGTGGCCACAAGGGCTATCCCTGTAGCTAGGGTAAGAGACACGCATCCTGCATTCAAAATACCTGGGTCCGGTGAGGACCATATTATCATCAAATAGACAGAAGAGGGGGTTACATCTTTAAAGTGGTAGCGGCCTGGCATACGGCCTCAAGGACTGGACTAGATCTGTCATCACATGACACCTGTGTTTACAAAAAGTGAACATATCCAAGTGGCCCACACGATCACACCAGGGCTCGAGAAATCATTCAAATTAGACCTGCGGGTCTAGTAACTTGAAAAATCTACTCTGCCTAACTGTAATGTACTTGACCTCTGTCTCCGAAAGCCAAGCAAATTTGACAAGATAACAAAATGTAAAGGTATCTTTATTGCTCATTCACTTTATGAGCAATAAAGATGCCTTTAAATCTTGTTATCTGGTCATATTTACTCTTTCAGAGACAGGGGTCAAAAGTCAGTTTGTCTTCCTACTCCCCAGGAAGGGCGAGTAGGCCCTAAAAATAGCTTGTACTGATTAAATCTGTCTTGCCATAGCAAGTGGGCAAGTGGATTTTTCAAGCCCTGCACATGAATGCCTCCAGTCAAAGCACATAATCCTGAGAACCACAACATGAAGCCCGATAGAGTCATTCGGCAACATCTTTCATCCAATGAAGTAAGACAAACACATTGAGGTGGAATACTCATATTTTTCCAAAGGAGTTAAAAACAAAATAAAAGACACTACGCACTTACACACAACAGCAGGTTGTTTACACCTAAAACAAACTTTGGTATTCCTAATGGTCTGGTTTGTGAGTGAAAGTACCTCTTCAGTCACTGGTGTGTTTAAGCCCTCATATAAGTATCATAGATGCACTTGTACATCTATTCATCTATCAATTGCCTCAATCTTGCATTTGTCCATTTACAACAAAACATACACACAAATTCAACAGGAATATGCAAGATAAATTAAAAGAATACGTTGAAAAAAGAAAACATACTATCACCTGAAATTGGCAGGCATATGCTTAAATATGACCCACTGTGCACAATACCAATCAAAGGTGGCCACTCAGTAAATATTGCACTTGGTGGGCATCTTCTAAACCTAAAGTCTGTGTTGTGTCACAGTTGCACAGATCCAAAACGTATGCTTCTAAACATAATGGCCATCTTCCAACAGTAAGGCAATGATACACTATGAACAATACCATTACAAGATGGCTTCACAAGCTAGAAATAGTGACCATGTAGGATGCACATACAAAAACAAACACACACAATTTGTTTTTTTTTTTAATGAGAAGGAAAGAAGTTAAAGGGGACCCACAAGAGGATAACATGGAAAACTAAAGGATTGTCCACCAACCATGAAGCACACTCATTTTCAGGAAGGAGGGTGCATAGTAATATGCAAAATGCAGTTACTCACAGGGCAATACAGCCAATAGCAGAAATGAGCTAACCATTCAATACACTTCCCAGGCCCTCCTAGACAGGTATAGCACAAATGCACACATCACGATCCTTCTACACCCAGGGTTTGTCAAAGAAAGTAGCCAGTAGCAAAAGTATTGCTTACTACAATAACCTATGAGAATTAACGTAAGAAAATGCCTCTCTATGGACATTAACAGTGTAATATCAATCCATCCCTTAAAGCCTATTGTCTTTAACAAGTAAATTTAACAATAATTAGACAAACCTACTTCATTTGTTGTATTTATCATAATAAACTTACAGGACCCATGGCAACAGACAAAACATTTCCTAACGAACCGACCAAGGCCTATACCTTTTTAGGTCTCCCCTAGGCAGCGCTTGCGCTGTGCATTTGAGACACGCTGTATTCAGGATATGGGCATAATGCTCCGTCCACTTTCAGCCTATCTTTTTAATTTGCTCCTGTCACGGTCCTTTGTAAATGGTGGCTTTACATTGGTCAATAGGCTTAGTAGTTCCTACTTACTACTGCCTATTCTCTTCATGTAACCTCCCATGAGAACGCCCTTGTTGAGTGTTGTTATTTAGTAGGCTTTAATTACAGCCACTAAGCACCATTTTCTTAAATGGTTTTCTCCTGCCTGTTCTCCCGCGATGCTTTTTTTTTTTTAATGTACGCGGTACGCCTTTTTTTTCAATAAAGTTTTATATAGCGCGACCTTGACCCAAAAGGATATCAGAGCGCTTTACATTTAGGATCGTTATGTTAAAAGTTACATCAGTTACAAGAGCATAGAAAGGTACAGTACGCAAAAATAATGTAGCAAGAATTCATAGGAGGGAGGGAGGGAAGGAAGGAGTCAGAAGCAAGCAGAGGGAGGAGGAACTGTGCCCAATGTCTGGCTGGGTAAGTGACGGACAGGGGGAAACAAGGGCTCATCTCTTCAATAGCGGTCTAGCAGCTCCACCGGATATCAGCCATGTTGCTCAGATATCAGCGAACAGGGGAACCAGTTTTGAGTATATTTGATTTGATACGTTTATATAGCGCTGGCTAGACCCAAAGGTACCAGAGCGCTTTACCAGAGAAACTTTGCGTTATAAGATACATCAGTTACCATAGCGTAGTAACGTAGTAAGGTACAATAAACAATGAGGTTGAAAGAATTTGAGGGAAAGGAGAGGAGGAAGGAGCCATAGCACGGAGACGAGGAAGAACTGTGCCCAATGTCCAGCTGGGTAGGTGAAGTCGAGGGGAAACCAGGATCAATCTCCTCATTAGCTGTCTAGCAGCTCCACCGGGCATCAACCATGTTGCTCAGGTCTCAAAATTCAGGAATAAAATAGCTTAAACCCAAAGGTATCAAAGCGCTTTACACAACATCCTTTTTGTTCCAAAATTACATCAGTTACAGATTACCTCGGTTGCAGAGAGAACATATAGAGATCTTTGAGGACAAGGTCAGAGAAAATGTAGAGGGGTAAGGGGTGGGGTAACAGGGTAGGGGCGAAGATACGACAAAGACGAAGGGAAAAATCTGCCTAAAGTATATCCCGCTTACTCTTCAATTAACGACAAATTAGCCACAACAAAAATGATGACAGGTCTTGAGGAACTGTTGGTTAAAAGGTAGGTGGGTGAGATAGCGCTGGCTAGACCCGAAGGTATCAGAGTGCTGTACAAGAGGTTCCAAAAAGTTACAAAATTACCATCAGTTAAAAAGTTACATCAGTTACGTGTAAACTGTAGGAAGGTGGATATCTGACTATATGGTTACCTCAACTTTTTGCCTAGTGTTTAGCCGGTTTTCGACTTAGTTGGCCTCGGATCCTGCTAATCAGGGCCCCAGGCTATCTGCTCTCACTGTAAAATGGACTCCATGTACTTTAGGTATATCTCCAATTGGATATTGGGTCAGCTTATGAGCCTCTGTATAGTGTACCATAGGTACCCAGGGCATAGGTGCATCCAAGACATACCAGGGGCTGCAGCATGTATTATGCCACCCCTGGCTGGCCATCCAAATTAACAAAACTGGCTGATCACTCAGCTGGGGCAAGGTCGTGTAATCACCCCTTGCTTAGATATAGTATTACAATATCCAACCTTATATATAGACACATATGCACCTATAAGTCACTCCTATGGCAGGCCTTAACAATCCTGAAGGCAGAGTGCTTGGTTTTATGTGAGATGGTGCTCTAACATGAGCTGAGCCTGTCTGCAGCTTTCGGAACCATGTCCTTATAGCTGTTCTATGATATAGCCATACCATAGACTCTTAAGTGCATTATAATCCTCGCGGTTAATGTTAACTTTGGTTTGGCTTTATACAAACATGTCATGTGAGGTGTCAAACACTTTGGAATACTACCCCCTCGCCAGTACTGGCGACGGGGGTAGCATTCCACCCTTCTAGAGGGAGAAGACATGTTGTTCCTGTTAATCCCGGTTAAAGTTAACCAGAGCCTCAGCATCACAAAATGGATGCTGCTGTCACAGACACAAGTCTGACCTCCTGCTGCTGGGAGTCCTTCCAGCGAGGGAGGTTTGGACAATAGGTTTCCTGTCTTGGGAGGTGCTAGCACCACCCCAGACAGGCCATAGTGTATTGGGACAGGGAGGGCTGAATGAAATGAGACACTGCCTGGGGCACACAAGGTGCTCCATGCATAGCCCGGCTCAAACAAGTTGCTGGGGCACTCCAGCCCCAGCTCTGGCGTGAAACTGGACAAAGGGAAAGGGGTGTAACCAACCCCTTCCCTGGTCCCACCCACAGGAAGGACCTAGCAGGTAATCCAGCCCCTTTAATCAGTATAAACCTAGGAGCTGAGTCTAGAGACTTTAGATTATCCTTAACTGAAACTTGAAACAAAACTCTGGACCTTCGACATTCTGCTGCAACTAGAAGACTGAAGAATGTCCCTTGTGGTCAAGGAGGGACCACCCTGTGCAGACAGGCACCACCAGTGATTTGCCGGTTTGCTTTGTCGACGCTCCCGCCGGAGCCCGAGCACAGAGCTAGACAGGACCTGGACTTCCAGACTTCTCTTACCCCGAGCCACATCCACAGCAAAGCTGAGACCCGTGGCAGTGACGAGAGACGTGGGACCGGACACCCTGGAAAACCTGCTTATTGCTAACGGTGCAGCTTCTGAGGCACCCTCAAAGTTGTACATTGGGGATTGAGAAGCCCCAGCCCAGAGCCACATTTGCACTGACGCACAGCCCTCCACGAGTGCTGCGTGGGGCCTGCTGTTGCTTTTGAGCTCGATGCGTCTTTCCGGTCACTTGCCCGTTGGCTAGTGGCCCCTCTGAAGGCGATCCATCGAATCTACACTGCTTGCCTGGTTGCTCCAGGCGTGCTCCTGCTTCCCTGAAAAGGAGAAGCGCCCCAGACCTTGTTGGTCTGACTCGAAGCCAATATTCGATTCCTGCATGAGTTGTATTTGCCAAGACTTGTTGGGTCCAATCCGGGGTCCCGACACCGTAGATATCTAGATCCATCGTGGGACAGCTCGATTCCAGCGCCTGGTCATCGTCGACGCCTCTTGGACCTCGTGGCTGCAGAGACAAGCTTCACGACATCACCTGATTGCTTCACGACATCGCCTGGTTCCTTCCTGGTCACTGGCTAGTGACCCAGACTCTGTCCCCTCTGCTTTCAGGTACTCTTCATCCTCGATCCACCCTTGGATCCAACCGGACACTTCTCTCCCGGTCGCCTGCAGCATCTTTTTACAGGTCTCCATAGGATTCAGCGACGAAACACGACACCAAAAGACTCCCACGCACCCCGGCTTCCCTGGGTGAGGTAATGAGTACTCCGGTGCTCCTGTGGGTAGTAACTATCCAAGTGTCCTAGTTTTAAGTGGCTTTCTCCTAGTCCATCCGGAAGTGTCCTAAATCAACTAGTTTCTAACTTTTACGTTCCCATTGTATCCCTATGGTAACTTGCGTGTGTGTTTAGACAGTGCACACGCTTCCCGTGGGACTCCTGCTTCCTAACCTTTGGTAGTCCAGTGTAGCCCCAGTGATTCCCTAGGCCTATTCCCTGTTCGTGACATGGTTCTTATACCACTATTTTAGTATATGGTTTGCAAGGCCCCTAGGGCTTGACTATATTTTGTGCAACTTATTGTATGATAATTAAGTAACTTGTTATGTGCTTTGGCCTCTGACCACAAAGAGTTCAGAGGGGTTGTGTTAGTAATAAATACATATATATTTTTTATATATAACCTGTGTGGTGTTCTTTCATTTGGTATTAAAGGGGTTACATATGGTAAAACAGCTGGCTTCACATGCTCTCTGAAGTTTTAGCCTAAGACTGCTTTGTCCATGCAACCACTAGGACAGCTGGTCTATAAGGTTGACTTTACAACCATCACCATAAGGGTTGTTTGGACTGATACAGGGTGCCCACTAGAATAGTGGACATCACATATCAGGCCAACTTCTCACATAAACCATTTAAAGAAAATAGATGAATCACATATTCAATGCCATGATGGGTGATCCGAGTGGGGGAGGATGATGGGAGAGCATCCCTAGCCTCGCTGGTGTAAGCTCGGAGAGCCAGTCCATGTAGTCCAGTGTGGTTGGAGGGGCTTCTCTCTTTGCTGCAGCCCTGTGGAACATTGGCACGAATAATTGCAGTTGTGCCTTTCTTTTTTTATTTACTGCGCTGAACGCGGCCACATGCCTTTTTTTCTGCTTATTATACTTGGGATTTTTTTTTTTTTTACACAATGGCTGCACCTGCGCTTTAGCTTTACACATCTTAATCTAAAGCGCTGGTGCCACGATTACTTAAAAAGTAAAGAAATAAAAAACAGCACCAAAAAAAAAAAAAAAGTGTTTCTATTTCTTTACTTCTGAAGCAATGCGGCACTCACGCTTTAGCTTGAGAGGTTTAAAGCTAAAGCGCAGGTGCCGCCATTGTAACAAAAGTAGATCAATAGAAAAAAAAAAACGTGTGGCCGCTATTTTTTTCCAGTTTGTCTACTTTAGTTACAATTGCGCCACCCGTGCTTTAGCTGTAAATATCTTAAGCTAAAGCATTGGTGCTGCAATTGCTTTAAAAGTAAAGTAATAGAAAAAGGTTTTTTCTATTTGTTTACTTTTTGAAGAAATCACGGCACCCACGCTTAAGATGTTTAAAGCTATCCCAAAGTGCCGCGATGGCTTTGCAATGAAATAGCTCTCGCATTAGTGACCATGTTAGCTATTGGCATTGCATTAATATTAGCAACGCCAATAGCTCAAAGTTTCACTAATGTGAGACCTATTGCACCTCAAATGTTTGTTTCTTCATTCGCTCATCAACATCAGCAACTCTAGCCCACTATATTTTCCATACATTTTACTATAAGGTAACCATCAAATAAACAGTCCTAAAATTAAAAACATGAAGCAAATTGGAGTAGGAAAAATAACATACTGCCCCTAGGGGAGAATAAATGGCATAAAGAGGATTATCAAAGCGCAAATCTATACCCAAGTTGTAGCACAGAGAATAACGAACACCAATGGCCTGGCCGACAAAGGTAATCTCTGAGATTCCCTGTACCGAAATACCTGTTAACAATCTTTAACTGAGTTTAATGGCAATCCACTGTTAAAGGCCTATTGGTTTCAACATGTGCTTTTCACAATGTCTTGGTCATAACTTTTCATAATTAATAGACCAGTACCAGGACATATGGCATAGCATTCTAAAATAAATTAATCACAACTAAAACCTTTATTGTTGGCTTGTCACCATTACCAACCCATGCCTACCATACCGAACATAAGCTTTCTCACAAGGTGAATTTTTACCTCAAGGTTTTATGGGAGGGGGAAACAACCCCTTGCTTACTAAGTTTCTGTGAGAATTCATGTAACAAAACACCAGCCTAAAGTCTTCAACACATTTTAATAACCATCCACCCTTAACCACCTATTAGCTTAAATAAAAACACTTCACAATAAGTCATGCCTACCACCACTGTCATAACTTTTCATAACAAGCACTTCAGAACTATGGCATGAGACATAACTTTTCCCAATGAATCAATCAAGCCATGCTTGTCCCCACAGTCAACGAAGGTCTCCTATACTGCACATAAACTGGAAACCATCACGCACGGTCATAAAAATACAAATATATACAAAGCTACAGTTGGCAAAACAATATACAACCCACCTGAAAAGGGTCAAACAAGGAGGACCACACTAAATCTCCAGTGACAAATGCTAGTCAAAGGGGGTAACCAACATCAAAACTCTTGAATACTACGGTAATCTGTGTTTTCTATATAACTAAAAAGCTGTTGAAATGCAATGGCAATCCACTGTTGAAAGCCTATTGACTTTAACAAACGCTTGCCAAAATAAATCAGTCAGTCTTACTGACTTTTTCTTAACTTTTCACACAAAAACACACGATTCATCGCCACAGACATATAATTTCTCACAAACCAAGCAGACTATGGCTTTTATCATTGGCTTGTTAACATAACCAAATCGGGCCTACTGAATTCTTCATAAACTTTCCCACAAGACAATCTTGACACCTACAGCCAACAAAAATATACACAAAATTGAAGTTGGTACAACAATATTCTAACCCATCTAAAATGTGTTAACAAGGGTTAACAAAGTGGAAAAATACTTGCAAGGTTTGCAAGAAGGGAAAACTAACACCCAAACCCCTGCCTATGGAAGTAATATGTGAGAACCCATTTAAAAACACCAGTCTACAATCTTTGACACAGTATAACAAAGTATAACCATCCACTGTTAAATGCCTATTGGCTCTAACATAGGATTGTAACAATAAATAAGACTTTGTTGTAACCCCCCCCCCCCCCCAAAAAAAAAAATTATATAAGCTTTCCGAAGAGGCAGCTATTGTACACAATGAAAAAATTACAAATGTGTACAAATTAGTCGGTAAAACAGATATACCTTGCAAAAATGGCGTAACATTGATTCTCAAAGTGTGAATTGTATACCACTTGGGTTTTTCACAAACGTTAACCACCACCAAAACCCTTGCCTACAATGGTAATCTGAAACATTCCCTGTAACAAAAAACCTTACTACAAATTTTAACAGTGCAATCTCAAGCCTCCCTTAAAGGCCTATTGACTAACATATGTAATTCACAATAAATGTCAGACCTACTAGCTTTATTGTTATTTTCATTAGTAAACAGATCAGTGGCAGTACTACAAACAGTGCCCTGGAGCACAACAGGCGTTTGCGCATGCTTTGTGGGCCGCCGGGGCACTTTGGCATTACAGAAGGGACGGCAGTTGCTTGTGTGGCCCCTTCTGCAATACAAGTCGCACTGGCGCACATGTAGTGCCAGTACTATTGAGAGACAGCATTTCTTCATCTGCAGGGGGGCGTAGACCCATGCAAATAAGGGATTAACTCTGCCTCTGTGCCCGTGCTGTATTACCGATGTGGGTGCAGAGGCAAACATGCCCTTAAGAGGCACACTGACCATGCACCACAAAAAGGTGACGCATGGTCAGTGAGCCCTCTAAGGAGAGCCCTCTCGAGGAGAAAGAGGGTTCCATGGACCTCCCCAGACATTCAGACAACCCCTACTGATGGGGCAGTCACTCACTGCACCTGCCTGTAAGGGGCTCTCTCATCCCTTTTGAAAGGGAGGGTGGTTTGTCGCCTGCAAGGAGAACCATGGAGCAGCTTTTTAAGAGATGCTCTGCATTTCTCTAGAAAGCGCTGCCCTCGGGGCAGTGAAAGATCACGGCTGCACTCTGCGAAGCATAGTCTTCATAATAGGGCACACTTTTCCTGTTGCACTGGGTACACCTGACGTGGCGCAAACAGGGAAAGTGTGCTGTTCCAGTAATATGGCCCAGCCCTGTTGCCTTGATCAATGGCTTGCCACCATAACCAACTCATTCCTGCTGTCCTCAGCATAAGCTTTCTCACAAGGCAAAAAGTGCAATACAGACATTCTTTTAGTGGAAGCACGCACGGTCAGCCCATTCAAAATCTGTACATAATGTAATCAACATTTGGGCGAGCCAAATCTTCTCAGTAGCACTCCTTAATGCTTTTATTCTGTTGATCACAAAAGGTAAGGTCCAACAGGTACGAGTTTTAATTCAAATCTGTAACCTGCAGGCTGCACACAGACCATGCAAGGCGTGAACCCTAGGAGGTGGTCTTCTAGAGGCTGGAGAGAGGAACTACCTGTACCTCTGCACATATTGCATTGTACAGCAATATTTATATAGCGCTTACAACGTGTATGTGGGGTGTTGAAGCGCTTGACTACACATAGGTAGTACACTACACCTTGTAGGGTGTGTGGTTAGAAGTGAGTGTTCCTAGCTTTGCTCCTGTGTGGGGAGTGTTTCTAAGTTGTGCGAGAGGACCACTGAGGTGTGGTGATCGCGTGATGGATGAAGAAGCGTAAGACAGGCGTGCTGTTTACGGTTTTCAGTGAGCTGGCAGCTTTGAGCAGTTCTGCAGGTCTCTTTATGGGGTTTCTTATGACCACAGTACTCTTCACTGGTTACTGGACTGGGTTGTCCGTTCTGAGATTTATTTATTTTTTTAAGCTTATGGTCCTGAGCAGACTCGGGTTAAAGGCAGAAGTGGCGGAGAGATATTAACAGAGCTTGGGACGCAAACTCTTTGTATAAGATCTTGGCCTTCATGGAAAGGTTTTGCTTGGCAGACAGGTCCTTGCCCCTCACTGTGGCCTGGTGGCCATCCATTGGATGGGGAGCACTTCTGAAACCTCTTCCCGCTTCATAACACCTGCAGCCCTGACACTGCAGTTGTATTAGCTGCGTGGAGCACGTGCCTACTGTTGTAAATGAAGGCCGACAATTTGAGATTTCAGTGAAACTTTCATAAACTCATTTCACAGGGATTCCCATTCATTGCTGGGTGCATCCGCGAGGTAATACACCTTTGGCAAAGTCATGCCCCTGAAGCGCATGGCCCCGGAAGTGTAAAGTTCAACATAAGAAAGCGCTGGAATTTAATCCTATTAAGTGTAGGAAAAACTATTTAAAACAAGAAAAAAAGAAGAAACTGGAAACAGTCGTCATGGGAGCGACGCCAGCTGGTCCCCAGCTCCCTCTAGGATTAATACCCTGAAGGCAGATCCGTCTCCTAGAGACGAGAGTACAGAATCACTGAAACCTTAGTGGCATCTCCGCTCCTCTTCCTGAATCCTCTCGATAAATGTAGCTCACACCCAGCTAGGCTGCCGGGGTCCCGGAACGCCAGGTGACACCGGCTGCTTTCAACCAACCAGCAGCAGCTTCAAGCCCGCCATTTTACGAGTAACTACAAATCGATCTGACCCCGAGGCAGGAAACGCTTCACTTTCCGGAATCTCAGGCAGGTCCAATTTCTGCTAAGTGCTGATGGAAGCGAAGGAAAGCCAAGGGCAGACAGCCGGCGATCGATCTCCAGGCACATAATGGGCGCAGGAAGCAGTCCAGGTGTACAACAGAAAACACACTCTGGCCTTGTGCTCTGCGCCGAACCACGCCAGCACAGGCAGAGCAGGAGGTCTCTGCTGCACGCTGAGGAAACATGACCGCCTGGCTTTTCATAGGCCATTCACAGACTCAGTGCTTAATTTGAGCCAGTGGTTCCCG
Source organism: Lissotriton vulgaris (assembly GCF_964263255.1). Classification (NCBI taxonomy): domain Eukaryota; kingdom Metazoa; phylum Chordata; class Amphibia; order Caudata; family Salamandridae; genus Lissotriton; species Lissotriton vulgaris. The sequence continues at coordinate 1,080,505,057 of NC_141699.1, read as the reverse complement.
GTGCTCGACACCTGAACTTAAATGTCAGTCAATACCGGTATTTATGAAGTCTGACACATAGTAGTTAAGCACCAGGTCATTGCTTACTGACAGCCTGATGAAGACCCAAGCACAGGGAGCATTGGATGACTTTAAAGGTCGGTGTTTAAGAGAGCAGTAGGTGGCATTGCTGTTTGACCAGGAGTCCTTGTGAGCATGAAGCATCCCTTGTTGCTGTGAAACATGCCTAAAAAAACATTGACAAGACCAATAGATCTCGCATAGTCAAGACCTACTGGCTTTGCCAATGCTTGTATTTTTTTTACCACGGTCAAGGCTGTTGCAGGCACTGTGAAACCTGGCGGTGGACCTCAAACTCCTACATGGATCACAAAACGGCCAGAAGGCGGCAATTGTAAGCAATAAGGGCGGGGCAAGAGGTGGGTGAGGTTGGGGTGCAATATGGTGGGAGGAGGGCAGGACAGGCAAGCAACACCAGGGGGGAGGGGGTGCAAGCAAAAACCACAGATAGTGAGAGGAGGGAGGCAACTAACAGCACAGATAGTGGGAGGATGGTGGGACGGAGCAAGCCCACCACTGACAGCGGAAGAAGGGAAACATATGCACTCTTATGGAGTGCAACAAAGAAAATTTAAAAAGTTATTTCAGGAGCACTTATCCGGTGGAAGTACACTGGCCGCAATCAGGAAACTGTACTTGGTCCATGCTTCAGGGAATGTCCAAAAACTGGAAGAGAAAGTGAGGGTAAGAGGCATTGACCTACGAGAAGCAAGGAACTGAGTGTTGTTGAAGTCAACCAAATGTGCGTACTGGGTATACTCTAAGCCCATTTAAAGCGTTTTATCTACAGGAGGCTTGCGAGTGAGAGCTCATGCGCTGTCGCAGGTGAGACTTAACAACAAAAGACAACATAATTCTTTAATGGATAGTAACAATGAAGCAACAACCAAATATGCACACCATTACAGGTCACATACAGAGCCGCCCGTCAATGCAAAAAGACTATATATATGACCGTGAACGTCCACAACCACAAACCCGAGCTACCATAGTCTTGAGCCTGATGGCAGAGCTGAGCCAAAAGTCAGAATGCTAACCTTGCTTGCAGACCGGGCTCCACCACCGATCCTGGGATAAAGAAAAACAGGATTTCAGCTAAGCTAAAAGTCACAACTGCTCCGATTTCAGTCCCCTACTTTACGCAACACTTTGGAAGGCATTTCATAATGCCAGAAGTCCGCATTACCAGCTAAGAATAGAAAGTCTTGTAATCGCACACCTAATATAATATTGAGGGACAGGACGGTGGTGGATACAGATTCCTTGTGGGCAGGAGGCAGACAGAAAACTGGAAGGAGAGATAATCCCCAAGGTTATGCAGCCTCCATAGCACTCCGGGAATACTACCCCAGCTCTACAGCACCGCTCTCCACAAAGCTATCAAAAAGGCTGGACACTAGTGCATGAGGACCAAGTAAAACAGGGAATAGAATTTGTGAGATGCGGCTAATGCCATGCTGCTGCCACAGAAGACAGGGTGTGGGCTTTTTGCACAAAGCCTAATTACAGAATCTGGTCCATTTATATTTTTAACCAAATGCTGAATTATGCACGAGGGAGTTGAGGTTTTCAGCTTGGTTACTAAGACAGATCTCCACAACCTTTCTAAAAGGACAGAAAGGCATCCACAAACTAATAGGGCCTTCATCACAAACCATTGGCCCGTCCAGCACCAAGAGGTGGATCAAGAGGTGGATCTTCGCCTTGCCAGGCTGCGGGACTTTCTAGCCTTATTGAGCCACTGGAAGGAATGGAGTTGTCCCCGGCACTCGCCCCCAACCATGCCAGAGGAAAATGGCATTTCTTGCCTCCCCCACATTTTTCAAGGGCAAAGACATACATTTTGTAGCTGCTCGCCTTGCCAAAGGCAGAGGGTATTAAGCCTGCCCAGCTTTGCCCAGGATGTACGCGTACTTGTTGCCCCTGTGCCTCAAGAGGGCTATTTAGATCTCTCTTTACCTTGCTAAAGGGCCGGGAGTGTTTAGGGCCTACACTCGCCTTGCCTGAGGATGGTGTGTTGATTTTGAAGAAAAAAATAATACTGCTGTGGCAGCCGACAGCTACACTGATCCGGTCTGCACAATTTCAAACATGGCAGCCATAGTCCACCTGTCCCACAAAGTAATGTAGAAGAGCAGGTTACTTACCTTCAGTAACGCTATTTCTGGTGGATATTCAATCTAACCACAGATTCCTCACCTTACGAATATCCCCACGGGCTAAATCAATGAGAAGAGGGAGAACAAAGGCAACAGAAAGCTGCCTCAGTGCGATGCCTGCAACTGCGAACACCTCACAAGAAGAAATGGACCAACAGCTAACCCTGTGCGGTGTTTGTAATTGTGAACAGGCAAGAAGGAATTGAACAGCTCACAGGCAACCCTGTGACATATTTGCCATTGGGAAAAGAGCACCACACCAGGGTGGCTGTCAGGTGGCCTGACATTTTTTGGACTAACTAAAAGATTGAAGGGGGGGAGAGAAAAGAATTCCCCACCCTTGCGCAAGTTGAGAATACCTGCAAATTCCTCAACTGACAATTCCCCACCTGCACCACAATGAGATTTCTTCCGCCATGACAATCACCAGTAGGCAATGTCAAAAAGAAGAAAGGCAGTGCTTAAGTTGAGGCAGTAGTTTCCGGGGCTCAGCACCGGCACTTAATTATCGGCACCCGCACTTAACTGACAACACCTGCGCTTGTGACAATCTGCCACAAGGTGGAGCTGTCTGCCTTATTTAGAGATGACCACAACAACAGGTAATTATTAATTCAATATACATAAAAAATTACTATTACCTGACGTCCAAGCCATTCTTATAGCTTTAGGGGCCCATCATATTTGTAGATGTGTGATGGTTAGTATTTGTGTTGTTACTATCATAGGCAGCATGGTGGAGCAGCATGTGGTGCAAGCTAAAGAGGCCTCCTGACAAGAGACCTGGCACTTTTTGTTTTTTTTAAACAAATTAAGCACTGGAGTAAGTTCAGGGAAACAGGTGACCTGGTCCTTTCCTGTAGACAATACTAAAGGGGGTCGGAGTACAGCAGTCGCAGAGCCCTGGATGCTTAAAGATGCATGCGTCAGTGTCTGGCAAAAAGGCAACGAGAAACAGAACCTACCAGACAATGATCTGTGGCCAAAACAGGAAACAAAAAAAGTCTTATGGAGGTTCTCCCATGAAAGAAGAAAAGCAACAAGCAAAAACAAAACAGAGTATATTGAAAAAATACAAATGCACTGACAAGCAAGGCAATGACGAAGAACTTCACTTTGGGGCTCTTCTGGGGTGGCAGAGGGAATAAAATCATTTCCACTCGAGCAGCACACAGTGGCCAGATTTACGTCCGCACAACAGCTGGCTGCAAAGGGCTAAAAATGGATTCCAGAACAGTATACAAATAGCAATACACAGACGTACATAGTTACGAGTTGCTAAATATTTAGCAAGTCCTGCTTTGCTAAGAGGAAGTTCTTGGTGCAGCGGACGTGGTCCATGGTGAGCTGTGCTTCCTGTTTGCGGTGTATACAAGGCAGAGATAAATCAGCGACTACCTCACGACAGCCAGATGAGTAGTTTTCCAATGTCAGCAGCCATCTGAAGTCTGCTAACCCATGTATGTACAAGCTGGCGCGACACCGTGGGGACACCGTGGGACCCCCCCCCCCCCCGATTAGCTACTTACAGCAGGACTGGAGCGCAGAACTGGAGATTTGAGTGATGTTAAAGTACTGATTAGCACCAACTTAAAAAGCTATATTCATGCTACGCAGGTGAAACACCTTGAAGGCAGGTAATGGATGCGCGCAGCCAGTTTCACCAATATAACGTTGAACAACACCCACCAAGCCTGCCCAAGCCCCCTCCTAGGGAATGGTTTCAATTTTTGTGGTTACATTTTAACTGATCCTAAAAGACCATAATGCTTCCTCTGCTCCACCTTGACAGGGGTGTAGCGCCACGAATGGGCTGCAATGAAGAAAATGTGGTTGTCAAAAGTACACATTTGGCTATTTGCTTGAACGCCCTAAATACAAATCAAAATCAAGGAAGAGAGAAAGACTGGTCCATGCAGGGCACTACCACTTCCAGTGGGTGAAAAAATGAAACGCATAGTGGTCTGCAAACCCCAGCCCTGCTGTGAAAAAAGAACAAACAAAAAAAAAAACAAAAAAAAAAGAGAAACATTACAACCTTAAAACGCTTCGCTATGTGAAAAGGCCCAGTGGGCGAGGCATTAATAAAGGAGCTACTGGAATATTATTATAGACGTGTTTAGTAGTAGCTAGACACTACTGACGTACAAATATTGAACTGCTGAATAAACTCACACCAAGCATTCATCACACGCCATTACCTGAAAAGGACAACGACTGTTGCTACTGGGTGTTAATTGCTGGCCTTCCTGCACCATAACACGCTAGCATCTCAAGGTAAAAACAGGATGTCCCCTGAGCATGGCCCCTGACTAGTACACAAACAACATCTCACCAGAGCTGTGCCTCGAACGAGAACTGCACTAAGCAGCAACCACCCGCCTCAAAACAGGACTACATTCTAGTTTACAACCCACTTCGCCTCTCGACAATCCTCCATTTAATGTACTCTGGTCACAACTCTCCAGCCACTAGTTGCTTTCGAAGGCCGAGAGCTCGTAAAGCAAAGTACTTGAGCAGGAATGAAACCACACAGTACAGGTGAACTGGAAACTAACCCACAATAAAACGAAGGTTAATTACCTCACAGGAACTCCTCTAGAGGACATTTAATTCCTGCAGGAGCAGAGTGCACAGACTAACATTTTACATGTATATTTCAGCAGCCATGTTTAATTTACTTGCTAAAGTTAATCACGTGTTTGAAAATCGGAGTTGTTCTCGAGACTGCTCTTTTATTATCTGAAAATGTGAAGAGAAACCCAAGAGCACGTGGAGAGTCGTATCTTCCACGCTCCTGGACAATGAAAAGAAAAAACATTTTTATAAAGTGTTAAGAGATGCATGTAGAAGTTTAAAACCATTACTGACCAGAAGTGGGTCAACATAAAGCCATTCACTTGAAGGACTTGGGGCTAGATGTAGGTAAATGGCATTTACCGATTCGTATATACCGAAGTTTACCGATAAGGTAATTACCGAATTTTAAAGATTCAGTTAATAATTCGGTAAAAATACCTACATTGCATTTACCGATTTGTAAATACCGAATCGGTAAAATTCTGTATTTACGAATCGGTAAATGCCATTTACCTACATCTAGCCCCAAGTCCTTCAAGTGAATGGCTTTATGTTGACCCACTTCTGTAACTGTAAACCAGTGCATCTATATGGCTTCAATGTTATAGTGGGTAGAGAAGTAACACAGACTATTGAACCTTGAGGGGAATATTGGTCTTCACGATGCATGGACGTCACATTGTTGCACTACATCCATGTACTCTGTGTATTAGTCGCTAAACCTGCATTAAGCGCCAAAAAACGCCCTGAAGTCTCACATGCCCTCCTACAGAAGAGTCAACGCCTTAAGAGGGGATTCTTGGCCCTTCATCTGTTTCCGCAGGTTTCAACAGCCCGGCACCACTTGCTTCAAGGACTGCCTAGCTTGCCAGAGTTAAAGAGGCTTAGTGGAAATGGCCATACACAGAGCTATCCAATTCTCGGTTTAAAGTCACCAGTCGTTAAGATCTTATGGCTAATACAGTCACGGTTAATACATTCATACTGTGATCCAGTCCCAGACACTTCTGTACCATTTCCAGGAGAGGGTATTGGCATCCTAATCATCCTTGAATTCTGCTTTGGCACATGTTATGGGACATGAATGCGGCGGCATGTGTGCGAATTTCCAGACGTGGGTGGATGGTAACAGACATGGGGTAGCGTGGGGAAATGACTTGGATTATATTGGTTAAAAGAAGGGGAAAACAAGGAAGCATGCACCAGGACTATGCAAATATGCAAGCTTGGTCTTGGGATTAGGGGATTCAAAGCATAAAACAAAGCCTCAGAAGTCCTGTGCCATCTGCTGAGATTAAACAGGATTTACATGTGAAATGCTACTGTAACGAGCACTATGTTTCACATTCCTTTTTAGGTCTCGTCTAAGAAGCGCTTGCGCTGTCTCTTTGAGACATGCTGTATTCAGGCATGGACTTTAAGCTCCACCCAATTTCCGACCATCTTTTCAACTGGCTCCTGTTACGGTCCTTTGTAAATGGTGGCTTTTGATCCGTTAACAGACTTATTAGTCCCTCCTTAGTATCTTTCTTTTTCCTGTTGTAACCTCCCATGAGGCCTGCCCTTGTTCTGTGTGTTGTTACTTTGTACGCAATTAGTCTGTGTTGCATTATTTTCTTAAATGACATTCTCCTGCCTGCTGTTGTAGGCAGGACATGCTCTCCAGCAACTGCTTTTTACTTTCCAGTCCGATGAATACCAAGCTTTATCTTATGTTTTTGGGCTTAAGCTGCAATAATGGCGACCAAGCTTTGAAACTGCACACAGCATAATATATTTTTTTTTAAAGCAGCGCAAACGCAACGCTTTATTATTTTTTTTATAGCCACACGGCCCACGGTGCTTTAATATTTTTATTTTCTTCAGCCTCGCATAATCTTAGGTTTTAATTTCAGCAGCATAGCACGCCGCGCTTCAACAATAGCGGTACAAAAGGGGGTGGTGATGGACGGAGCATCTGAATTAATCAAACACTCACACCCAGTCAAAAGATTTGGGTTTAATTCATCACCGTTCTTTAGCCCACTCTGCCACCCCAGTTCAGACATGGCTATATGCAAATCAGTCTGACCCTGTGCCTCATGGGAACAGTCCAGCCCGAACTGCCAAGCCATGTCTTCCATGGACCGGAAACAAGCTTCCGAGGACCGGTTTCTGGCATTCCAGCCGTCTTCAGCCCGGCTTGTTTGAATCCAGTGGCAACGTGAGCAAGGGACTCACGTCTGAGCATACCCTGCCACACTTATGGCGGCCAAAAGCGGTACAAAAGGGGGCGGTGATGGACGGAGCATCTGAATTAATCAAACACTCACACCCAGTCAAAAGATCTGGGTTGAATCCATCACCGTTCTTTAGCCCACCCCCTTTTGTACCGCTTTGCCACTGGATTCAAGCAAGCCGGGCTGAAGACGGCTGGGGTGCCAGAAACCGGTCCTCGGAAGCTTGTTTCCGGTCCAGGGAAGACATGGCTTGGCAGTTCGGGCTGGACTGTTCCCATGGGGCACAGGGTCAGACTGATTTGCATACAGCCATGTCTGAACTGGGGTGGCAGAGTGGGCTAAAGAACGGTGATGGATTAAACCCAGATCTTTTGACTGGGTGTGAGTGTTTGATTGATTCAGATGCTCTGTCCATCACCACCCCCCTTTTGTACCGCTTTTGGCCGCCATAAGTGTGGCAGGGTATGCTCAGACGTGAGTCCCTTGCTCACTTTGCCACTGGATTCAAGCAAGCTGGGCTGAAGACGGCTGGGGTGCCAGAAACCGGTCCTCGGAAGCTTGTTTCCGGTCCAGGGAAGACATGGCTTGGCAGTTCGGGCTGGACTGTTCCCATGGGGCACAGGGTGAGACTGATTTGCATATAGCCAAGTCTGAACTGGGGTGGCAGAGTGGGCTAAAGAACGGTGATGGATTAAACCCAGATCTTTTGACTGGGCGTGAGTGTTTGATTGATTCAGATGCTCTGTCCATCACCACCCCCTTTTGTAGCGCTTCAACAATAGACGCGCCTTTCTTCTGAGCTGCTCGCCAGACTTAATCCAAGTGTCCTTTTCCAGTGTTTACAGCAAGGAACATGTCCTGTCATTTAAAAAGCCAATAGCTCTAACTGTCACAAATGTGAGACCTTTCGCATTGCAAATGTTGGTCTAGATTATGGGCTGTGTCAGGACACTAAACTGTCAGGGCAGTTCTGGAGTGTGTGGGTGTGCGCACACAAAATCTTAAAGGGATACTGCAGCATGCACTCAGGCATCCCACGACCTAGAAATGCGTATTTGCAGATGCCTTTCACAAATCGAAACACTATCCCATTGCAACAGTGCAGCAACGCTCCCAGGAGTTACATCAGGTTTGTGACTACACATTCATGAAGGCAGATCTGTGGATTAGGGCAGGGTTGAATGATCCAGGCTCACTGCTGGAGATACTATAGAATATTCCATGCATCTCATCTCTTATTGGAGGGGGGATGCGGTCAATCAGCCAGGATGAGAAATAATGCCAGCAGCCAAACACCTTGGCTGCAGAGAGTAATCTGCATATGTGGGTGGAGCTTAAAACAGCCCTCAATGCGTGGTCTGCTAGTGTAGGGCGGACCAGGGTCAGTCCAGCATTCAGGATTTCAATACAAAGTAATGAGGGCTACACAAGTCTCTCCACAAGCTCCCCATTCACGACACAATGTAAGCCGTTTTCCTTTATTTTCAATGGCAAAATGACCTTAAATGCCTGCCCTGCTTGAGAATACCAAGCAGCATATGAACCGATGACAAAAGAAATCCTATCAGAAATAGCAACTTCCTGACAGTAGGTGTCCTTGTGAAGTACAATACACCACCATTTCAAATGTGTGTCTTTAAAAGGAATGTGTAAAAAGACCTATACACAAATAGGAACACAGCACACACAAAATAAATGTGCGATAACTACTTAAGCGGCATTCAGTACTTGGAACAAACAATAAATCAGTATATGTACCCAGTAGAATGTGGCCTCTAGATACATCATGTCAAGGTCTGTACTGACAGGGGGAGGAGGGGGCAGGGACGGATTTCTAAATTTGGCAACAGCTTCTGTGCACACATTCATCTTATACTTCTCCCATTTATTTATCTATCTAGAACGTAATTTGTTTTAATTCTTGAAAGACGTGTGTCCTTAAAACAGATCAATAATGTTATTTCAAGTGCTTGCTGGCATCAGAACGTAACTGTAATAAGGACAATAGATTTACTACTCACTTGCAATACCTTAATACAAGTGAGTAGCACTGAGAGTGTTCCCCCCCCCCTTAACAATCTCAACCACAGGATAAGGTCCATGGAACGCCGTAAGCCTTGACGCCACGTCTAAGGCTGCACCTACAAGCATCCGGTAAAAACCTAGGGACTGCTGCAAGTAAGTCTCTCAGGCTGGAGACAGCTTCCGGTGGTGCTGCAGCTTCATAGCGGAAAGGCCATCTTTGGCTGTTCCATAGACTGACAGAACGGAAGTACACAGCAATGTTGCAGTCTCAAGTTGGAGAAGCTGTGCACAGCAGAAAACATCCTGAGAGGGACCACAAACAGACTGAGGCTGTGAGCAGAGAAAGGTTAAGCACAGTGGGTCAGCAGTCTCTCTACAATGGGAACACAAAATATATGGAATGATGCACTTACAATTAGGGACATTATAGAGATAAAGCAAGTCAAGTCAGTGGGTCATGCCCTTATAAATGCACACTCAGCCTTCGGCCTGGTTTCTCTGTTTCAGAACAGAACTCCATGGTTACTTGCAATACCCTCTTAACGCACAGGTGGGACCGCATTAAACTATATTTTGAGCACTGCATTTACCTCCATCAGGTGCTATGGAGTTACTACAGCCACACCTATACATTCCGAAGTAAAGCAAGAAGATTGGGCTCTCTCTACAAATGCAGAGAGAGCACCAGAGCTTGGAGAAATGTCCACTGAAAGACCGAGCACCCCATGCTACTCTCCTAATTATCAGAACTGAGGTAATGAGCATTGAGAAAATACAGTGGAGATTGAAGGGAAACAACAGAAATCGCTGAAGAAAGGGCAATACATTACAGAGCTAGTTCCAGGGCATTGGCGAGGCTGTTGCACACAAAATTGTTTATGCACCAGATGCCAGTGTAGTTCCCCGCATATGATGCGGACAACATTTATTTTAGAATTTTAAAAAAGCAAACTGTTTTTTCACGCCAGCGATCTAGGTGAGCAAGATCATTTAGAATCCAAAAAGACTCCCAAATTCTCCGTTTCTAAAGTAGGAGGAGATCATAACCATAGATGCAGGCATACGTTCAGGGTCCCTGTTTGCGTGAGAGCGAGAGAACCCTGACTTAGAAGGATTCCACTTCAAAACGTTGACAACCATCCAGCTGTGCTTTGTGTCTGGTGCCAATGGGTGTGCAGAGCCCCGTGGGGCCTGGTCTCTGTTAATGTTGACCAGGATATTTGTATTATCTGCATACAAGAGGGAAAGCCTCAAATCCTCCAGAAGATGGACAGACGGTGCCAACTACAAGTTGCAGAAATGGGAACTTCAAGAATCCCTTAAATTTCAGCAGATGTGACTCACCCAACTGCATGGCCCATGGTCTCTCAGACCAAAACGTTTTAATGAATCCGAGGCACGGTCAGACTAATAGGAATATCAGAGAGCTATTGCAGGAAAACTCCAATGATCCATGGCGTGGAACACTGCATTCAAGTCATGGTCAACAGCATCTACAGCAGTCCACAGCTCATCCAACACGGAGACTACTATAACCTCAGTAGCCATTGCAGATCAAAATCCTGCCTGGCGTGGGTGAAAAAGAGAATGGCTTAATGTGCGTTGTACATTCAACGAACAATCTCATCACTCACCATCACCGAACCCTATGGTGCTTTAACAAGGCTGCTCCTGAGGCCATTACAAAAGGGACGGCTTTATCCATATGATGATTTGCAGAGTTAGTACTCTATTCTTAGAAAGTAATAACGATTCCTGAGCCCTCTCAGTAAGGCAGTAGAAGGTCTTTAGAAGCCCTTTGGAACAGTAGTCAATACCCAGGAAGTTTTGCTGAGAACATGATAACTAAACACAGTCTCATGAGCAGAGGTTTACATTGTAAACAGCAAAGCTAAAAATGCATTAAACATGGAGCACAAGAATGAACTAAAGCCATTTTGAAAAAGTAGCTCATGGTATTTCATCTCCGATATTTATGCTGTGTATGTAAAGTATTATATTATATTCATACCCAAGTATAACATCACTCATTTGGCTCTTTCAGTGAAGCGCTAGGCCCTGTACCCAAATCCCTCCATGGCAGCCGAACCCCACTGCTGGCCAACCAAGGACCTGCATTTTTTTCTTACGTGGCACCACAGTACTACAGCGAAATTACACTGGGGCCATGCAGAGTCCCTTGGTAGTACCTTGGCGCAGTGGTAACAAACATTTCTTTAATCCCTAGGGGGGAGTCCCCTCTGGGATCGTCCCTAAAAGACCCAAAAGCGAAAGTGTACCCCTTCCACTCTTCTTCCTTATTTGTTTTCTACAACATGGGGACAGAAGTCATCAAGTCATAAAATTGCGGCCTCAAGTTCCTCTTCATGTTGCTGTCAGCCAATCACATCACGTGTTTTGAGGTTGCAGCACCACAGTAGCACTGTAATGGCAGCACATAGCAATATATGCATATATTTGGAGCCTTCATTTCTCAAAAACAACTGAATGGATTCACACCAAATCACAAGAGGCTCACTGAGTAAAGATGTAGCTTTCTGCCAAATTTGGTGCAATTCCTTTCAGATGATTTGTCGGACGGCTGTTCAATTTTCCTACGGTACATTGTATGAGGAACATTAGTTTTGGGACCCCCCTTTTTTCTTGGAAGATTTGTCAAAACAGTGTTAAAGTCATTAGCAACCCCCCCCCCAAAAAACACGGAAACTCGGTCCTAACAAGAACTACAGTGGCGACTGTAACACACACAATGAAAAAAAGGTTAAAGCGGAGTTATATGTGAGGAAGGTAGAAAGGTTTTAACGTACACTGAGAAAAAGCACTATGGTTTAAAAAAAAACAATAACACTGACATTCGCCAATTATGCTTAACTGATCATCACAAGCAATGCCACTTTACTTAATGTTGGGAACACTCCTGGCTTGAATGTCATAAGTTTCATATATCAATATTCATTAAGTAATTACCATGCTCTCATCCTTATCTTCACCAGAATTGCTGGCGTTTTTCTCAGTAATAATAAGCAGGCTGATTAAATGCATCTCACTTCTCTCTGGTTTATAATAGGAGTACGAGTTGCCTTACATCACCCGAGGCACTCGCCGTCAGACCAAGGCATATTAAGATTACATAGCCAGTCACAGTGAGAGTAAGAGTAGGTGTTAAGAAGCTTCTCTTGCATCTAACAATGTAGTCCGTACTCGGTATCTCTCACATCTACTCCTTGTATCCCCAAGGCATTCCTTTGCATTGAATTTATTGTTGCTCAAATTTCACTTACTTAAAAAGTTAAGTTTGCTGTCCCTCTCCTATTTATGCGGTTTGAAAACTCTAGACGTCTGGGAAAAACACTAGCAATTATGATGATGATGGATGAGAGGCTTATGCTAATCGTTTAATAAATATGCATATAAAATAACCATAAAATAAGAAGTCAGCAGTGTGCCCAGCATTACGCAAAGTGACAATGCTTCTGATGAGCAGAGAAGCAAACAGGATATTATCATTGAAATAGCTGACTAATGTGCGAGATCCTCCCTTCATACTCAGTTCAATTAAGAATATGCATTAATGAACAAGCGCATGAAAAGCCATGTGTAATCATTACATTGAAAATGTTAGGACATTTTATTTTCATTAAGCATTCTCTTTTAGTTCATGTTTTTAGCAACACAAAAGGCAAACATGAACTGGTTCCAATGATTTTCTGTATGTGGTGACAACATAGTCCACGCAATTGTATGTTAACACTGCCCCGAAGAAGCGTGACGTTAAACATGTTTGCAAGTGATACTGTATAGAGCCTGTATGACACAAAACAAAGTATTGAAGGACAGACAAAATTATTAATGTTCAATGAAATGGGCAAAGGGTATTCTACATCCACTTATCAAGTTTATATAGTAATTTGATCAATAAAAATGAGATTTTAAAAGACAACAATCTGCGCATGAACCCTCCTCACTCACGTACCTTACAAAATAATAATTAAAGTCCAGGCTCAAATAATTTATATATAAAATTGAAATCTGTTTTGTGATCTTCACTGCCAAGATTATTTACAATATGGAGACTTGCTGCTAGAAGAATGATGCATATTGTGTCAAGGTAGACTTTTGTGTTACAAGACTGGAGACAGCAGTCTCTTTACAAGTGCAAGGATAGCCCTTTCCCATGTCTTCCTTTTTTGGCTCTCTTCTCTTGTTCCCCAAGAAGGGCAATTTCCAAAGGGCTTATGGCCCTTTAGGCTGAAGGATTCCCTTCCTTTGTGTGTGTGTTTTGGAACAGCACTAGTAGGAAATGGCCCCCCGTGCCCCCTTCCTGCTGACACAAGTGGACAAAATGTGCCATCAGAATCCACAAATTCCATTTGGAAAACAGATACAAGAGGGAAAATGAAACCCAAGTCAATGTTTCAGGACTTCTCGCGTACCGGCACAAGATGACCCCTTTAGGGTGTTGGAGAAACATTGGTGATCAAGAGCTGGCATCCTTGACAGCTAGCTTCCAAGACAGGCGAGTGGACAGCATTTGAGAAGTCTGTATTGCTCTGCTAGAGTTGCTCATGATCTGCCTTGCATGAGGATCCTGCCTTGCTGGTGAGGGAAGGGGAAAAAAGAGTGGACCATGGTGGAAAAGACTGCCCAGTGGAGAATCAATCAGAAGCCATCTGATGGTGGAGGGGTGGCCATAAGAGACATGAAGATCGTGGGTTTCATGAGGCGATCTGTGCCAAGAGAGAAAGTGGCAAGCCCATGTGACCCGCCCCTGTGGGGTGTTTCCTCTCCTGCCCCCGAGAAAGCCTGAAGGATGCATCAGCCCACTTCCCTGGCCAGGGAGTCCATGGGGCTGCCGCTGCGGATTGAATTTGTCCAACATCTAGACGTGCGAGGCCTGTTGCAGAGGTCACTTTATGTTCCAGAAGTTATCCACTACTTTTAAGTGTTGTACGCTACTTTGAATTGAACAGCTTCCAGCAGCCCTCCCCTATCCTGCATCATACCGTTAATGCACCTACACATTTTCATGGGACATTCAAATCACAAAAAACGTGTTAACTAGCCCCATGAAAATGCATATGTGAAAGACAATCACATAAATAAGTGAATGCCATTACAATAGTGATACTGTGCTAATACTGCACAGAAGAATAGCAGAAAACAAAACAACAAAATAGGAAATCAATGAAGTATATTATTTATTTTGAGCGTGCTCAATATGAACTCAACGATCACCCAGAAAATCTCTGAGACAGCGGTCTCAAAAGCATATGGTTTCTGCTACGGAGGATGCATTCAAAAGTAGTACATGGTGTGAATGTCAACACGCAGCAGCTTTAAAAGGCAGATTATGCAATGCAGCTCACGGGAAGGATTTGAGGGTTACTAACGATAAACCCTCAGAGTCATCACCTAATGCATGCCTGAAGCTGCAGTTGCATGCATAGTGACAAGTCCCATCCGATCTACCCCACAGGGAAAATAAACCGACCAAAATAAGGGAATTTTTTTTTATTCAGTTGGAGACTTGGAAAGGTAAAATCAAGGTAGTGTGAATAAAGATCAAGTTACTAATCGAACGCACTCATTTGTCCATGTGAGCGGTCGACTTGTTTCAGCCCCATAAATGCCCAGCCGGGTCGGGGGGGCTTTCTTCAGGACCAGTGATAGTGTGAGGTTGCAAAATTGGCAGCCTTGAAGGTAGGTCATTGACTTACCAGTCTTCTATAGTCATTATTGGTGCTTAGTACCTTAACTTCAGTTCCTATTGTGGGCGTCGTTGTGGGACCAGCAGCTTACTAACCTGCTGACTGTGCAGATTTCTGCGACTTGTGCTCGCTCTGAGAACGGTGCCCCGGGGCCTACCTTCAAGGCTGCCAATTTAGCATCCTCACACTATCACTAACTGAGTGCGTTAGATTAGTAACTTGATCTTTATACGCACTACCTTGATTTTACCTTTCCACGTCTCCAACTGAATGAAAAAAAATTGAGCTTGGAGAAGTAGGACATTTTAACTCACTTCACTTGAGCACTGTTCATCACTGATCACTACTGTACTACCAGTTGGTCTACCTCCTAGTGGAGGATAACATACCAAAAAAAACCAAACAATTATGCTATCACGTTACAAATTAGGCGGACAACCAAGATACACACCCGGCAACCTAGATCCGGGAATGAGGGTTTGAAAGACGGCTACCATTCCTGACCCTGGTTACACAGGTACAAGTGATCAATTCTCCTTTGATTATAGACTCTAGTTTGGAAGCTGAATGGATATCAGCTTCTCTCTTCCCCCTTTGATTTAATACTATTGGATTGTAAGTATACAGAAAATAAGAAGCGTTAAGTTCTTTTGTTGAGGCACAGATGTGGGAAGCAATGCGAGTGGGATCAGAAGCCAAATGGAGGGTAGGGGTGGGGTGGAGAGGCCACAGGTGAGTGCGGAATTTGTGGGTGGCTGAAGCAACATGGAGGGGGGTGGTGGGAGGGATGCACCAAGACAAAAAAATAACCAATGAGGGAGCACAAGAGGGTGTGCACAAAATGGAGGGGACAGGGAGTAGCACGCAGGCGACAGAAAGCAACAAGGAGTGGTAGGGGAGAGAAGTATAGGAGAGAGACAGCTGGAATACGCATGCACGAGTCCTTAACCTACAAAGTCATGCTTGAAAAGCAAGCAGTGGAAGCAAGAGGCTGTTGTGCATGGGCAAGGCAAACACAAGATTGACCAGAAGTTCCCTTAGGGCAGGCTCCTAGCTGTGTCATTAAAACAGCTGAAAACTGGGAGTGGATTTTGCTTTCAACAAAAAAGTTCCGTATATGGTGAAAGCACTGAGACCATTAAACATGAAAATAATGCAGTTGAGTTAATTAGCGACGGGTGGCAAGCACACAAGGGTTCTTCCTTTGAGGAATGCTTGTTGTGAAGGGACCCGAACCCAGAGGTGAGCAACACCTCCCTACGCCTCAGAATTTTCTCAATTTGTCTTTCAAATTAAATGAGTCTAGCTGCAGTTTGGTGCCTGGTCTCGGGGTGGAGGCTTGGGAGGGCTCTCGAGGTTTGAAGTCAGTTTAGGTAAATTCCAGGCTATGTCACGGAGTAAAGAGCAGAGTTCTGCTTTTGAATGCTGTTAATAATCTATGAAAGCTGTTGTAAAAAAAAACTGATATACTGTACAGAATGTTTATCATTAGACAATGATGTTAATCATTTAACAATTATGAACGTTATGAGACTAAACATATCGCGTACAAGGTAAACAAAATGGCAATGGTTTTCCCAGTACCTCTAAAGGTTAATGTTTGGGAAAACAAGTAAACTATGGGCCCCTCATAATCAAAGGGTGGTCCTGGTTTTATCTGTGTTGGCCGATACCCTTCTGCACTGACTATCCCGCACATGTAACCAGAAAAGTTACAGAAGTCTTAAGACAGTTGTGGCCCCTTAATATGGGCGCTGATGTGCCGCCCTCCCTACATGTCCTGCCGAATTTATTCCAGGGACATTAGGTCCACAAAAAAATCAAATATAAAATAAAGGTATCCTGAACACTCTGATCCCAACTTGGCACGAGAGTCAGGCAAGACACCACTGTGTGATAGTCCTCCCTTGGAGAGGAGGCAGACCAGCCGGCATGCGAACTCCGTCATAAGTGGCGCCAGGTAAAATCGTGTAAACACACACTGCGCACGCTCAAGTTCAGTAGAGCCTGCGCACTGTATATGATATCCCGCTCACTGCTTGGCCTCACTGCAACATTGGAGTCGCGACCTTGCCCCCCACACTTTAAAATTTCGTATGCCACCATTGGTGTTAGACCAACTTTAAACTTCCTAGTCTCAGACCTGCCAACTTTAAAATTACTTTTACAGGGTGAGAAGGAGGTGGGGCTTTGGGAGGATGGGTCTGGCTGGTGTGGGGAGAGGGCCTTTGAGCACACCACCGGCCAACAATGGAGAAGGGCAGAGGGTAGGGCTTAAAGCCCACGACTGTTGGAGGATACACAGCACCCCAAAAATCTAATTGCAGAGGCTTCCAAGACTGCCTGACGTCAAGGGGAGAGTAGAAGACCCCATATGAATGTTGGCAGCACGAATCCTACACAATGCGCATCAAACCTGTTCTCTGCAGACGTTTTACAGCTGCAGTTCACTGCTTTTCACCAGGAGACCTGAGGAACTATCTCCAGATTACCAAACATTCAATGAAAGATTTTTTTCTCACTATTTTGATCTCTCAAATGGCTCCAAGACTAGTGGCGCTTTTAAAGAAAACAGTTAAACAAAATGGATCTGGTTATCTAGGTTATTCAGTACATCGCTTTTAAAAAGGATTCAACACCTCGCGATTTATCCCTACTGAGACACCTGCCAACGATTCAACTCTCAGAAGATTTTGAACACGCAAATATAGCTCCGAATCTTAATTCCTCTGGGCCAAATGTGCCAACAAGCTAAACCACAGACAGCACAACTAAAACACTGAAATGTTGTCGCCTTCTGAGGCTTTAGATTAGCAACCTGACAAAGAAAAAGAAGCCAGATAAAGTTATTTGATGATCGTACGAACAACCCTGTGTTCCGTAAACTCTTCCCACCCTCTGGTCATCAGCAAAAACAACAATGCAACATAACAAGACCAACTTTGATTTGAGGATCAAATATTGGTGTAGTTTTACTTCAAAATAATAAACCTAGAGACCCAAATATCTGTACGCTTAAGAAATCATCGTAATATGGGTCGAAACCAGAATAAACTCTACTTGCTTGCTCAATTTGCAAAGTATGTGGTTTTATTTACTACCCTACTGAAGGTCAGTAAGCACAACTTAGTAGATAATTTTAAAATCTCTGTTTATTTGGCGACAGGACTTACTTACCCTAGGATGTGTTTCATGTAGATGATTAAGCTGTTATGTCAATAAGTTTAGTCAATTGCTTCGGTAATTATGTTTTTTACTTTCTGTTCCTAAGGTCATCATTTGACCATGGTCTTGTACGACTGTGTTAGGCTGTAATGGTTTTATATGATCAGCGATAAGTTCTTATGTCTATGAAGTCGTTTGTGAAACAGGCCTTTTCTTCGGTTTCTGAACTTGGGCACATAAATGGCACTGTTAAAGTATAGAACATGCAAAGAGTGTGTGCTCGGAGGGCTGGCCGGATAGTTGTTTGATCAGTGCTCAATAGATGTACACAGTGCAAAACAATACACTTGACCAATCACCACCAAAGACTAACTGGTGTGGGCATAGGGTACTGCTGTGGCAAAAACATGGGTTAAAACCTATGCGCTGCAGTAGGTCTGATCCAGACTTAGATTATTCAGCAACTCTTTCCTAACGTGCCTGAATTGGGTGAGCCCATATGTCTACTACACAGAGCTACTTGAATTAGTGAAGAAACACCAACGTGCGCAGAACCCACATTCTGGAAGGTAGCCAGAGCAGACTGCAATAACCAATCCAATGTGGCCCAAATGGATAAAGGTCTCCATGGCTTAGGCACACTTGTACCAAGCAGGTTACCATCTACTACTCAACATAGTATTCAGTTAGATTAGCTGGGTTGCAAAGGCACTCAATCTAGGCAAACTTAACCTGATGATCATCCGCCAAGCCTTTTAAAGCGGGACTACTACAATTTACAACACAGCACCAAATAGAAGAGTTTAAGAGTACTTGCTTCTTTATTGTCTTCAAAAGACTGAACTCTCTGGTAAAGTCTTTAGTCAATTTCCAGTCTAATTTAATTTCATACTTTAAATACATGGCGATTAAAAAAGGCGGGTCAGGAATAGAGCAACCCAAGAACCATAACTGCTCATTTAATTTAATTTATTTGATTTTAATTACCTCTTAATGAGCCATTCTGCATTACAAATCCACATTAGGTTGTAAATCATGTGCAATAACAAGATAACACCACCACCATAATACAGTACTGATCAAGGAAGCACAACAGCAGTTTGGAGAATGTAAAGCCAGTATTGGCCCAAGATGGCTTTAGACTCCCAAACGAAGGCAGCACATAGTGAAAGGCTTTGACTCGAGATGTAATGAGGCGGTTACCAGAACTTAATGCCATGGACGGCCTTGTTGCAGTAGCAAAGGATGAGAAGTGCCTTCCTCGACTGTGGGGAGATAAAGGTGACCACAAGGAAGAAGTAACTCTTGACTGATACTTTGTAACTGTACGAGACCTTTGTATGATCAATATATAGTGAAGGAACACTTTCAAGAAACGCTTTGCTGTACAGAAGGTCAACAGAGACAATTGCATAAGCAATGTTACACTAGGATGTGTATCTGGAGAACTGAAAAAATCAGTCACCGGTTAAGAGTGAGCAAAACATAACCTGCTCTATCTTCTAAAACCAGAAACACTGCGGACTCCTGGAAAGGGATATAATGCTGTGCTTAGGGATTGCGCTATGCTTCATTCACCTTTTACTACTAATGACATGTCAAGAAAGTTTACGAAAAGAAAAAAAAAAAAAAAAAAACACACAAGCATGGGTGAATCACCAAAGTTGCCATATTCCGGTTGCGATGGAATGTGCTTTATGCTCATTTGCCACTTCTTGGTAGAAGTCACAATCAAAAGGAGGGTACGGAGGAGACTAGATTATTTTATGTGCCTAGTGCTGAACATCAAGGCGCAACACCTGTGTGATGTCACTTACTGTAATCTCCAAAAAAAAGAGTGTTTTTTTAAAACATGGCATCTTGATTCTAAAAAATGAATACAAACAATTAAAAAAGAAGTTCTGTCCTGAGGAAGGTGTCTATACAATCAAAAACAAAGCACTGAAACGCGTCGACATAAGGACCTATGTTTATTTTATTGTAAAAATGTTTTGTAATTTTTGTAATAATTTGTAATGTGACTTTATTGAAGAATATTGAGGAGATACTCAGTGAATTGTATTCCATTGAAATGTTAGAGACAATAACCTTGTTTCTTGTTAGCAAAAATTGTTAAATGAAGTTGATAACGGAATATTTGAATGTATCATGATTCATAAAATGTGTATTGACAAAATTTTAACTAAGAGCTTTTTATAAAGAATAAAATCTTGAGAGAAATAGAAAATTACGAGTTTTTATTAATACTTAATGGTGTCATGACATAGTTTTGTAAGGTCATCTCTTAATTGTGGGCTGAATGATCAGTATCAGATTGAGCAACACAGACAGGAATCTTTTGTTCTTTACGTCACTTACTGTAATGACTTCATAGTCAATGGCCTGGTTTGTCACTAGTACCTGAATATTCATTTCATTCAAACGACACAACCAGCTGCAGCTTGTTACTCTTACATGTATTTCCAAGGCAACGCACAGAACTATTTCCCTATTGACAGCAAACGGGAGGAAAGGAGGAGATAGGCTTCAGGTAGTACATTCACCAAAATGTGTTCTATGATAATAAACAAATAAATAAAAATTAAATACACGAAAATGGCGTGGGGGCAGGGTTGGCCCATCTCCTCTGAACTAACATTGTTAGCGTGAACTGTCGCACAGTTGGAGCGGAGATCATGCCAGTATCTGGTGATGTATCCAGTCCACTCGAGGCCCCAATTGCCTCATACCAGTCCATCTGCTTAGGAGACACTTCCAGGCGTGCTGAAGGGTCCATGGACACCTCCTAGTTCTCTCCCATGCCTGAAAAGTCATGTAAATGAGCAGGAGACAGCATAGAACCCCTGGGTTCTACCGGCGCCAGAATCTGAATCAAGCGATGCCGTTCCGACTCAGTGTCGTCGGGTATGATGATGGGGCTGGGACTGCTGGTCAGCGACCGCAGCTCCGAAGGCACCGACTTCGGGTCCCATGCCAGGTAAGGTCACGTAGGCCAAACCGGCGCCGTCCTGGAATCAGATGCCTGAGGCCTCACCGGCACAGTGGCTGGAGCCAACGGCGTCAAATCTGATGCGACCCCTTCAGACTCTGCGGGGCTCGAAGGATCACCAGAAGGGTCGGCCCACTCAAATACACTGCGCATGGCCTCGTAAAACTAACTTCCGGTGGGGTAGCTACGGCTCTGCAGAACCACGCCTAGAGAGACTGTGCGCCTTACCTCGTTTGTCAACGGACGATAGTTGAAGAGCAGATGAAGTCTGCTTGGACTTCTGCTTTTTGTGCCTCTTTCTAGAGTGTCCAGAGGACCTCAAGTGGGAGGAAGAGGACTTAGGGCTCTGGGAGCAGTCCTGCGACCTCTTCTTCGAACGGGACCAGTATCTCTGCAGAGTGTCCCTGGCCGTTGTCGACTGCCGGGCCGCAAGGAGCTTTTGAAACCTGCTCCCACAAGGCCTTCGGAGTCATGGGCCGCTAGTCCGAGCATGACTGTGGTGGCGCTCGACCCAAATGCAGACATGTTGGGGGATAGGTACCCAACATGGCGCGGTGACAAGCACCACACTGTTTAAAACCAGCCTTCCTTTAAGACATCCCTCAACTCATGCAGGCAAAAGTTTGAAGCTGACAAAAAAATTTTAAAAACTTGGCAAAAAGCTACAGAGGGGTAGCTCTTCCCAGATTGGGGCTTACCTTGCATGGAAAGAAAAGAACTGATGTTGCACGCGTGGGTGGCACCTATATAGGGGACAGCGACATAATAACCAACGCAGTCATGCAGGACAGAATGGAGCCACTTGACGGCGCGCGCAAGGGGCACTGCTAAAACAAAAGTTTCCGGATCCAGCCTTACGCCTGGGAAATTCAAAGGTAAGGAATCTGCAACTAGAAGTCTCTAGCAGATGCCTTTTTTTAAATAGGAGAACTTCACTATTCTCAAGGTTTACAAATTTAAAGAAAAGGAGGCATAAGAAAGGAAGAAGACATTCAAATTTCCAATTTCAAAACTCATGTTACCAAGAGAATTTAAACAGTTTGGCTCAAACTATCTTGTTTAGCAACCAATCAACCCACTCCTCTGCATAACCACAGTCTGCGCGTTGATACTTATCCATCTCGACGGAGGCAAATCAAAATAGACCAAGTTCAACTTTCACGTAAATGACCTCTAAAACAAACAACATTTATTACTGCTGCCCTCTTCAATCACACTAACTAGTGGAATGGTTAAGCCGGCGACCAAGATGTTCATACGGCATTGAAGTTCTGGTGCAACTGGCCCAGATTGTGAAAGGAATGGGCCCAAATATGCATATATTTAAATTCTGGGCATAATCCATCTTCCCCCCAGCTGGTGGTGACCGGATGGAAGCTCTTTAGGACTGATTTTGTGAGGCTATGCCGGCAACATCGGCTGAGTGAAGAGGAAAACCGCCTTTGAAAAATCCAAACAGATGGACGCCGACAGATCCTGCACCCACGAATGAGCTGGGGGGCCACCGGGTGCTCAAACACTGAACAACTGACCTGTGCAGATGCCATATTGGAAGAGCTCAGGACGGGCTTTCGAGCCATCAATAACAGATTTGACACTCTCGCTGGATGCCTTGACTGTATGGGGGTGCGGCTGTACTGGCATAATGCTAGATAGGCCACCGCAGAAGAGAACATCTCAGGCCCTGAAGATGGGCCACAACGCCTGCTCAAGTTGGTGGTCATTCAAAATTAAGACCTTGAAGCACAAGGCCGCCGCAAAAACTATGCATTTAGGGGATAGCAGATTCCACCGACACAGGTCGCATGGACTAGTTTGTTGAACGCTTAACCGATTTGCTGGGCAGGCCAGATTTCACCTCCATCTTTTTTGTGGCACGGCCCATCGCTTCCAGACTACACAATGGCGGTTCAGGAGGCACGTCGACAGTTCAGATGCCAAATCAGCACTCGGGAAGCTGGGTTTCCACTACGGCATGCTCTACCCGGCTCGTCTCAGGGAAGAGGTCTATGGCAAGGCACCCTTCGACACCCCAACGGATGTTCAGAGTTTCTGCAAGCAACGAGCCCAGGATCATGCTTCCCCTTGGCGGTCCACACCTGATCGATCTCCACCGGATCGAAACTCCACCGCAAGCGCAGACCTGTTCCCCTCAGAATGACAGAGGACCCTTGTTTCTTACACTGTCCCTTATCTCCCTGCTGCAGAACACATTGGCATCCAGAACCCACCTTACCACAGCTGGACAACATTCCATTAAGTTCCCTCTCCTACTGGATCCATTTGCAGACTGGATCTAACCGCCGCAGCGTTGCCACTCTCCAGTGGTACATACTACCATTTTCACTTTATATTGTTTTCTTTATGGAGTTTTGGCATGGGGTCCGCTGGGCTAGTTCTTGTCTGGTGTGGGTGGAGGGGCAGTTCTTGGATTATTTGTGCTATTTATTGTTTCTCTTCACTCGAATTGCGCTGCCTGCTGCAAGTACATTTTGCTACTTTGAAATCCTTACACTACTCAACAGTGCTGCCACAATGTCATAAGATACAGGTGGAGGAATTTACGTTCCGGTCTAGAAATATCAAGGGCCGATATAATCCATGCAAGCAGGGTTTGCAGTACCTAACTCCTCATGGCATGCAAGTGTTTTTTATTTTTTTAACATGAGACTCATCTTCCGCTTGGGAAAACCACACCTTTGCGTTCACATGGGACCCACACTGCTACTATTTATGCTACGTATTAGAGCAAACAAATGATGGACGGAATGCCGAAAAGGCAAACATTCTCCCTCAGTCAAAAGATCTGGATTAAATCCATCGTTCTTTTGCCCACTACGCCAGTTTGGACCCAGCCATATGCAAACCAGTCTTTACCCTGTGCCCCATGGGAACAGTCCAGACCACACTGCCAGGCCAGGTCCTCCCTGGACCGGAAATAAGCATCCTGGGACTGGTTCAGAGTAGGTCACCCATCTTCAGCCAGGCTAGCTTGAATCAAGTGGCACAGTGAGCAAGGGGCTCATGTCTGGGCATACCCATCCCACTTAGGGCGAAAAGTGTTACGGCAAACAAATGATGGATGGAATGCTGACAATGTAAACATTCTCCCCAGTCAAAAGATCTGGGTTAAATCCATCAAGTTGGAAGGGTATGCCCAGACATGAGTCCCCTGCTCACCACACCACTGGATTCAAGCTAGCCTGGCTGATGAAGGGCGATGCCCTGAAACCGGTCTCAGGATGCTTGTTTCCGGTCCAAGGAGGACCCGGCTTGGCAGTTCTGGCTGGACTGTTCTTACAAGGAACAGGGTCAAGACTGATTAGCATATGGATGGGTCTAAACTGGGGTGGTGTGGTGAGCAAAAGAATGATAGATTTAACCTAGATCCTTGTGACTGGGGGTGAATGCTTGCATTGTCAGCAATCCGGCCATCAACTGTTTCTTTTGCACTATTTATGGTACAGCACATACTCACGTGGGGTCTGCACTCATCCATTTGATTCTCCCATTCCACCCCACTGCCTCCATATAGGACGACAATGGTAGATATGCATTGGTGACCGGGATCCTGGCATGCCATCTTGTGCTACTCAATAATGTTTATGCTCCAAACGTTGACACTCCTGAGTTTTTCCAAACACTCCTAGTTCACATTGGACCTTGATCACAGGTGGGGACTTTAATTTACTGATTGATCCCCTACTTGATCCCACAGAGGTTTCACCAGCTGGTAAGCCACGATCACCCCAGATTCTTCGTGACGTATGTAACACGTATGTGCTTCGGGACCGCGGCTGAGAAACGACACCGCTCCGGCATGCATACATTACTCAGCCCCACACAATACATGGTCTCGCACTGTCTGCTGGTTTATGTTTACGACTCTGGGCACCTGGCTGGACACCAGATCTCACTTAGCCCGCACACTCTCTGATCACTCTTTGATCCGACGGACAATGCCTATGCCCTTTGGCAGTGGCCTGGTGAGATGGTGGCATTTTCCCACTACGGCGTTCCAGGATGGGCTTTTCCACTCTGAATTATACTTGGCAATGGTAAAACACTTCCAGTTTAATGTGGGCTCAGTAACTACCCAGGCCACATTGTGGGAGGTCTTTAAGGCTTATATTTGGGCATATGCATCTCTAACCACTCCAGGGTCCTGCGCAACAGTATAGCTTGCTTGGATAGGGAGCTGGCTGAACTGGATGCTATAGACGCCCAACAGCACAGCAAACCACAACTGCACCAAGGTGCCGCATTGGGTATCGAATATCGCAGGATAGATATTAAGACATAGAGAGGTGCTTCTTCTGGGGAAATACGCCAGGGCACAGCAGAATGGAGAGGGGGTGTGAGGTGGACGTACACTGACCAGGTTTTGCGACCCCCCAAGGGATCCTCTTATATTCCTGAGCTACACTTGGCTGAGGCCTTGATAGTGACTACTAGTGGAGGTGTGCCGACCACTCTGCTTCACTATTACACACAACGTTATACCTCCTGGAGATCCGGGGACATCGCTGACCAAGCAGTGTACATCGAGGAGATAGCCATAGTATGGCTCTACCTTGCCCAACAACAATTTTTCAGTGAACCTTTTTCAGGCAAGGATATTGCGCAAGCAATAGACAAGTTGGATGAGTAGTCCAAAACTGCCGGGCTCGACGCCCGTACCAGGGTATTCTACAAACAAGTTATGCACCATTTCGCACCACACCTTCTAACCATGTATGGGGAATCCATCGAAACCATTGTCCTCCCCCCTACATTGCGTGAAGCGGCGCTCACCCTGCTCCTCAAGCCTGGTAAGGACCCACACCACTGTGGCTCTTACAGGCTCCTCTCACTTCACAACTTTGACAATAAGATTCTGGTCAAGGTCCTTTCCAATCGCCTTTTCCCTGATTGAATAAATCATATCCCCTCATACAGTTTGGATTTGTACCCCATCGCTACACTGCACTGAACATATGCACTGTATTTCTGTCCTTAATAGGATCTCTCTGACATCCCATCTGCCGTTGCCCTACGAAACATGCAGAAGGCCTCAGATTCCCTGGAATGGTCCTTTCTCTCTGTTATACTACTCAAGTTAGGCATTCCCTGTGGCTTTACTTCTTTGACCAAGCTCTTACACACTGACCCCACAGCCTGCATCAGCGCCAATGGCTCACTGACCTCCCACATTCCTGTTAAGCGATGGACGCAACAGTCTCCACTATCCCCTCTGCTCTTCATAATTGCTATGGACCCCCTAGTACGGCATCTTCAGACAAAGCACATCTACTGTGGACTGCAGTTCAAACCTGGCCCCTTACTTATCTCCATGCACCCTGACAAACGTACTGTTGTTTGTACGACATCCGCGGATAACTTGGCCCGATTCTTCGCGAGGTGGTCCGCTTTGGTGTCTTCTCCAGCCTCCACATCAACTGGTCTAAGTTGGACTTGTTCCCGCTCACAGGTGCCACTAGGCCTTGTCAATGTAAATATTCCTCTGGCCTGGTGCGACGACCCAGTCAAATATCTGGGCATACTCCTTCACCGCGACAGGGATCAGCTGATACAGCTAAACTACAGCCCAGCCATCAATAAACTGGCTATGCAAGTGGGCTGGTGGATTCGACTTCCACTGTTGATGGCTGGACCTTTTGCAATTATAAAAACTCTATTTCTTCCCCACTTCCTCTACCTCTTCTTGAATATACCCATTTCAATCATCAACTCCTGTATCGCTATTTTGCCTGGTCTACTGTTGAAACTTATCTGGGTCCGTAGATGTTCTAGCATCAGCTGGGACACCTTGGTGCTCCCTTACGAATGGAGCAGATTTGCGTACCGCACTTCCAACTGTATTACTTAGCAGCAGAATGTCACTATGGCCACCACTGGTCCCAAGCGGACACATGCCTTCTATATACCAAACCCGAAATTGAACAGGCTGCCCGAGACCTCTGGCTTCATTTCTTCCTGCAAGTTTCCCTCTAGACCCAGCGGACATTCAAACATCGTCCACCAGCATTTGGGTTTGGAGGAAGCTTCTGCGGTACTAGAGGGCACACTATACTCGCCATCGCAGGCGCCCAGGACTCCTTATTACACGGGGAAAACCTGGTCAAACGCATGTTTGCGCAGCACGCCCTACATACTTTTGGGGATCTCTTCCCAGATGGACGTCTTTGCCCACTCCACATATGCCCGCTTTGCTGCGGCCTCACGCATGGATCACCTCGTGATGCTGTGCCTTCATAGTGCATTACGGGCAACCATCCCGACATAGCCCCTAACACCTGACTAATTCACTCCCCTGACTCTAGTGATCAACAATGGTGACAGGAGACGCTTAGTCTCGAGACTACATCATAAAGTGTGGCCATGCAGTCCACACATGATGGGAAACTCGGGGGTACTGGGAGGCAGATTTGGGACACCCACTCACTGATAAGATCTGGTCTGTCTGCTGGTTTCACCTAACCAATGGCACAAACTCCTCCACAATAACTTTCTACACAAAACATACGTTACCCCCCCGCACTTTACACTGACTTCATTCCACAAGTTCTTCCGACTGCCCCAAATGCCGACAAGCAGGAGCTGACTTCATACACGTCATAGACGTTTAGGCCTATCACATCCTACTGGCACACCATATTCTCCCGCTTGGCATAGATGACGGACATGGACACTTATGCAATACAGGAAAATATACAAATGCACTCCTTCCCTTAAACATAGGTTGTCTTTAGAATATGAGACAATATTGCGTGCGAGCAGATGCTGTGAACAGTCCCCAGAATCACAGTTAATTACGTAAGTAACCAACAGGCACGTCGCTTGCGCACCCTTCTGTCGCACTGCAGGAAATTTTTCCTCACAATAGACCCCTGCTTGCTGAGTAATGCAAATGTTGCCAAAGTAAACCAATAGTTGAACTCATCCTTAATTCACAATTGATCCTTGTCATTTTAAACACTGAAGAGACAGCGTGATTCCACCATGATTCCTTTATTAAACATTTTCAAATGCTTCCTGTTAGCCCATCCAGGCTTTTAACAGCGATACGCGAGAAGAATCATTCATAGTAGTGGGCTCATGAACTTTCACCCAATGCATTTCGAGCCCAGCGGCTCTTCATCAGGGGTCGCTGAAACAAATAGAAGAGATAGCTAAACCACCTGCTCAATTCCAGCCCACTATGTACTGTAAAAAAAATCATAATATTACAAACCCCTACTGCTTCAACCCCTCATCAACCCCTAGGGGTTTAGTATTTCTCTTGGTGCATGGGTGTTTCTTACTAAGTTGAGTAGTGGAAGGGAGTGAGGTTTGATGAGGGGCTGTTCATTATTGAGGATTCCGGACTCATGGATTAAACTAAGCACTTTTTAAAGCGTAAGCAATAGACCACTCACTTCATCTACTTATTTAACTGCGGGTTACCTCCCTATTAATGAAGATACCATGCACTACACTTGAAAGTCTTGTCAAACGCTGCAATCTTTTGCAAGGCAATCTCCTGGGCTCTTACCAGGCACTGATCCATCCTTTCCAGGCCATACCTATCTAAAGGATTCACCATATTCCTTCGTTCAGCATTCCGGTATTTCTCCACTGGCCATATGCGCCCAACATTCCTAGCCTCACCCAATAATATAATAGAAAAATGAACACACCCTGTTTAACAGTCAACATTTTTGATTATTTGAATCATCTGGCACTCACAATATGTCTGTATCTCTTACTCTGCATCTTTAAATAGCTTTTCAAAACAATGCCAATAAGTCTGGCTTATTAATGACCGTGCCTCTTAATCACTGACCGGTTAGGTATTTCGTAAGTCTTCATTCAAGCACTTTATCAAATGTCCACTCAGACTCATTCTTGCACTCACCTACTTACACAACCACAAAAAAAAAAAAAAACACGAATGCAAAAGCATACACAGCTAAGGATAGTAGTCGAAAAAAATAAAGAAAACCTGCTAACACCTCTCAATAGCAGGTATAAACTTGTAATATCAAAATCAAATAAAGCAGCAGGTGGCGTCTTGAAATGGTATTTTGCATAGTGTATTTTTGCTTTAAAGTTGTAGAATAGACGCCATGTCTAGAAGCAGCATGTTGGCCATCTTGGAATGACACAACAAAGATACACTATTTACATACCATTACATGATCATTTCTTGGTTTAGATTCAGTAGCCATACGAGATGCGGTGCACTGCAGATAAAATGAGCATCAAGCCACTAGTCTGTCAGTACAATCTGGGGAACTGAAGCATGCTCTAAAAATAAAAAAACAAAGAGGAGAAGGAAAGCAATTGAGGGGCAGCGGTCTATAAAGAGGAGGAAATGTAAGGGTTAGATATCCAGTTCTGACACTGAAGCACGTTTTCAGGCTCATGAGCATGTGATCAGAAATTCCATCACTCACAAGGTAAGAGAGCCAGTGACTAAAGTCAGCTGACGTATTGCCCCATACTGTATGCTGTCACAAATCAAACTCAATGGCAGAAGAGGCCTTGCCCAAAGCATGCGCGTAGGATCTGCTTACTATGGTTACCCCCTCTTTTTCCTGGTTTTTCACTGTTTTTCAACTTTAGTCTGGCTGGGGCCCTGTTATCCAGGACCCCAGCCTAGCGGCTTCCTCTCTAAATTGATTGCATGTACTTTAGGTACACTCCAGATTGGTTACTGGGTTACCCTTGTGAGTCCCTAGTATATGGTAGCTTAGGTACTAAGGGCATAGGTACCCCAGAGGCCCACCAGGGGCTGAAGCATGTATTATGCCACCCTTGGGAAGCCTTCCAAAATGGCACCACAGGTCTGCTACTGCAGCCTGGGTAAGGTGGTGCATGCACCCCTTACCAAGATATAGGTTACCTATATCTACCTTTAATCACTGACACACATAAACCTATAAGTCACTCCTTAAGCAGGCCTTAATAATCCTGAAGGCAGAGTGCTTGGTTTTGTGTGAGAGGGTGCCCATGCATGAGCAGGACCCCTCTGCAGCTTTCGAAATAAATCTATTCTCCGATGCTGTTCTGTGATGCAGCCAGACCATATACTCCTAAGTGCATAACCTTGCGGTAAATGCTAACTTTGGAATGGCTGCATGGAAACATGTTGTGTTTGGTGTCCACCCTTCTAGAGGGAGAGACATTGCACACTGGTCTAACCGGTAATAGTTTAAAAGAGCCCTGGCATCACAAAATGGATGCCAAAGACACGGGTCCGACTTCCTGCTGCTGGACGAAACTCCGGCAGGGGAGGCCTGGACAATAGGTTTCCTGTCACAGAGAGGTGTAACCACCTCCCAGACAGGCTTTAGTGCATTAGGGCTGGGTGGGTGCATTCAGAGAATGCTTTTCAGACAGTGCTGGGGGCACACTTGGTGTCCCTGTGCATAGCCCAGTTTAAACCGGTTGCAGGGGCACTCAGCCCCTGCTCTGGCGCGAAACTGGACAAAGGGAAAGGGGTGTAACTACCCCTCTCCCTAGACCCTCCCATAGGTGGGTCCCCAGAGTATGTCCAACCCCCTAACTTAGTATATGTATGGGACCCCAGTCCTTAGAATGGTGATTGGAGTGATGCACAGCTTGTTCTAGTTCAAAATCAGTTTTTCCTTGGTTAGCCAATGTTTGTTTGTTTTGGTGGTGCTCAATGAGGAGGCGTCGAGGGCCCTACGACGTCTAATTAACTGTTTGATACGTGAGACCAGAGGAACTCTGGTACCATCCCTAATTGGCACACACTGATGTTGCGTTTCCTTAGTTTAAGAAAACCACTTCCATTCAATATTCGTTATGATTCATCATTTATTTCATGGTTTTAGTAATGATTTATATCAATGCATTTCAAATTTCTTCATGATTGTAGTCAACATGCTAAATCAGGCAATGTCATAACGTGTCCAATGCATTTCGGGCATTAAAAAATGAACGGTGGTGTGGGGAAAAAGTCAATCTCTGAACCCTGCACTTTTTAAACACATCTAGCATGTTTACAATCCCAAGCACAATTTTCCCCACACCACCGTTCATTTTTTAATCTGTACGAAACGCATGGATTGTTATGTAACCTTATAAGCACATGTCCCCTATGTGGTTTTTTGAACAGATAATGATGAAGAGTATATGATCCGCTCATACTAATGTTCACCTATGTTATTGTTTCTAGTGTCTATTCCCTGATGAAGGGCATGCCTCTAAATGCCCGAAATGCATTGGACACGTTATGACATTGCCTGATTTAGCATGTTGACTACAATCATGAAGAAATTTGAAATGCATTGATATAAATCATTACTAAAACCATAAAATAAATGATGAATCATAACGAATATTGAATGGAAGTGGTTTTCTTAAACTAAGGAAACGCAACATCAGTGTGTGCCAATTAGGGATGGTACCAGAGTTACCCCAGTCCTTAGGACATTAGATTATACCTTGGCGAAACTCTGAAGCTGAATCCTGGAACTTTGACACTCTATATCGACTAGAGGACTGAAGAATCTCCCTTGGGGGTAAGGAGTGACTCCCCTGTTCAAACAGGCACAAAAGAAGAATCTTGCCGGTCTGCTTTTCCAAAACTCAAAGTATTTATGACTCAGGACACGGACTTCCAGACTTCTCCGAGGCAGACACGAGATCCCAGCAAAGCTGAGACCCGCAGCCCTCGCGAGTGACGTGGAACCGGAACTCCTGGACACCCTGCACATTTGCAAGTGCATCAACTTCCCGAGCTTTCCAGAGGTTGTGCATTGGGCTACTTGTAGTCCAAGCCCCGAGCACCATTTGCACCGAAGATTGTGGCCCTACACTCCACGAGTGGTCCGTGGGCCCGTTTCTAGCATTTCTGCTCGAGGCTCCTTCGCGATCCCTGGTCCGTTGACTGGTGGGTCCCCACGAAGGCAACTCTTCTGTTTCTTGGGCTTTCCTGGTTGCTCCAGACGCGCCCTGACTCCCCTCCAAAGGGTGAGTGCCTCAGACCTTGCTGGTCTGCACCAAAGCCAATCTTTGCTTTCTGCGTGGGTTGCCGTTGCCAAGGCTTGTTGGGTCCAATCCAGAAACCGATACCGCAGCACTCGACATCCTTCGTGGGACAGCTCGAATCCAGCACCTGGTCGTAGTCGACGCCTCCTGGTCCTCGTGGCTGAGGGTCAAGCTTCACCTTCATCTGAAAGCACCTGACATCGGTGGGCATCGGCTCATAGCCTTCCTGGTCACTGGCTAGTGACCCAGACTCTCATTGAAGCCTTGTTATGCCCTTTTAGGAGCGATTTTTATAAAGATTGACAGCTGTACTTTTGTCCATATTTGTAATGTTATCACGGCATAGCTGATGGTTGCCTTGCGGGAAAGCCTATCCTCAGAATAGATTTGGGTAGGTTATGGTGACAAGCCACTCATAAGATATGGACATCATTGGTCCCTTGGGAAAAGTTATTTCACAAGCCATAGATCTGATCTGTTTATTATGAAAAGTTATCAGAAAGACAGTAGATTTATTAACTATGGAACTAATGTTAAAGCCATTAGGCCTTTAAGGTTGAATTGTTACTGCATCATGTCACAACAGTCGGCATATATTTGTTACATGAAACCAGACATCTTGGCTTTTTAGACAAGGTTTTTGGTGTGGATATATCTATCTAAAAATTCTATATAGATTTACTTGGTGGCAGTTGTCACTCTGTAGTTATAGTGAAGACTGAATAGGAATGTGATTTTTTTTTCTTTCAATTTTTCCTCTTCTAATAGCTTTGGCACAATTAGATGAAATTTACCCAAAACAGTTTAGTTTGTCCCTGCCCCTTTTCGACTAATTCCTGACAAAATGAAGAGAAGGTGGCAGCCACCATATTTTGACTTGGGGACTTGGTTTGCATGCTGTCAAAAACAAAAAAGAAAAAGAAGTATGGGTGCTGAGTAGTGGTGCTGACCACCTCGCGAGGGCAATTATATATATTTTTTCACGTTGCAGCAGTACCGTGAAAAAATAGGACCTTCCATTAAAATGTGTATATGTATACCCGCATTCAGCTAAAGCCAACCTAGCGTGATTTAATCAGAATGGTAGGTGGTGTTTAATAAAATGGTGTTCCTGAGCTTCTAAGCATGACAAAGTTGTTTATCGAAGACATTTAAAATTTTACAAATTTTCTTCCTGACCTCTTTGACTTGTCAAAAGAATTGTGCTCCATTTTGTATCAATATCTATCGGTTTTAAACTAGTAGTAGTGGCTAGATGATAGCCGCAAATATGACACATAATCTGCCTTGAATTGCATTTCCCATATACTTTGCCTTTACTTCCACAACATCTGTGTCACATAATTAGGTCCTGGTACTCCACTGCTACAAAAAGGAGTGGTCCTAGTTATATTTCGGCGATAGCAGTATAATACAATCTCCCGGCTAATTTATTTCGCTTTCTGTCACTTTAACAAATGCTGATTAGGAATTTACACAGGGACACGGTTGCTTCATAACATTTTTTAGAACACAATTTTAAAGCGTACAGTGGACAAGGTTAGGCAGGTGTGAGGGTTAGCAGAATACAGAAACTCTTGATCAGAGTTGAACCCGTACTGAACTACGAGGAACACACTAAGATGATGTCCATCTGCTACTGGTCACGAAACCACAGCTTGTGCTAAATGCAGCTGTTTGCTAGTCAGCTTTAGTATCTTCAAGCTTATTCTCTTTGATTTGTAGTGGATTCCTGCAGACTCCCAAAAACAATCAATATGAGGAACACATTTGGACCCCAGATTCTTCAACTAAAGAATCTCTCAGATAGCCAGATTTTACTCCCTTAAAGCATCAGGACCAGCCTACTTGCGACGTATGTATATTTGATCCCATCATTAGCCATTTCACTTTGCCAAGTGTTGGCAGGATGATCTTGAAAGCTAAACTCGGTATTTCAGTCTTCTGAGCATGCCAATTTATTTTTGTTTTACATTTACAATTTTAGAACTATAAAGGAGGCGAGCTGTTAGGAGCCGCCCGGCTTTAAGTATTGTATGTAGAATGTTTCGACAGATACATCTCAATGCGGTCATGTGAATGAAATTAAGCATTGTAATATATGGGAGGGGACAAGGGCAAATAACCTTGAAGGAAAATAAAATCTGTATTTGGTAAAGAACAAAAGAGGAAAGAAAAATAGGATGTGCAAATTAAATACTCTAGTCAGTTACAAGGTAGAGCGCAAGTACAGTATGTTGCATTAGATCCAACGCATTTGTCGAAACAGTTACCAACAAGAGCACTCAAACTGAGGAAACTGTACTACAGTGTTTACAATAAAAAGTAATACAACAGAGTATAGGGCGAAAATAAATGCACCAGCGAAGTTCATGAAAAAAAGATTACGCTGCAGATGGTGGGTAGAAGTTAGCATTAAGCTATCTATGTACCTGCATTCACAAGCCAGACTCAATACATGTATGAATTTGCCATTTCTACACCTTTCAGCAATCCCAGAAAGCCAATACCTTCTTTACCTGGCAGACGATGTGAGCCAATGTAACTTCCAGAATAAAAACAACACGTTTTGGGAAGCAGAGAATGAATGAAGCAACTGCAGCATGACTTTCTAGGCCCAGGACAGTGTGTGTAAAACTTGGTGGGTCGGATTTCTTTCGACCCGTACTATAGGTTAAATCTGGGAACAACAAAGGTTTCCCACAAAAGCATTTTTCTAGTGGTTGATACTCACATGGCAAATTGTAGTTTCTGCGTTATTGCGGCTCGTCTCCATGGTTTCACTTTGTAGTAAATATTGGCCTTCCTGTTGTTCACATGTCCATGGATTCTTCAAGGACACTTCTTGTTTGGCCTTGCTCGCAGCCATCCATCGCCCAGACTACTATAAATATTTCATATTTCCCATCACTATGCTAAGAAATCGTTCCAATTATCTTGGAAACTGCATGAGCGAACAACAACAACAACAACAAAAAGGTTCCGGCTGGGAGCAGAACTGAAAATGGTAATAAGTTTCTTTTAATTTACAGAAACCTCAACATATGAACATCCTGGCAATACCATTATACTCCACGCTTCTACCTTTCACCTGCCACATATAATGGTAAAAAAAAAAAAATCAAACTTCAATCTTTACATGTTCACAATTCATTACTCGTCACCCAAACTTATGCCAATGAGTTTTGGATTTAGTAATAGTGGACAACTGATGGTCCAGAAGTTCTGGTTTTCCTTTTGCAGATCAGCCAGTTACTGCTCTGTAGTTTATTCTAATCTACTTTGCTAAAAAGCTGGGCAGGGTACCCCACCGCAGTAGCCATCTCGGTGATGCTGAAGAAATCTGTTCAGCCATATGTACTTCCACCAGGGTTTCTCAATCTTTGCACTGACATGACTCAAGTACTGAAAAGCATTCCAAGTGTGGTGAGACGATTGCTAAATTTTCAAATGTATCAAGTTGGTCAAGATTTAATACTGCTCTATTTGGCATTGACCCACAACTGTATGAAAAACGTCTGCGGACGCCGATGGTTTTCTAGTCCACTGGCTTTCGAAATTGAAATGTAAACTAGTAACAATGTGGAATCTATCTTTTGCTAAGTAATCAAGGGTTTTGTATTTCCTCTATAACTAACAATTTCTGCCCCAAATCCTGAACGCAAAAACTCTAGCATGTTAGAAAGTAAGGAGACGTGGGCACTACTCTTCTCTTTTACAGATATTTGTCTTTTTACTGGCCTAACTGTAAATGTATCCAAGATATCTACAACAAACAAGCATTGGCAAAGCCAATAGGTCACGCCTCTGCGAGAGCATTTGGTTTACTTTAGCTGTGTTGTACAGTCCTGTGGTTGTAAAGTATGTTAAAGATATTACTCTAAATTGTTCTCAAACAGCCATTATCCTTATTTATTAATGTGAGAGGAGTGGCATGAGCTTTGACTTAAAATGGGAAATGTGAAAAGGAAGAGATGGGAAGTAGCATAATGGTATAGTGAACGCTGCACTTTTTTATGGGAGATTGGCTGTGCTTAATATATAGAATTGGAAGGGTAGTGGTAGGTAATAAGTAAGGTGGATAATCGGCAGTGTGAGAGTAAATATGCTTTGTGTTTAGTGGAACGGACTGCTTAATGTAACTTTATGAAATAATGTATTCTAAACTGATGGAAATGGTGCAAATTAATTAACGTATACATGTAAAAAGATTAATGAAATTTCCACCGTAACATTGCAAGTGAAGAGAGGTGGGAAGCACATTTTCTAACTTCAAAGGAAACGGAATGCAACAGAGTGTGTGTATAACAGGTAAGTAGTTCCCCAAATGTGATGGCATGTGCTTGAGCTAAGAATGAATGTTATTTGTTTCGAAAAACACCTCAAAAGGAGTACCCTTGAACCTTGTTTTTGGCACAGTAAAGTTTAGAATAAAACTTCCGTTGTGGGTGAGGGGCAGTCGCACATATTGTTTAAACCTGTCTAGCATGAATAAAAGGCAGCTTTGTCCAAGGTGGAATTAAGGTAAATTTAAAGTTGGATGTAAATGTTGCCCTGGTCGCTTTTTGGACACCCTTAAGCTTAAATAAGAGAAGGGTAACATTTTCCAGTATACCTTTGCCATATCTTGTGTTTTTGCAGCCACAACTATCGTTTAAAGCTGTCCAACAAAATAATTTAAAGGCAGCATTGTCAGAGGTGGAATAAAGGTAAATAAACAAGCACTCACATGCAAGGTCCCTTTTGATAAGAAAATTTGCTTCTCACACTGCTTTCACTTGCAGTGTTACGGGGGACTGGATTATTCTGTTTTTTTGCATGTTCACATTAGCTAATTTGCACCACAATCACAAGAAGTTGTGGCGCTGCTGGCACCTGACTGGGGTTACCCAGCTTCAAAGGCCACAGCTCTGCGCATTACAAAACACACAGCAATACTGGTCTCGTTATCTGCAAATCAGTGGCCTTTGAAGCTGGGGAACCCATAAAAGTCCTATAAAAAAAGATGAATGACAAATTTCCCCATAACATTGCAAGTGAAGAGCGTTGGAAGCACATTTTCTCATCTCAAACGAAATATAATGTGACAGTGTGTGTATAACAAGCAAGCAACACCCTTAATGCGATAATACGTGTGCTTGAGCTAAGAATAAACAAACACTCATGTGTAAGGTCCCCTCACAGTCGCGCCATAAACACAAACTCAGGCAAATTCAAATAAAATGTAAAAAGACAACACAGTAAGGATGTGGCCTAGGTGCAGTTGCAAACAGTACTGAAAGCTACATAAACAAGCCTGGAGGGACAGCAAAGGGAGGGTAGGAAGAGGGGGGACCAAGAAAGACAACGGAATGGAGCAGAGGACAGACCCAGCTATGAAAGATGCACTCAGTAGAGTGTCTCAACAAAAAGAAAACAAATAAGTCCCAAAAGTGCGAGCAGTGTAAGCACACAAGTACTTGGGCCATGCTCTAGGAGATTGTCACATGTAAGAACAGAGAAGTGCTGACCGCAAAACTGATCAGCAGGAAGCAAGCAATTAAGAATGGCTTTGAAGCCCCCCAATGGCAAGTAATGGGTGGGCTCCAAGCTCACTAACAGTAGACAAAAAGACTCGAAGAGACTATTCATGTGCAGTCTATGCAAGACTTACAAAGGACAAATCAGTGCCACGTGTATACTTGAATACATACCAATCACTTTCCTTCCACTTAAAAAATGAGCCATCTTTCTTGCACCAAAAGCCTGATTGGGGAAGGGGGGTGTGTGCAAGATAGCTGTAAGGCAAGAGTTTCACAGAACTGTGATTTAAGTCAAAGTGATTAATTATTCTATTTTCTTAGCAGTAGATTAAGGTATTTTAGCATGAAGACAGCAGCAAGGAGAAAGTCTGCATTTCAGGGCAGGTATATAATGGACTGCAAGTCAGCACGACTACAGACACTTTTATACTGGCTAGCATTTCAAAGGGACTGCATCTAGCATTTCCTTATAACTGGCACTAGTCTAATTTTAAATGTATTTGTTTCAGTTAATAATGCATACAAATAGAAAATGGCGTCACTATATAAAATTAGCCACTTCAATATACAAGTATTAAAAACAAGTATCATAATTTAGTTCAATACTAAAAGAGACCCTAATTTGAGTCTTATATACAAGCCGCTCTTTATTTCAGGTGTCAGTTGGTCCATAGAACACTCAATGGCACTAGAGGATTTTACTTTTTCAGATTCGATATAGTCAGTTTCCCTTTGCAGTTTGAGTTAAACTGATTCTGGTGAACAATACAGATTTTAAATTAATGTAGTACTAAAATTTTGTCATCAGTCCTGGATTATTCCAGTAGTAGGGAATGCCATCTTTTGTAATACGTTTTTGACATGATCCAGCCACTCAATTATTTGAATTCCTTTTTTTCAAAAATACCTGAAAGAGTATTTATATAAATTTGGTTTACAGGGTTTGTTCAAATTCTGGTCCAATAAAATGCAGTATTACGTCAGGTTGCTGACTCAATGCTAGTAATAGCAAGTTCTAGCCTTAAGCTTCTAATGGGTGCCTAGACCCATAATCACAATTCTACATTTTTTAGTAGCTTTGGTGCCCGCTCGTCTGTAGCCCTTCAGTATGGCTCCTTACAGGGCAGCAGCTACGGATGTCATATTATAAATTTTGAGTATAGAATTTATTGGTTTGTCTCCGAATTTGTTATTACCATGCAGAATGGCTCAGTATTTTAACACATTTCTGTACCCTTCTTCTGCAGGCTGCTGAAGCCATAACATAATAGCGTATGGCTGAAACGATTGTCTAGATAATCAAAGACAAACGTGTGCTAAATATTTTTCCTCTTTAGTGGAGCTTTCAGATTTAGGGCCAGCAATTCTTATTTCTTCATATTGCATAAAAATTAGGCAGACTGTTTACCAAGGCTCTTTTTTCAACAAAGCTTGAGCGTGAATACATTGTCACTTTCCATCCACCTGCTGAAAATGGCTCAACCAGCCCCAAAACATCACAAAGGAATTGTTGCTTTACAAACCATGGCTTTGGACACGAAATTCAAACCATGTGCCCATCTACGGTTTCCCACATACTAACCGCAAAGCAACACACTTCAGAGAAGATCATATCCATGCTTTTCATACATCAGCATCACTAAGAGATTTTGTGGGAACTACACTTCTTTAAAATACTACTTATTGCTTTGTTGATGCTTGTGTGCACTATCTTAAAGATCTAAATCTGCATAGGAACATATGAACTTGGTAGAAAAATAATGTTTATGTGACTAGTGTTTGGGCTTTAAGGATACTTTGACATAAATTCATTCATCAATGAGATGCAAATTATCATCGTCCAGTTTAAAACACTGACTCCTGCATTGAAATAGCTAATAACATTTTAATCCTGCAAAGTCACAAACTAACTAATGCATATCCCAATACTGTTGTCCATCAAACCCAATCCAAGAGTAATCCTCGTCAAACACCAACCACCTGCTCCCATATCCAAGAATGGATCACATGAAGCTATCATAATCTCTTCTGTCTGGCTCCACAACGTCCTTCACCAATAAGAAAACTTTTCAACGTGTTACGAGCGCAGCATCTAATACCATTCGACTCACTTTCCACTTTTTCTACAACCCGATTACCTTCAACCACCAGTCAACACACAGACTACTCACCTTTCACCTCTAACTATATCGGATTTAGCTCAATACCCTTCCTAAACCCATTACAACCTTTACAAAAATGTAATCCTTTTCGGACTCCATCAGTAACTTTCAAACAGTAAGCCACAGACATTTAGCTTCAATCTCAGCCCCTTTTCATTCGGCCTAGGATCTATTTCCTGTCAGCGTAAACCTCTATCTACTCTTGCACCCGTCACCTTTCAACTCTAACTGCTAGCCTTTTATTGGTTCCCCAGCATGACACTCTTTAGTCCACCAAATGATATTTTGGTTTTTATTCTCCTCAGCCCTCTCAACTTCCACTACCAGCCAAATCATGGTAGCCGGTGGCTACTACTCCCCAAAATGCCATCTTTGCAAGAGGTAAATCCCTGCACGTATTCCACACATGACCCAAACCAATTTGACGTTTCATCAACCTAAAGGTTCTACGTATCAAACTCATAGCAGCAACCCCTCACCACACCACCCCAAGGAATGTAGTACAAATACAACCAACCCCCCAGCACACCACTGGCTCACTACTCACAACATACCAGCACACCATAACAGACTCTGCTGCCATAATCCAACAAGGAGTCCCTTGGAGTCACAAACACCACGTTCCAAGCACTGCCACTCAGTGCTTTAGTCCCATTCACCACTTGCTGTATAAGACTGACAAAGACCAAGGAATGTTGGGCTTTACTTATTAAAGTATTGTCAGCTGATAATTTGGTCTTATTGTACTGCTGGCTCAAGAATAGAACTTAGTGTAAACTATGGATTAGAGAGCACTCTGTAAATCAACCAATTATATACTAAGGCTAGGACTGTTGAGATGGTGGCCCGGTGGCATGGAGTCACTCAATACCATTATTAAGATTGTAATATTTAAGAACGCTCTGCCATTCCTCGCCCCTGCCCATCCCCTCCGCCACGCAGTGCCCATCGCTCTCCATCATTCCTGGCCACTTTCACCTCCTGATTTGTGGAAAGGGATACAGTTTGAAGCCCTTCAGGATCTCCATGGCTCTCTCCTCCTTCGCAGACATTTCACCAGGGTCCCTTTCTTGTTCTTGGCTTCCAGAGGCAGGGTAGCAGCTGGCAGTAGGGTGGAAGACAGTGGAGTCCAGGGCTCACAGCCAGCTGGGACAGGTGCAGGCCTAGCAAGAAAGGCTGTTGTAACCCGGATTGTCAGTAAGAAGTAGGGAGCCTGAGAGCCACAGGCCAGCAGGAAAGAGCCGTGTGTTGCAAGCGAGGTGCAGAGGGGTGACCTCAAAGCTAGAGGTCAGCAGAGGGTCAAGGGCGACTTCCAGCACGTGGGGCGGTCAGGAGCGTGCAGTGGGAGGTGGTCAGGGTACTTCAGGGATGAATGGGCTCTACAATGTAAATATAGGGAGGGGCATGGGATGGGCTGAAAAAAGTGGTCTGTCTAGGGGGTACTGATCAATGAAGCTGCTGGTCGGTTAGGGGGCTGCAGGTGACTGGGCGGGGGGGCCTCAATTTAAAGGGTCTGCTGCCTGCAACGTGGAGAAGATTAGAGGGGGGCAATGTGTCAGGCGGTGCTGGAGAGGAGAGCTGTGTCTGCAGGAGAAGGCTTGTTTACGGCAGAGAACGAGAGGCGAGTTAGGAGGTGGATGGAGGTGACAGCTGGCAACCTCTCAATAGGGTCAGTGGGAAAGACAGCAGCAGAGGCGGTGTGAAGGAGATGGGGTGCTGCCTCTCAGCACTGGGGGCGTCAGGTCCCAATGTCAAGGGTGGCAGGCCTGGTTCTACAGACCACGGGGGGCGAAGTCTCCCTCCCGCGACAGACGGACGCACCCCACCTCCAGCTGTACACAAGTCAACGGCCGGGCTGACACTCCACACCGCGCAACCGACCCTGTGTAGAAGCAGGCCTGGGACACCCGCCTACTGGGATGGTTTAGAAACAACAACAAATCCGATTCCAGAAGATTGATGATGGAACGAGAAATGCACCAATGGCATGAGTTCATCTACTAACGAGAGTACAATAACATGCTGGAAAGAAGGGTTCTGTACTGCCAACCACCTGGGGGAATTAGTGCCAATGTCCCGCCTCTTACATGACAGGCAGATAAAGCTGACAATAAGTTCAGGGCACCGCACTGATTGACGAGTTTCACAGAGACCTGAGCCGCCGGGATGCTAAAAGACGCGTTATGTGATTGGTGTAAACCATAAGGCCCGGCAAGAAATCACAGCTAGCTTGAGTGTGATTCGTTAACGAGAGATGCTTTCACCAATAGTAGTCCTCTGCTGAACAGGCACGGACTGAATCTGTGACAGGATTGGTCAGACGTGAAAGGTTGCGCTAAAAAGATAGTTGTGTTTGGAAGCGACACTAAGGAAAACGCCTTAGCAACGTGACGTCAATTAGAAACAGCGCAGCGGCAGAATCCGATGCCTTTGGTAGTCAGGGGCTGTCTTAACTTATTTTATTTTGTTTTTATTTTATGCGATTTTCTGTAGCGCGAACATTACCAGAAGGTGCCAGAGCGCTTAACAAAAGAACCAGTTGCGATACATAAGGACTTTGGATTACATGAGTTACATAGGAGATAAACACAAAAAAAATTGCAAATGTACAAGGTTTAAAGTCACTCAAAGAAGAGATATTAACAGGAAAAAATTGCACATGTACAAGTTGTAAAGTCATTCAAGGAAAGACACAAACCGATACACTCAAATCACATAGGAATGGTAGTAAGTTCAAAGGTCTACTACATATACTAGTGGTTAGAGTTCTATATATACAAATAGTAAATTCACACAGGATTACATTTTAACAGTGATTAGACTTGGACAAATATATATATATATATATATATTTTTTTTTTTACAGCTCCTGGTGACACCTTCTATCGAGATCCCTCGTGGGTGGGTGCCTGGACGTGGCGGTGCCAGCCACGATATTTCACAGCTCCTAATTTCCTTAATTCACAAGAAGATACCAGCACTGACGGAGACGGAAACGTCTCAGTGAGTGCTGGTATCTTCTTGTGGATTAAGGAGATTAGGAAAATCATAGTGCCTTACTTTGGGATTCGCTGGTCTTTGTTCGCCACAAGTTGGAGGTTCAAGATCCTTTTCTCGAACTTATATATATATATATATATATACATATTACCTACTGGCGGTAGCCAGTAGGTATATATAGTTAGGACCTAGTTTCCATAGGAAATCCCCAACATTCTATTGGGAATAACTTTGGCGCTGGTTGATGAATCTTCGCAAATTTCTCAAAGAAGATGGCTCGCTCCGCTCCTCTCCTTCCCTGAAAGTTTGGGGGGGGATTAGTCAAGTGGGGGCTGAGAAAAAAGGGGGGTCCCAAACGTGTTTTCCCCATGCTAATTTCCATAGGACCTTTAGACACGGCTACAGCTTGAACCACTGAAGGGAATTACACCAAACTTGTCAAAATGGTAGTGTCTGGTACGCAGATCACGCTTTTGGTTAAATAGTGTAAATCCCTCCAGTAGTTCCTGAGAAAATTAAAAGAGAAATAAATTATATATCTGTAAGCGCGCACCGTGCGCGCACCCTGCGATTTTTCGGGAAAAAAAAATGGGGGGGGGGCTTGGGGGGCTTCTGTCCTTTATTTTAATGTTTTTATTTTAATTTCGAGGGTGCCCACCCCTCGTTTTACCCCCGAGATCACCGCCGCGGCCCGAGCCGCCTCAAGATGGCCGCCGCCTGGTTGTGGGCGGGGCCGAGAGGACGTGGTTTCCGCTTCCCCCTGCCTGGGGGAAGCCTTCAATGTGCCCGCCCGGTCTCCCGTGCCGAGGGGGAGACCGGGTGATGTTGCCGGCTGTCAAATACATTTTGATTTTCTTTTTATTTTAGTGCATAAACTGGGTACTCAGAGACATGAAAATCGTTTCAACATGACTTATCCGATGTCAAGTTTTGCTCGACCCTTAACCAACGTTACAGAAATACGTGAAGGCAGAGAAGTGCACTTAAAGAAGCAGGTACTAAAACGAATAAGGCAAAGGGGAGGTCTCTGCGTTATACATGGCTACATATTATCTAGTAATAGCAGCTGCACTTGTCTTAAGGCACTCGTGGATGTATACATGCAAATGATGTAGACGTATTATTATTTTTATAGAATATTTGTAGAGCGCACAGCTACCCATATACAGGATTCCCGGCGCTAGACTTCCGCAATGCACCAGTTAAATACGTTTCTGTCTCTAAAGAATAGCGTGATATCAAATGTTCTCCTCGACCTGCAGCCTGTAATTCCACAGTAAGGGCCTCTTTTAGGGTTTGATGGGACGAGAGCCCTGACGCAAATCAGGGAGGGAGGCCCCAGCCCCCACCCTGAGAAAGCCACAAACCTCCAATTTCTTTTAGAAGCGGGGAGATGCTAGTGGCGTAACGCAAAATTATGCCCCCGCAAAATGTGAGGAGAGGCCACTGAGTCATTCATATCTCACGGATATTCATTAGCTATC
Organism: Lissotriton vulgaris; assembly: GCF_964263255.1. Taxonomy (NCBI): domain Eukaryota; kingdom Metazoa; phylum Chordata; class Amphibia; order Caudata; family Salamandridae; genus Lissotriton; species Lissotriton vulgaris. Next base: position 1,080,460,983 of record NC_141699.1, on the reverse strand, counting down.
CCCCCCCCCCGCCCCCTCCCTCACACCAGGGAGGTTGCCTGCATTATATCCGTGGGGCATGCTATATTTCTTAATGGTGAACTTCAGCTGTCTCTGGCACTGGTAACCCTAGTCAACAGCCCATGCCTAGCAGAGCTGCTAGGTCCCAGTGGCAGTGGCAGATTCCAGCGCTATTCAGAACAGGCACCCAAACTGATTTTTTTTTACTTTCCAGGAACAACATGTGAGGCATGGTGCCCTGGCAGGAAAAAAGAGAATGCCATTGAGGCACGAAAGAAAGTTCCATGCGTGTCTGCGACATTATATTTTGTTCGTCAGAAAGAACCATGCAGTTTGGAGATTTCTTTCTGTTGAACAAAAAAGAATGCATTGTGAGCCGCAACCAGTAGCCCAGAGTTCAGTTTCACAGTAAGTACATATGGCACATCGGCAGATGCAGCTTCGGCAAAATGATGCTTGCCAGGCACGCAGAGATCTTTATATAAGACACACATTCTTCCATTGTGAGGGGCGAAGCAAGTTTCTCCCACCACTCCGGCCAACTAGTAGGCCTCGGTCAAGACCTAATTGAGGTCCTAAGTTTCTCCTCTAATTTATATACAGTAAGCACGCGCCATTAACACCTTGGTGCATGCAGTTCATTTTTCAGAACGAATGGAGTAATTCCCACAGCTACATATGGACATTACGAAGGTGCCTACAAATTGATGGGTATAATTAAGTGTCCGAGTCAAGCTTGCAGGATTTTTCCCAAAATACCAGGGACACTTGAATTCCCATTGTCATAAAGAGTGTCATAAAGTGTGGGGGTCTTTCATGATGCTGATGTCACCGCAAATGTTGGGAGAATAGTCACCTTAGATTCAGTGACTGATGTCCCAATTATTTCAAGTGGAGTCAATAACACCCTGAGATGAACTTCATACAGATGTGCGAAATTAACTGAATTTACGTTTACGTAATTACACAAAATGTTCAAAAAAAATACATGATATGCATAATTATGCAAAATGGATTTGTGACAACTTGCATTCAAAATTACACTGGAGGCACATTTGTTATTAAAACAAATATTGTGATACGTGATGCGGCATTAAGCAAGCACACAGACTTTTTGTTAACTCCTAATTTCCTAGGCCTATTCACCTCTATCCACTCAAATTCTTGAACACCGCTCCCCTTTTTCAACTTTATTTTCATATTTTGTTACTTTTTTACTGCCCCAGTGCTTTTATTTTTGGGTTTTGGTCTCCTATTTGCTATTTTGCATTCGCTTCTCTTTTAATTTAGTTATATCTATTACCAGCTATGGTAGAGGAAGGCAGTGCCACTATGCTCTCCTGGACCCTCTGTGGTCAAATGTGGCACAAGTTGTAATGCATCATCAAATTTTTTATGAGGCAGAGGTAGCAGCAATATATATATATAGCAATAGCAGAAATCCAGCAAAAAGGGAAATCAGGTGAGCCCATGCAGCAGGTGAAGTTTATTCCTGGCAGAAAAGACGGCGCGTTTCGACCACATCCGTGGTCTTGGGCACATATATATATATATTACCTACTGGCGGTTGCCAGTAGGTAGTTATAGTTAGGACCTATTTATATATATATATTCTCCATTGCTGGTTCCATTTGCCGCTCGTGCAGCGCTCAGCACGGGTGCGGCGCCCTGCAGCTGAACCACGCTGCTAATATATTCACCACTATTCCTCCAGAAAGGAACAAACCGGGTCGCACTCCACAGGGTAGTTTTGCAGTTTTTTTTAATTTTCCATTACATTCCACAAACAAGGGCAGTTATTCCGATCTACGCGTTTCGGTATTACAAATACCTTGCTCACGATCATTGATGTCAAATGAGATGTCATCAGTGATGTCATTTGAGATGTCATCAGTGATGTCATCAGTGATGTCACTGACCATGTCATGAATGATGTAATATGTGACATCATCAGCAGTGGATTGCGGGTGCGCCATATATAGTTAGTCCAACTAACTATATAGGAGGAATTTCAATGGTTTTTTATATGTTAATTCCTAACTATATAAGGCCTGAAACCTATGGTTTTTTCAGTGAATTTTCAAGGTTTTTTAAATGTTAATTCCTAACTATATAAGGCCTAAAACCTATGGTTTTTTCAGTGAATATATATATATATATATATATTTTTTTTTAAGGCAGTCCAGCAAAAAGATAAAAATTATTGAGGGTCATCAGGAGGAGTGGGGAGGGAAGAAGGAACGGAACAAAGGTCAAACAAAATGGCGGGTCCGGGTCATGGGTATAGATGGAGAACATCTTCAAAAATGGCAGGATGCACAAAAGTCACCAAAGTCAAGAATCCAGAAGAGGAACCCAGAGAGCAGGATTCAGTTGAGTAGAGTCAGAGGGGGGATGCAGCCACAAAACCAAAGGCGAACGGAAGGTTGTAAAATGCGTGCACAGGCTCTAGACCACGGGGGTATCAGTGTCGACGATCCACAAGAAGGAGGTCCGGGGAAGTGAGCATGGGAGTTAGGGAGTAGTCTTGGCGAAAAGGGAGGCAGCAACGAGGTTGGGGGGAAGGGGGCGGGTGCGCCTCCCAGGCTCAGAATGGTACGGAAAAGCCTGTGAGCGTCGCACCACATGCAGCGCCGAATAGATTCACCACCACTGCACCCCCATACCTGGAGAGGACTCACGGGTCCCAGATGTCCGATCGAGGTTGCTCAAGATAAACATGGTGGCTCTGGAAGAGTTGCGCAAAATGAAGTGCTCGGCGCTTGTGCATCTACTGCAGCGGGAGGATCCTCGCTCTTACCCGGCAGTGCTGCTGCTCGATTGCAACAGCATCATGAGGCGGAGATCGTGAGGCCGTCTGAGCCTGCAGCAGATCCTGACTCATGGCCCTCAATAGCAAAACAATTAAGCCCTGGATGGTGATTCCCCTAAGTAACATGACTGCCCGAAAGAAGATAGTTAGGGTTGAAACTAGAAAGGGAAATTTCAGCACACACCGCCCCAAGAGAGCAAAAAAGAAAAACACTTACATTTTTTTTTTTTAATTATTAATGCAAATACCATTTTGTTCTGAAACAGTTCGTCTATTGTTCTGTACCTTTTACACACAACGCCAACATTCAGGAAGAATCAAGACGACTATCTAGAGAACAAAGTCGTAGAAATTGTATTTTCCAACTACCCTCTCGCCATACTCTCACAAAGAAATGTCATCCTAAAAAATAACTCCACCCATATGAACCTTCCCCTTAAAACGCCCCTTCCACACTCACAGAACTTTCTGATATTTGTTCATGTTTTAGGACTCTGGAGGTAATTAAATAAGAATGTGCGCAAAAATATTACTTTTTAAGGTCTTGCCCACACAGTGCAGAGAGACATATTGTTTACAGTTCAGTGGGCGTCCCCGCCCACAGCATACCATTGGCTGTTTTTGTTGTCACTCTCCTTTGCAATCTTTAAATTGCTTAGCTCCTGTAGGCTTTCCTTTCTTTCTTGTGTCAGCTCCTCCCTGGAATTTGGAAGAAGTACTTGTGCTCTTCCTTGTCTTTTTGAAACACACAATTGTTTATATAAGCGTTTCTGTATTCTGTGACCTGCAAATGTGCTTTCCATGTTGCTTTCACCCAGTATGATGCCTCTACTGACACTTTAGTTACTTTCCCCCACAACTGTACTACTGTATGCCACTGCAAGCTACACTACACCACTCTATGCCGCTCCATTCCACTCTACGCCATTTTACACCATTTCATTCTATGCCACTCTACGCCACTCCACTCTGCACCACTCTAAGCTACATCATTTCACTCTACGTCACTCTAATCTATGCCACTCTGCGCCATACACTGTATGCTACTCTACACCACTCCATCCCATGCCACTCTACTCTATCTCAATCAATTCCACTCTACAAACCTCTATTCTCTGCCAGTCTCACCTACAGCACTCAACTCTATGGCACTCTACACTATGTCACTCCATTCTACGCCACTCCACTCAATGCCACTTTACCTTAGGTCCCTCTACTGTACGCCATTCTACTCTATGCCACTCCACTCCATGCCACTCTACTGTACACCACTCACCACTACGGCATTCCACTCTACACCTCTCTACGCCACACCACTTCACCCCACGCCACTCTACTCTACAACAATCTACCTCATTCCACTCCATTTAACACAATAGCCTTCTACGGCACTCTAGACCACTCCACTCTATGCCACTCCACTCTATTGTACACCACTCTACTTGATGCCACTCCATTCCACCCTATTTATTTATTTTATTTTGAAAGTTTTATATAGCGCGGACAAGATCCTTGCAGATATCAGAGCGCTTTACAAAGAGAAGTACATGAGGGAGCATAGTTAGACAGATAAATCAATAGGTCAAATAATACAAATTGGTGGCAACAAAGCCATACATGAGTACAAAATAGTACAAATAGGTGGCTACCAAGCCAAACATGTGAGTAATACGACAGTTAATACAAATAATCAAAAGGGTCAAACATGTAGTATAGATCGGTGCAGAGTATTAACAGTGTTCGAGATAGTAGTTCAGGTGTATTTAGCCATGAGGATAGCTTTTACTTCATTTTTAAAGAGTGTGGTTGAAGAGATAAGCCTGGTTTCGGGCGGGAGAGAGTTCCAGATCCTAGGCGCCATTCCTGAGAAGGAGCGCTTATATGTTTTTTCCTTCCGGAATCTTCGAGGTTTCAACAGAAGATTGTTTGTGCCTCTGGTGTTTGTAGCTCCTCCAGAGATTGTCAGTTTCTGAGCGAGGTATCCGGGTGAGTTTAGATGTACCGCCTTGTGTGTCATGCAGGCCATTTTCAGATGTATTCTAGCTTCAAAAGGCAGCCAGTTCAGGGATTTCAAGTCAGGGGTAATATGGGAGTGTTTTTTTGACCCAGTGATGAGTCTCGCTGCAGCGTTTAGAGAAGCTCTTAGGGGTGCGGTTGTAGTTAGGGGGAGTCCACAGAGGGCGATGCTGCCGTATTCAATTTGTGGGATGACTAGTGCTTGCACTGCGGTTTGGAAGTCTTTGGCTGGGAGGTAGGGTTTAAGTTTCCTCAGGGTGTTCATCTGGAAGTTTGCTCCCTTTGTTGCCTTGCTGATATGTTGCTGCATGTTCAGATTGGTGTCCAGTGTTATGCCTAGGGATTTTGCGGAGTCCACGATGGTGGGTTGGACATTGAGTGCGGTTAGGTCTTTAAGCCAAATTTGAGTGGTGGAGACCTTCGCTGGAGGTGAGATAAGAAGGAACTCTGTTTTCAGGGCATTGAGTTTGAGATGATTATCGGCAAGCCAGGATTGGGTGCATCTGATCGTTGAGTTCAGGAGCATGATGTCCTTGGGGGACTGTAATTTGAGATAAAGTTGTGTGTCATCTGCGTACATATGAAAGTGTACATTGGATGCTTGTAGCAAAGTGGTGAGAGGTTCCATGACTAGGTTGAACAGAGTTGGGGATAGAGAGGATCCTTGGGGGACACCTAGCGTTACGGGTATTGGCGAGGACATCAGGTTGTTGCTCTTGAATTTCTGCGACCTGTTGTGAAGAAAGGAGGTGAACCACTTGAGAACAGATCCAGATAAACCCATTCTTGTGTTTAGAAGCTCTAGTAAATTCTCATGTTTAACGGTATCGAATGCTGAAGATAGATCAAGGAGGATGAGGAGGCAGGTGTCGTTTTGGTCTAGCATTTGCAGTGCGTCGTCAATTATGTGAGTCATAGCAGTTTCTGTACTGTGCCCTGCTCAGAAGCCTGACTGGTGAGGATTGAGGAGATCAAATTGTTCAATGTGTTTAGTCAATTGTAGTTGTGCGCATTTTTCCAGCAGTTTGGCGAGAGTGGGAATATTGGTAATGGGACGGTAATTGTTGAGATCAGAGGGTTGCACGAAGTGGCAAAGCAGCACAATGTGCACTGTGCATCCGAGGAATCAATAGATGCCTTTGGCTCTTAGAGCCCCATATCGAGCTTCACAATTCAGTAATGTTTTTCATCTGTCACTACACCAAGGATATATACTCTGCAAGATTTTCAAGTATTTATAAAACTGAGTTGAAAGCATGTCTTTAAAACTCCAATGCACCAAAGGTATTAGAGTAAGAAAACATTTAATTAACAAATGTTAATTAAATGTCCCTATGTCGCTCTACGCCACTCTACACCACTCTAAGCCACTATGCTCTGAGCCACTTCTCTGTATGCCACTTGGGTGCAATAAACAGGCCGTAAATTTGCACGGGTCCCCCTTACGTCTTCACTTTGTTCGTCCTACTACCCGGACTTTTTCCTGTTTTACTAGCCTTTCACTGTACACTACTTCTCACCACTCCACTCTTAGCCATTCTACTCTACACTACTCTACTGCACTCCATGCCACTATACTCTGCGCCAGCCCACTTTGCGCCACTCCACTCCACACAATGCCACTCTATGGCACTCCTCTCTATAGCATTCTTCCTAAGCTACTCCTCTCTGCCCTTCGCTCTCATCTCTGTGCCGCTCCAGTTCTCAGCACTCTACTCTATTCTACTCTCCTCTATGCCACTCCACTCTACACCACTCTAGTCTATGCCATTACACTCCATTCCACACAATGCCTCTCTATGGCACTCTACACCACTCCACGCCACTCTACTTTATGTCACTCTACAGCACTTCACTCTACACCACTCTACGCTTCTATGCTCTACATCACTCCACTCTATGCCACTTCACTCTACGTCACTCTGGTCTACACCACTCCATTACACTCTGCACCACTCTATTCTGTGCCATTCCACTGCACGTAACTCCACTCAGTGCTAGTCTACACTACTCTACTATACTCTTTGCCACTTTTCTCTATACCACTCTACTGTAGGCCACTCTACTGTCCACAACTCCACCTCATGCCACGCCACTCTACGATACTCCATTCTGAGCCATTCTATGTTTCTTTACTCTACCTCATGCCACTCTACTCTACCCTTCTCTACTATATGTCATGTCACTAACGTTTAGCCTTACAAAACAGCAGCCACACTGCTGTACAACATGGCAAAAAGACGTTTGCAAAGCCAATATTTCTCACATAGGCGACATCTATTGGTTTTTCCAATGTTTGTTACCGGGGCAAAGCTACTTCTGTTTGTTTTAAGATTCGTCACAAATACTTTATATAGCTTGCCAATACTTTTCAAATCATGTCTACATTCACAAGAAAAAAAATACAGGCTTTTACATATCCCCCCATCATTGACTTAAAAATGTAACCAGGTGGCAACACTAATTATGAAAGATTCATGTGTAGAAAACGGCTGCAAACATTTACCCTTCCACAAAACGCTTGCCACCTTTCCCAGACCAAAATACTGTCTTATTTCCCACATTTTAAGTTTCTGCCAAGCCTGGACATGATGCTTATATAGAACCTTATAGAAAATCATCTGCATGAATTTTCAACATGGCCTTTCTCTTTATTTACTTGAATTATCAGCTAGGGATCAAAAAGCAACAGTAGACCACATTTTAAAGTGCTTTCTTATTATATTTACTATTTAAAGTATGTATTGAAAGTACAAAAATACCAACTTTAAATGACTTTCTTAATTTTTGGAGCAGCTGGGACATTAACATACTGGTTGTGGCAGTAAAAAACAGCCAGTTGCCACTCTTATTCATCATAGCAATTCAAAGTAATTGCATCATGTTCAGTTTAGTTAAAAAACACGTAACTCTTGCAACTCTGGAGGGTTGGGTCACGGGCGGTACTGAGAGTCTCTGCGCCAGTGTTGGAGGGGGTACAGGTTCTTTTCCACCCAGGTAGACACCTCTCCTTGGCTTTCCCATTTCCTTGTCTCATTTTAGATGAGCTCTGACTTGCTAGGTTTAAAAGACCTAAAGTCTCACTTGTTGCGATTGAGGCTCACACATTGGGAGGTCACGCTGTGCTTTCACTCACAACAGGCTAAATGTCACATAAGATGAGAATGGCTAGAACATGAACTCTAAACGTGACTCTATACAGATCCCTGGTGTGCCCAATCAGATCCAAGAAGCTGTGCTCCTTTTATTGATTGCTTCATGAAACACATGAGGAGCCCTCCTGCAGATTTCTTCCCTGGATTGAAGGGTCACTTGGACGCATTAGGATCCCGCTCCACCACTTTTGTAAGATAGGTCTATTTTAAATAATTTTCTGAGTTATTTTACATTTATTTAGATTTTTGTTTTTTCATTTCACTGATGTCACTTCTCATTTGACATCGTGTGTGACAGAACTTTCTTTGGTGCATGGGTTTCCAACCTTTTGAGTAGCAAGAGCTACTTCTGAATCATAAGATTGATCTTGAGCTCCACAGCAGGGGATGTCCCCAAAAATTCCACAGGATCTGGGACCGATGGAGAAGATACTTTGGGTTGGACACTGGGGAGGACCCACAACAGTCCGTATCGAATACAACACAAGGGACTCCCATAACTGGGCCAAGCTGAGGCCTGATGGAGGCAATATCTTGAATGGCCATATAAGGTAGTTTTCAGATCTCATTTGCACCCACATGACGGTCAAATGGGAACGACAGTGGTGCTTGTAATCATATATGTATGTATCAGAAGAGGAAAGGAAACATGGCTCTGTTAGCGAAGAAATGTTTTTTAAATTTTTTTTTAATTAAACATTTTATTGTTGTTGCGTTTTCATACACTTCCATATGATCAATGAACAATAATCATCTCCCTCTGCAGTAAAATTGTACATAGTACATCCCATGGCATACACGATAAATACATCACAGCGTAGAAACTACACTACAACAGATAACATTACTTTCTTAGCATCCCTCCCATAACCAACATCATCACTTATTCATAACCATAGATCAGTCTATTCAGCACGTCCTATAATCATGGGCTAGCTTCAGGGGTTGAGGCCGTTTGCGGAGGCTCACATGTATTCCCCCGGAATTCGTTCCATTTTCCCCATATTCTGGACCATTTTTTGGGACATCCCCTGTGGGTGCAGACCGCCCTCTCAGCCACCATTGGGACATCCATGTCCCTTTCCCACTGTTGATGCGTAGGTAACACTCCAGAGCCCCAGTTCCTGGCTATATTTCGCTTGGCGATTGTCGTCCCGAGCGCGGCCCAGTTCTGTAGTGCCAAATTTAAATCAGTAGGTTGCCAGACATTTAGGAGGCAGCATCTGGGATCTCGCGGGACATCTGCCCCCCCTCCCCTCCCCACCTCCGAGATCTCACTCATCACCCGTTCCCAGTAGGATTGTATACTTAGACAGTCGAAGAAATTGTTTCTTATCGTCGACGTTCAATCATTGTAGATATATCATGCAATGACTGTATTGTGCTAATTGTTCAGTTGGAAAATAAAAATAAATAAAAGAAAAAAAGAATGATCTTGAACTATTGCTTTATATATGGAATCGATAACAGCACAAAAAATGGTAAGCAAGTTAAACACTTCCCTTAAAGCACCCAGTCTTGTCGTAGTCCACACACACCGCTAATGTCGGAAGAGCTGTATTGAGAAAGATTTTCACTGTGTAGTCCCCAAGGAGCAGTTATGTCTCTTAACTTCTTTATGAAACCTGTCAAATTTGAGTGTCTCGCTCAGGCGTGTGGCTTCTTAATTTTGCAAAGCATGGGATGACATTACTCTCATTATGAGAGCTAGGTCTGAAATACTTTGATTAAATGACCAACTACCTTAAAGACCATTGGCAGATGTCCAGAAAGTAGCCATGTCTTAATGATGAAGATTAAGAATAGGCATATGGAGACGTCATAGTGCTTTCCAAGTAAACATATACTTCAGCCATCAAAATACTGGTGAGGGAAGGAAGGAAAGAAGGAGGGAGGGAGGGAAGGAAGGAAAGAAGGAGGGAGGGAGGGAAGGAAGGAAGGAAGGAAAGGGAAGGAAGGGAGGTAGGGAGAAAAGAGGGAACAGAAAGCAGAATTGGAGGAAGGAAAAGGAGGGGAGGAAAGGAGAGGGGAAGAAAAAGAAGAACACATGAAAAGTGAAGAAAAAAATGAGAGGATGGAAGGAGAAAGAAAGGAAAGAAGGAAGGAGAACAAAGGAATGAAGAAAGGAAACAATAGAAAAATTATGTGGGAGAGAAGAAAAGGGAAAGAGGGAACAAAGCAGTGAAGGGGCAGGAAGCAAAAGGAACAACCAAAGAAGACAAAGAGAGGAAAGAATGAACAAAGGTGAGATGGACACAAAAGGGGCAGAGTAAGCATAAGAGAAAGTGAAAGGAAGAAACAGAATGAGAATATGAAAAAGATTTTGAAAGAAAAAGATAGAAAAAAGTATGGAGGGAGAAAAGGAGATAAAAGAGAAAATGTAAGTGTTTCATTTTCCCAAAGGCTGAACACTTTTGTCCTTTGGCTGAGCATTCTCCTGTGTGTGGCCTAGAGGCTTGCTGCATCTTTCTTCGCATGGCATGAGGCAGCGGCACCAACTTGGTTGACAAACTTGGCTTTAATGACCTGTTGGAGCCTGGCTTCTATGTGGGCCGCACTTGATTTCGACAACTCTTTTGACCTATCCATGGTGAGAATCTCATCCATTGTCATGCGGGGTACCAGCAGGATGGGTCTGCTCAGTTTCCCTAATGCACAAACTCAAATAAATGATGCCATGATTTCATCTTGTTCATCAGGGAGGATGCAAATGATTGCCAGCTCACAGAGTCTTGCATTGAATTTGTCTACAGATTCTTCGGGTGCCTGTTGCGCTTGCCTGAGTAAGAATTGCTCATAGTATGGATTGGCCAGGGGAGCGAAATGAGCTGAGAGAGACGCTCTCAATGTGGCGTAGGTGTGCGGAGGGCATGCTTCTCATGCCTTTTTGGACAGTTTGTGGAAAGCAGCACCTTCAAGGTGCAGGAGCGTGGGTCGCTGTCTTTCTTCTTTGAGTGCCACTGCGGCAAAGTAAGTCTCTAAACGGTCCACCCACGTGGCAGCTTGAGATGATCATGCCCATGCGACTACAAAAGTTTCAATAGTAGGTATAGACTTCATGTGTGCAGACATTTTGCATTTGTCCTGCCTTCCGCAGTGATGACCTTGTGGTGTTTCCCTTAGTCTTATTCGGGCATGGTGGTGCAGGGCACAGGCTACGTGCAGGATTGGGATGCCGCTTGGCTATCTTGCTTGCTGGGCATGCTTATCGTTGACTCCTAGTGAGCTAGCCCCCTGTTTTTAATTGCAGCTAGGGACCCCCAGAATAAAGTTAATTCCGGTACCCTCAGCTACATTTTAAATATCCCTTTTCACTATCACATACCACCCTGCCCACACACCCACACCTCACCATAAGGCTGTTGGAAAAAAGATCTCCGTCAAAGAGCCCCTCTTTGAGGTGAGCCCGTCGGGGATTGCACCGCCTCCCCGACGAGGAGCAACCGCCGATGATGAAGCATGACATCCTTCGGGGTGTGTGAGGCAAATCCATCCAACAAAATGGATGCCCTTGGGTGTTACACTTACACCTTTGGTCACGCCAGTTAGTTCTTCCCTTAGTCACGCTTAGGAACAGTCCAGCAACCCCTCCTTGTTGTAAACATGCTTATCGCCTCTCTTCCGCATTGAATTTACCATGGACAGTGTCTTTCTGCTGTTTTCTGCCTTGTGAGGTTATGTGTGTGATGCTGGTTGGATGCTGCCTTGTGGATGCCAGGTTCACGGAAGCAGAGGCTTTAGGTTTTCTTATTTCTTACTTCAGTCTTCTGCTGCTTTCCAAAAATTTGGAGCTCACCAAGCACGTGTTTTTAGGCAGACGTACGGATGCAGTGTGAGCGATATGCTATGAGCGACAGGGCCACTAAACTGTCGCCAAGGCTTACTGGAATGAACTGTGTTCGCTGAGTGGAGCCATGCCGGTACCAGCGGCACTGTTTCCTGCTGCTGAGAGTGCTGGCGGGCCGAGCTTACCCTGCAATGTGTACCATGTGGTGAATCCTGTCCTTGACGCCACTTGTCGTGTTCCCGGTGCCCATAGGCTGCAGGGAGTGGGATTTGCACTGCGCAGCGCCACATTAAAAATGACACACATTGGGCGTGGCCAAGATGGAGGTAGAGCAACAGCAAACCGAAGGAGTTCCGCTGGCCGTGGCCGGAAAATAGCGTCTGTACCGCTGGTTGGTGACCCCGGAGGCTTAGTAAGAGTCACGTAGGCTCTGCTCGAGAATGGTGCCCCGGAAGCTCCCTGGGGCTGCGGATCTAGTGTGCCTTAGTGGAGGCCCGCCGAGACGTGGCATCCAGGGGGAGGTTGCCGGAGGAGAGGCAGCGCTGTGGTCGGTGCTGGGCCTTGGCCTGTGGTGAAGAGACACTGCTGGGACGTAACTGCCCCTGCACAAGTGAGATTAACGCCGAAGGAGCGGGGTGAGGTTTCTAGCATTGGTGCGGTGGTGCTCTCAGGCCGTCGCTCCCGATGGTGCGACATTCACGCAGAGGCCCTGCCTCGTTGAAGTGGATCTGCGGGCCAGGCCTGCACAGTGCAAAGGTGGAAAGTTGGGGTGCCTAAGCTCCCCTGAAGTGGATCACAGTGAGCCTGCACCCTTGAGGAGGCCCGAAATCGAGGAACAGCAGACGCTGCCTGCAGAAGAGCAGACTCAGTGTCTGCTGTGCGATGTGAGCGCGAAAAGCTGCAGACCCCCCCCCCCCCCCCCCTGTGCATTTGCCCACTGATAGTGCGGTGACAAGCGGAGCCGGCGGCTGCCCAGGTGCATTATGTTAAGCGGAGTGGGCTGGCACCATTGACTGTCTGGTTGGGACTTATTGGCTTCAGGCGTGGACCCGAAGGTGGTAGGCGGAGACTGGCTTCGCCCTGTAGCGCATTGGACCTTGGGAAAGAGGATGTGTCCAGAAGGCACAGGCACAGCGTTGAAGGTGGAGGAGTCCCCCCGCGGTGTGTGGAGGCCTAGCACACGAGGACAGCGCTGTTGTTTGCTGGGTATCATCGGAGTTCCCCCCGGATCGAGGTGCGCGAACAAGGCCTGCAGCCTAGCTACAAAAGGGGGTTTTTGAGCCTGGGAAATGGTCACTTGACAGGACTGCCGAGCATTTGATATCGGCCTACCATGAAACGCGGAGGAGGCCAAGGCGACACGTTGGGACATCAGTCAGTCCAGGGGCTAGGAAGAGGCAGGAGGCGAGAGGAATGGGGCGTGGGGTGCACAGACATTGACCTGCACTAGCCATAAAGAGGGAGCAGAATTCGGCCCTGCCCTTGTGCCTCGCCCTCTGTCATAATCAGCCTCCGAGATGTCCACCCTTAGATCAAAGAAGGACTCCACAATCAAAGACCTCCTACAAAAGTCAAATTCCAAAAAGGCAGAGTCGCACGTGCCTGACTAGCTGAACTCAGAGAAGGGGATGGAGTCTGCGAACGATGTGACGGTGGAACCCATAACAAGGGACTTCTTGGAACAACTCTTTGGCTCCCGCAGAGAGGACTTTGCGGCCCTCTGCCTGGACATGGCCTCAGACGTTAAACAGCTCAAGGCTGATGTCCAGGAGATTGGGGATCAGGTCGACTCCCTTGAGCGAGCGGGAGACCGCAGAGACAAGGAGATTACAGAACAAGTCCGGGCGCTATTGGATCTCAGAGATCATAATGAAGAGCTGCATCCCCGCCTGGAAGACCTGGAGAATCCTTCCGGGAGATCTAACATACACATCAAAGGGGTACCATTGCAGGCAGATGGAGGGAAGCTGGAAGAGTGGGTGATGCTCTTCTTCCGGCCTGTAGCCCCGGAGCTCGGAGAAGGGAAAATCATCCTTGATCGCAGGCATCGGGCGGGACGGCCGACGGCAAGTCTGAGTCAGCATCAAGATATCCTCACCTGTCTCCACTCATACAGAAACAATCAACTCATCAGGAACGCAACCAGGGACAAGGCAACCATTACTCTTGAAGGTCTCCAAATTGACGTGTACCAGGACCTCTCACCTCTCACCCTCCAGCGACGAAAGGCTCTGAGGCCAGTCACTTCTCTCTTGAAGAAAAGAGGAATAGGGTGTACTTTGGGCCAACCATTTAGCCTGTCCTTCACGTGGGAAAGTGAGCTGCGAATAGTGAGAACCCTGAAAGATGCGTAGGGAATACTGGGTGTCACCCTGGGTGAGGAAGAGGTTGAAGGCAGCCAACGCTCGACAGCGATGTCCCTGAGGTAGACCAACACGAGAAGACACCGGAGGACTGGGAGGGGGAAGCAACAAAACCCACAGAGCTCGAAAGACAGCAGGAGAGAGAGTCCCTACTCTGCCAGCTACAGGACAGGGATGACACTGGAGACCCCAAGAGCGATTGACCAAAAGATGCCCCACAGATAACTCAGCTATGACTCTGTTAACCTCCGGTACGGAGGCCACTGTCGATGCCCGGGCCCGTCACGGGTTTCGAGCCACCCCGTAGTCCTTATGCCGATACTTAAAGTAAGCGTCTTGAGCTTCAATGTCAGAGGCCTTAACTCCTCGGTGAAAAGACGGGCGCTACTCACACTCTTGAGAGAGCCTGGATGTGATGTCTGCCTCTTACAGGAAACCCGCTTACTGAGAGCAGACTGGAAATGCCTTTGTTCCAGATGGTTTGATAGGCAATATTTCTCTTTATCCGGGGACAAGAAGGCTAGAGTAGTGGTCTTGTTTGCTACACATTTTCTGGGCAGGGTGATAGGTATACACACAGAAGTGCCGGGCAGAGCTCTGGCCGTGAGGGTCGTAGTTGGGAGCCACGCATACACCATTGCATCCATATATGGTCCGAATGAACGCTAGGAGGTGTTTCTCAATAACACACTGAATGCTATTCTGGAGTCACCAGATGAAGACCTCGTCATAGGGGAGAATTTTAATATAGTACCCAACGCGCAGTTAGATCGATCTGTATAAAGACAGGGACACACAGAATCGCTATCAGACACTATGTAGCAAAAACTGAAAGACTTGGGTTTGACGGTTGTGTGGAGAATGAGATATCCAACAGCTAGGGAGTACACATGCTTCTCAGCAGCTCATCAAACGTATGCCTGCATCGACTGTTTTTTAACCTTTCCGAGCGTCACAAGAGCCATTGGGGGGGGGGGGGGGGGGGGGGTCTCGATAGGGTCCGCAGCCCTTGCAGACCACTCTCCAATCAGTCTAGAACTGCACATCCAAGGGGACTCCCGGGGCCACAAACAGTGGAGGCTTAGTTACAAACTGCTTGTTTATGACGCTAATATTAAGGAAATACGGGCGACAATCAAGTCGTACTTTGAGATTATTGATGACGGAGCGTCCTCGGTTGCCCTTCTGTGGGACGCTTTGAAAGCCGTCATTCGAGGGTGATTTATCGTGATAGCAGCAGGGGTCAATAAAGATTGAAGGGAAATAAGGGAACACATCGAATCATAAGTGAAAGAATTAGAGGGGATACATCGTTGGACGGGAGCAGTACAGGTTAGGAGACAACGTTCGGCGGCTAGACAGCAGCTGAAAGCCCTGGACTTTGATTGGGCGGAATACTCCCTCCTGCGGACCAAACAGCGTTATTATGCTGGAGGTAACAAAGCCAGGAAACTCTTTGCAAATTTACTCCGGCACAGACGACCACTCGGCATATGGGGGAAATTAGAAGCGCCCATGGCGAAGTTATGCGCACAGACTGGGACATAGCGGGCAGGTTTGAGTCCTTTTATACTGAGCTCTATAGGGCTGACCATTTAGACCCAGAGGCGGCCGAGTATTATGTACCAGTGGCGTCCCTCCCCCAACTGGAGGTGACAAACCTGGATGCGGACGTCCATATAGAAGAGGTCTTTAAGGCCATAAGTGGCTTCACGTGGGGGAAGGCTCCTGGTTAGGACGTATTCGACTGATTTTTATAAGTCCTTTGCCAAGGAATTGGCCTTTGTGCTGGTACGCTAATTTAATTCTTTTAGCGACAGTGGTAGACTGACCCCGACTATGACCATAGCTGAGGTTGTTGTGATTCCTAAGCCGGGTAAAGATCCACTGGACTGTGCATCATACCACCCTATCTCTTAATTGAACGTTGACCTTAAGATCTTTACTAGCATCCTGGCCGCCCGGCTGGTGCCACACATGCAAGGTCTGATTGACCCCGATCAGTCGGGATTCATCCCGGAACGCAACTGCAGTGATGGGACTCATCGGGTGAGTCATCTGTTGGATAAAACCCAACGTACTCAGTGACCCGCTGTGCTTCTTTTGATCGATGCCGAGAAGGCATTTGACCGGGTTCACTGGCCGTATTTGCAACGGGTCTTGCGTAGATTCTGAGTGAGTGACCGATTTTGAGATGGGTGGACTCCATATATACGGACCCACAGGCATGGATTTGAGTCAATGGAGTGACCTCCTGACCATTTCATATTCGAAGATGTACGTGACAGGGCTGCCTGATATCTTCTCTGCTCTTTGCGTTGTATATAGAGCCGTTCGCAGAAAAGATACGCCAATACCTGATTATCTCTGGGGTCAAAGTGGGCGATAGGGAGCATACAATTTCACTCTATGCAGACGACGTGCTCTTCTTTTGAACTCAGCCGGCAACTTCATTACCTCCCTTAATGGGGGAACTGGATTGCTTCAGTCGAGCCTCGTGATTCAAAGTCAACATCTACAAAACAAGGGCACTGAGTTTGACCCTCCCTAAAGCAGAACAACAGACCCTGACAGCACAGTTCCAATTCACGTGGGCGGCGGAGAGCGTCTAGTACCTGGGTCTGCAGCTGTACCCTACTCTGGACAGGATAGCCCAAGTGAACTACTCTACTCTCCTATCGGGGGTGAGGAGCAAACTCTCGAATGGGAAGAGGCACATTATGTCTTGGCTGGGAAGGCTGGCCGCCATTAAAATGACTATCTTCCCGCGCATCCTATATGTGATGCAGATGCTGCCACTAAGACCGCCACCCACTATGCTGACACAGCTGCAACGCCTTATTGGTAACTTTTTTTGGGGGGGTAAGAAAGCGAGAATGGCCCGTCACCTGACATATTTGAAGCTGGAAGACGGGGGACTGGGTGTCTCCTATTTGGAGAGCTACTACCAGGCGGCACAACTTAGATATCTGCTCAAGTGGTACAAATTGGAGTCAGAGAAGCACTGGTGTTTTATTGCCCGCTCGATAGTGGGCATGCACATCTGGAAAGTCTCATGGCTCCCCTGAAAGCACCTACCCAGCGGGGTATATGTGTCACTGGTCTTGAGAACCACTCTGGGAGTATGGGAGAGGGTATAGGTGTAGTGCGGCCTCTAGACCCCTGTGTCTCCCCTGACCCCCTTTATAGGCAACCCGGACTTCCCCCCAGCAAGCACAGGGAATGGTTCTCTCAATTGGCAAGAGGTCAATTGCAAGCACATTGGTGATCTCTTTGATGAAAATTATGTGATGGAGTTTGCTAACCTCACCGCAGGCTTCGGGATCCCTCAGAATGCATACTGGCAATATATGGCCCTCCACCACTGGGTGACCCAGCCACAGGTGTGCCCCTATGCAGGTCGCCCCCTGACCAAGTTTGAGAAGTGGTACATCACAAGAACATCAGACAAGCGGTTGTTTTTTTTTTGTAAACTATATTTTTATTGCAGATTCATGGGGTATACCGGCAATCATTTCGGTACATTGGTCTCTGGCAGCTACTGTCAACAGATCATACTTGGAACATTACACAGCCATTCAGCCCACAACCCGGAGGTCGGGCAGCGTCAGCTATAAGATGCCAGGGACAGAAGAAAGATAGGAGAAAGAAACCATGCAAGAAAGTCATTGTTGTCAGGTAATTGAATGATCCATTATCTGCTTTTCTGTATCCCACAGTCATCCGTCTCCGCAATTACACCTCTAAAAGAATCCCGATTTCCCCTCCCACCCCCCTCCCTCTGTATCGCTGTTGGTGTGGGCCTCATCTTAAGCATAGCTATCTACATTCAGAAGAGATCCGGGGGTCAATATTCCCAATTGTGCCTCACGGAACTTTATAATGATCCCTCATCCCTTTCTACACCCGCCAGCAGATAATCTTTCAGCGCTTGCACTAGCCCCTCCCACGCCCTTGCCATCTCCATACTCTTCTCATTGGCCGTCCGAGTGGCCTGCTGAAACCTAATCGTACTTTCACTAAAGGCCCATTTCTGTAGTTCACATGTCCACCTCCTGCTGGACAGGCCCTCCCTCGATTTCCAGTGCCAAGTGATTTCCCTCTATGCTAAAATGAGGCCCAGATCAATAAATTTACTAGTGATTTTCGTTTTCGCTGTGTGGGGAAACCAAAGCAACAAACAGGTCGCCATGTCATATTCCACTTGTCGGTCAGTGACTACCTTAAGGAGCTCCCCCACCTCCGACCAGTAGGTCCCCAATATCGGACAGTTCCACAACATGTGGTCTAGCTCCACAGCAGGTGCCAGGCATCTAGGGCATGCCGCCCCTTGAACCTGGAAGTGCCTCTTAATCTTCCCTGGGGTAGGGTAGGCTCTATGCACTACAAAAAAGTGTACCAGCTGAAACCGAGCATTTCTGCTCCCCTTCCAAGTTCTTCTTAGTATGTGGCCCCAGGTTGCATCCGGTATGGGTTTTCCGATGCTCTCCTCCCACTTCAGCTTCAATACTGTAAGTGGTTCTAAGCCCTCATTCAACATTCGGGAGTGGAGGCAGGTGACCGCCTTGAATGTGCCCGCCGCCATTACCACGTATTGGCAGGCCATGGTCGTGCTAGGCTCTGCCGGTCCAGTTTTCCAGTGTTTGCGTATTGCCGTTGTCACGGCCGCATGCAGGAGGAAACCACCATCCGGGAGGCCAAAAAGTTCTTGCACCGTCCGGAATGGTAGTAATTCACCATCAGCAAATAGGTCGCCCACCACATGGAGTCCCAGATCCTCCCAATCCATGAGCGGGGACCAGTGCCCACCATGCGGCAGCGCCGTCAACATTCCTAGTGGGATTTCGGGAGCATATGGGTGAGCTACCCCTGCCCGCTTCTGTTCCAACACAAACGCAGGGTCCGTTCTTCTAACGTTAAACCGCGTAACTCGAGTTTCTGCTGCATGATAATATAAGACAGGATATGTCTCTGTATGCCCCCCCCCCCCCTCTGGTCTGGACAGGGCCCCTAAACTCCTTCGCTACATTCTGTGTGAGGATCTGTAGTTGCGCCGCCAGATAATACAGTTCGAAATTAGGAACCGCTATTCCCCCCTCTGCCTTTGGCCTCTGCAGCGTATCTAGGGCTACCCAGCGCCTCCCGTGGTCCCACAGAAAATCCGTCGTTAGGGTGCGTAACTCTTTGAAGAACCTCTGTGGAATCCACAGTGGCAGCGTGCGAAAATAGTAGAGCAGTCGAGGCAAAGCCACCATTTTTAGCAGCGCCGCCCTGCTCTGTACCGAAAGGGGAAGGGTTGCCCAAAGTGCCATGCAGCCCCTCAGGGCCCGTATGCAGCGCCCTATGTTCCCTTCTAGCATGTTATCAGACCAGTGGAAGATGCGGACCCCTAAATAGGTGAAGCATGAGGGCTCCCAGATGATGTCCCCGGTCAGCTGCGGCCTGGGCATGGCCTCCCGCAACGGGAAAAGGCAGGTCTTACTCCAATTCACCCTAAGGCCTGACAACCTCCCAAAGAGCAACAGCATCGCAATTGCCCCATCCAGGGCTTCAGCCGTGTCCTCCAAAAATCAGAGAAGCGGTTGTTGTCGGACATTTATTCTTTCCTAAACACCCCCAGGCAGCATACTAAATCTCCTGCGCAGTGAAGGTGGGAAGCAGAAATGGAGCGCAAGTTCTCCCCCAAAGAATGGCAGGATATTATACATAGAGCTAGAGCCTCCTCCTGCAGTACAGCTGGTAAAGAGATGTTTTTAAAAATTGCACATTATTGGTACTATACGCTGGCAAGGATAATCAGATGGAAACCGGGAGGGAACGGGCAATGCTGGCGCCAATGTGGCCAACTGGGCACGCTCACTCACATTCTTTGGTCATGTACGAAGGTACAGGATTACTGGGCTGCAATCCTTTCGAGAGATAGACAGCATATACCTACACTGATCTACCTAAAATCCCCTCCTACATATTGCTAGGGCTCCCCAATGCTTTGATGTACCCTCTTGGATCTTGCTGTGGCAGAGCAAACACTCTGGCTCTGGGAGCAGCCAAGCAGGCACTGCTGTCTCGGTGGGGAACGGTGGAGATACCTCTCGACTAGACTGGCTATACAAGCTATGGGAAACACGGGGGATGGAGAAGATTACAGCGGGCCTCACACGTTCTCTCCCTAAATTTGATAAAACATTGGGCACCACCATAGAATTTTTTTCTACCGAATTCACAGAGCTCACATGCCTGAGATATCTCTGAGTGCTCCGCCTCACTAAGGCCCCCCCAAAGTATCAACAAAAGTAGCTGACCTCATCCACCATACACACTCATAGAAAATAGGCCTATCTACCTCACCTCCTCTCTTCTATTTCTTTCTTCTCTATACTCTTAAGTTCCAGTGAAAACGAATGATCCCCACTGGCCGGTGGATGTGTAGGTGGCGACTATTGTTATACTCATCATTTCGAAAATAAAAGATTTAAACCATAAAAATGACACACATACTGGTTTGTGATCTAGTGCGGTACTGCCTCTACGCAGCCTTGCCTGTTTATTTATAGAGGCGGGCACATGACCACGGGCACAACCAAACACCCCTGCGTGGATGACACCATTACATCCACTATTCTCAGTTAAAACTCACTCCTACCCTTCACTAATCCACTTTCATTTGTCTATCCCTACTCAAAAGACTACTAAACGCATGAGAACTCAAGAGCACAAACTTTACAAATTTACCATAAAATCCACAAGGGTCAAAAAAAGAAATTACAAGTCTACTATTTAACTCTAATCTTAGGTTCCAGAGTAGTGTTCTAATCACTGCAAAACGCTTCAACGCTTCGTCAGTGGTAGTAAGCACTAAATACAAACAATTCACAACTGCACAAGTCATGTGCACAATTTGATTGAATCAGACACGTTAAATTATAAATCAAAAATGTGTACTTTTCATGTTATATCTCACTCGTATATGCTTCAACTTTGCCAAATAAGGTAGTCATCGTGTTTTTTACAATGTAATTATTTACATTAAGAGAGATCCCGACCGTTGACAGAGAGCTTATCACCGGTACTCTGGTTGCCTGGTAATACTCTTGTTGTCTGAGCGTCCATCATGTCTATTTAAATATGGCCGCCCCCATTCCCGGCGTAAAGACGGGGCTTTGTCTCTTCGCCACTTCCCATTGGCTGCGTCCCACGTGCGCTGCCTGCGCGCTGATAGGCCTGGAACGTTTGTCTTCCGGCCACGGTTTCCGGGCGGACGAAAGAGGGCGGCCCTCCTGCGCCGCTCATGGCTCCTTGACAACCAGCCCTGGAGAGTGAGAGAGGGGGTGGGAAGCCGCGACACGTGGGCAGGTGTGGGGGTGGCCCCGGGGGCCTGGAATGCGGGACATTGGTTGGCAGGTGGGAGGGACAGGGGGGGGGGGGGGGGGTCTGAAATGACTGGTGTTGGGTTTTGAAATAGGGACCATTGTGGTTCTTGAAGCCATGCACATCTGGGTGGATGGTGATAGAAGAAAGTCAGTGGAGGTCCCACCATTGTCACATTTGGGGGTCTTTAATTAGGGGAGTTAGCTCTAATGTGTGGTCAGAAGTGGAGGAACTTTGGCATTTGAAATGCATAACACTGAGGTGAGGGATGAGGGTCAGCCTTGTGGGTCTGAGTGTGGCTGGAGGGGGTGTCTACCCATGTCAAAAAGGAAGATCATCCTGGAGTCATTCTGGACTCATCTGATGATTACAGTCAGGCTATTCCTGCAATTATCTGGGGAAGTCATCCCAAGCCATCCTGAAGTATGCCTGTAGGACAAAAAATGTAAATGTGATGACGAACCTAGACGCATCACAAAAACTACAGTAGGATGGTGTTCTGATGACTTCTACTGGCAGGGAGTGATTACCTTTTACAACTCCACGAATACTAATTGACAACTTGCGGATGAGTGAGAATTATTCCAGGATGGGTTCTAGCTAATTTAAGGATGACTGTCAATTATTCCAGGATGATCCTATAACCACTCCAGGATGGAAGTGGATTACTCTGGAATGATCCCATGACAGCTTCAGGATGGCTATTGATTACATCAGAATGGCCCCATTGTATTTTCAGTGTTGATTACTCTAGGATGACGTGGTGAAAGGGGGGCATGTTTTTGTCCTTGATATTTGGATTTAAGCGGGGACTCCAAGACAAGTTCATTTTCACGGTCTGATGCGTCATTTTTAGTTGTGGATTTTTGATGAAGGACACTAGCCACCCCTGCTAAAAGGGCCAGGTTTTCAAGTTTCTGCAAATTCATCCGCGAACTTGCATCACCAGGCTGAGAAGTTGTGCTTTCAGCATGAGCTTTGTTACCAACTCTTATATAATCCAGTCCACTGCTTGGCTTTTTTGTCCTTGCATCTTTTCTCTGCAATTTCTTCCCCTTGTAGTTCGCGTAACACCCTCTTAAGTCTACCAGCGCTTCCCCGATTGCCACAGTCCATTAACATCTGCTTTTTCTCCAGTGCCCTTTGAAGTAACACCTGTTTTAGACCCTCTGTTGTGCCAGAAAAGCTTGCAATTATCTCTTGAAAAATATCCTGATTCATTAGACACTGTTTCTTCACTAAAAAAAAGCAAGAGAAAAAAAATATATTTACATATAAACTTCAAAACAGAAAAGAACACATTGACCACTTGCAATATATCTTCACGCTCTAGCCATAATATATAAATAAAGAGGTATTGATAATAAAGGACAAATGTACAATCTATCCATAACCAAGTAAGTAAGTTTTCCTTAATAGACAGTACACATTGTAAGCCTGAACTTGAACCTCCTGAAAAAAAGTTGCCTAAATAAAAATAGTTTATCCAAAAATGGCTGCCTTATAGTAGTGCCACAAGCTAAACGTTTCAGTCCTTTTCATAAGTGTTACATTTGTCTCTGGAGAGCAATCCAAGGCATATGTGGGGACATGCATGTTCATTTTTACTGTCCATTATTGGATTAATCACAAATGTAGGTTTTTACTGAAACAGGTTGGTAATTTGTACCGTTATCCTGCAGTTGCAAACTTATTACAAAGGTTTACTTATTGTGCTTACCAGATGATTGGAACAGAATCGTAGCTTTAAAATCTCTCTCTTCGGTGATTGGCCGGCCAGCTTCATCTACATTTTCGACCAGCCATTTACAAAGAACTTCCCCGGGATTGTCCAAAAGCAGGAAGTCACCATCTTTTCGAACACACACAGAATGATCGCAAGTGAAAAACAGGACGTTGAATGAAGCCATGATTATGTCCTGCTAGATATAAAAATCAAGAATTAGTTTGTGTGTGGTTTAAGTTTCAGAGGTAAAATACAAAGCATATCAAACTGATTAACAGATTTAATTGGAGAAAAGCACCCCAAAAAGTACACTGACCTGGTGCAATTTCTATCTAATATGCCTAGATTTTGGACTACAAAGAAGTGTTTGGGCATGCACTGAAGGCCTTTGAAGAAATTACCTAATAATCAACTTTATTTTCGGAGAGCCAGAGTGTATGCTTAGGTATTGCTGCTCAGGACAAATAGTAATAGCAAAGTAGAGGCAGTATGAGAGAAATAGAAGAACTATCAATAAGTGAACTTTCACACTGGGGTTTGTGACGGGAAATCAAGTTACCTATCCCCACAGATGCATAGAGAGTCAGATGCCTGCTACCCTCTGCCCACCGGCACCCCCAACATGAAAGGACAAGCGTTAAAAATGCAATAGGTTTCACCTTTTATTAAGCTAAAGATATTAGCTTTGCTAGTAGTATTGTACGTTAATTGTGCAATATGTAATGGCTTTATAAATGAAACAAAAGGCATTACAATGGCAAATACATAAAGCAAAAGCATTGGCATAGCCAATAGATCACCCCTCTGGGACCTTATAAGTGTTTTGCCAGAGGTGTTTGGAAGTTTGGTAAGAGATGCAATTTAACATAAAGGGATCCCATACCTCGTTGACACATGCAGTACCCGCAGTTCAAACGAGAAGAGGGCATAGGGAAACCTCTTATAAGATCTCAATCAATGGGGAAGGCACGCGTTACTGCAACTTGTGCGTGCTTTCACCTTAATGCTAGAAGCAAGAGAGCGCGCAAGGAGACAGAGAGAGAGAAAAATGTGATTTATCTCAGGGCTCGATCCCTCTGCACTTTAGCAGTAGGTCAGGTTGTAACTGGATAATATATGGCTGGGATCGATAGTGGCAGATGTAACAAGACCTGCTTCATTTTTACGGAGATCTTAGCGGTCAAGGTAAATTAGCGCAAACAGGGAATACGTAATTGGCCCTGTCTCAATAATATATACAAACGAGTTAAAAACATTGCATGCACATGGAACGAAACCAGAATGATAGCCTGTTTTGCGAAAGTAGATATTGCAAGATGTTGGAATGCGTCGGACTACGTTTCCTAAATAGGGCGTAAACCTCAATCGCCACAGGCAACCAGGCCTTTCAATTACACAAATAGCAAACAAAATAAGGAACCAGCATTACAACGGCTAAGTTATTTGAAGCATTTATCCTTATGCTTTGAAACGCATCCATGAAAACTGCCAGTGTTTTAAATGTGCTGCTCTGCACACTACACAGCTTGGGGAACGTGACCAGGATTCAACAATAGAGCACACATTCATTTAGTAATAAAAGTTCACTACAAGTTGCAAGGACACAAGTAATGCTCAACAATATACAATATTCACATGAATAAATGTGTTTAGCCTTCTTTAATTGACAACTTTTCAGTAGATCGAAAACTGTTCCATTTGGTCGAGAATCTTGAATACACGCAGGTACACTTGGAACCAACATGGGACCTACAATACACGGGCAGTAATTTATTTTTCCTTACGGCGAAGAACTTGCTGTAAAACACATTTTTTAGGCTTTTTGCAATTTTCCACAACTTACAAAGGCACGCACTACGTCACACATACACAAAAATACACATGCTCAAACACAAAAGGTGCATATTAAACAAGCAGGCTGGCTGATACAGACAAACATCAAACACACATAATACACACACATTGCAACGCAGGCATTAATTATAACACGTACGAAGCACACACATGCAGGGAGCTGCGTCTGAATTTGCCCCCTTAATGAAAACTCGTGCTTTCCGAAAAACGAGGAAGCTGGTCTGGGACGGAAATTGAGCAGCTGGGACCGAGAGCGGAGGATCGATGCTGCTCTTTTTTAACAGCTGCAGCACTTACCTGAGTATACGCTGGAATCGATGAAGGAAGTGGAGTTGGAAAAATAAAGAGACCGATGCCAATCCACCTGTCCCTTTAATGGCCATTGCACTCACGCTAGTCTTCGTTCTTGCCGCAGAACAATGACGTCACTTCCGGCGCTCCGCATGTGCGTAGGCTTTTGCTAGAGGAATCCACCGGCTTCCGGTATTTGAAAAGGTGCGAGAGCTGCTCTCCATTGAGGACTTGCGGGTCGAGTTCCAGCCAGCCGGCAGATTGTTGGTTTACAGTAGGTGATTTTGGCATTGTGTCGAGGCAGCTGTGCTTTTTTAAAATGTATTTTAGTATTGTGATGGAGTGAATTCAGCAGTCACCATGACGACAAAGCTTGTTTTCCTTTGCAAGACTCTATTCCTCGGGCCATGAGCAGGTCTGTCCGCAGTTGTTTAAAGAGTCTAACAATCGGATTCCACTAAACTATGTGTTTATGGAAATACTCTATGAAGGAAGTGCAGCCTGGTGGTACAGAAAGTATCATATCACAGCAGCGCCTCCCGGCATTCCGCATTCATAAAAAGTTTGGGGGTTTGTAGGGCTTTTGGATTTTAGGGCGTACATGGTCATTTTAGGGTTGAGGGTGGGTTTGTGTTTTGGGGGGTCAGGTGTAATTTAAGGGTTTAGAGCATTTTTGGGGTGCGAGGGTTAATTTTAGGGTGTGTTTGGGTTTTAGGGTACAAGGGTTAATATTAGGGTTTAGGGTGTGTTTGTGTTTGGTGTGCAAGGGTTAATTTGGGGGTTCAGGGTGTGTTTGGGTTTGGGGTGCAAGGGTTAATTTGGGGGTTCAGGGTGTGTTTGGGTTTTGGGGTGTCAGGGTTAATTTTAGGGTTTAGGGTATGTTTGGGTTTTGGGGTGCCAGGGTTAATTTTAGGGTTTAGGGTGTGTTTGGGTTTTGGGGTGCAAGGGTTAATTTGGGGGTTCAGGGTGTGTTTGTGTTTTGGGGTGCCAGGGTTAATATTGGGGTTCAGGGTGTGTTTGGGTTTTGGGGTGCAATGGTTAATATTGGGGTTCAGGGTGTGTTTGTGTTTTGGGGTGCAAGTGTTAATTTGGGGGTTCAGGGTGTGTTTGGGTTTTGGGGCTCCCAGCTGCAGGAGGTCAGACGTTTATCTGCAATTCATTGTGCAATCATCCAACAGTTTGCATTTTTCTGGAAAGCTGAAACCAAAGTGGTGGACGTGCTCTTTAACCTCTGCCATGCTCGTGACGGAACCGTTTCGTCACGAACCACGGATGGGCTGTGCTGGTGACGGAACGTTTCCGTCACTGCCCTGCCGCCGCGCCTGCGCAGCGCGAATTCCGCGCCTGCGCTGACGTTCTAAAGAACGGGCGGGGCCGTGACGGAGCGGTTCCGTCACAAGCACGGAACCGGCTCGCGGCCGCCTCACCCCCTTAGCGCTGCGGCGGAATAGCCGCCGCAGCGACGGGGTTAAATAGACAAACAATTCCTGTTAAAATCACCAGACCCAAAAACGTCTTATTGAAAACACAATAGTACCTTTGAAGTATTCAGATGCTTATTTTCAAATCACCCCAAAGTCATCAGGAACAATGTAATCTTGTAAAGTTATCGGAGAGTCATTTACAAGTCATCCTCAGATCATCAGGAATAATGACACCTTCTGAAGTCAGCAGATACTAATTTTCAAGTCCTCCTTAACACCTTGGCTGCTAAGGCAATTCCCCTCCTGTGCTGGAAATTGCTCTAGTCCATGCATCATGACGAGCTCAGCTCGTCATAAGCACAGCTCCAGTGTGCCTCATGACGAGCTGAGCTCGTCATGAGCAGCGAAGGGGTTAAATCATCACGAATAATGACGCCTACTAGAGTCATCAGGTACTCCTTTTCAAGTCATCCTTTAATCATCACGAATAATGACACATTTTCAAGTCATCCTCAAATCATCAGGCTGAGCTTCTGCAGCTTGCTGATGACTTCAAGAGCTTCATGATGTCTGATGACGTGTAAATGACTTCTAAGGTAGTTGGATGATCATGCAATGACTCTGGGATGGCTTCTAAAGTAATCCTGTTTGACCTGGGTAAAGTGAAACAGAGTGACTCTGCAGTGTGGGTAGTGACTGGTGGCATGAGCACTGGGGTGTCTAAAAGGAGGAGGGATTGGGGTTGGTAGTTGGAACTATGTAAAATGCAAATTGATACTTGTATTGCGCACTACTCACCCGCAAGGGTCTCAAGGCGCTTGTACGAATACCGCTGTGGAACCCATCCTGGCTTTCCCTGTGAGGTGTCCACTCCTGGGCACCCCCAAGGTGGAGGCCAGGCATCCTTAGCGTTGTGGAGATTAAGCAAGCTATTGGCCAGAGTTGCAGAGTGGGACTCCATGATTGGAATAGGCACCGAGGCGAGAATTATCAGGCGTGGAATTTTGAGCTCAAGACCCGCCGAGGCGGGGAATTGAACCCTGGTCCCGGGCTAGACCTCTGCATCAGGGTCTGCCGCTCTAACCTATAAGATGATTCAAAAGGACATGTAGGGTGTGGAGTTTGAAAAAGTAGGGTTCTGAATAACCCTGGGCGTAGGACTACGCTACGCTCGCGTAGTTTGCGCAACTACACGATACGCGAATTGCACGAAGCACAGTGCGAAAACGCGTAGCGAAGCAGGCCTTTTTTGCTTGCTCGCGCCCCTCAACGTCAAGTTGGCGACCGCGAGCGAGCAAAATAACATCCCAGGGAGACTTTATCCTCGTTCGCGATCAGCAACATCAATTGCCGATCGCGAGCGTGGAAAATAAACCTCCCAGGGAGATTCTCAACGCGGGGAGGTCAGGTTTCTCATTGCCAGTGGTCGCGTATGAAAAACTACCAGTCCTTGTTGAGAAAGCTGCCGCTCGATTACAAATCTACTCGAGCAGCAGAAATTGACCGCCTGCACTGTGCAAGATGCGGTTTGCAATGATTGCACAGGGCGGACAAGCATCCAGCACTGTGCAATCAGTGCGAACAGCATTTTGCACAGTGCACTAAGCAGTTCGCGTAGCGATACTACGCGAACTACGCCCAGGGTTAGTTCTGAAAGATGGGGCACATTGACTAAGAATAATGAATTTGTGCCAAACATAGAAGGCGGTGGGTCTGAAACAAAAAGCAATACTATGACAAAATAGGATGGGGATTGGAACTCTGCAAAAAGTGGCATTGATATTTGAAAGCAGGTGATTGGTCAATTGAATGGATTCTGAAACCAGGATTTTAAATAAGGGTTATTTTAGGATCTAAATAGAATGTTAATCGTTCGTTGAACCTATGGTATCTGAACACCGTTTTCATGTCATTGGTATTCCTTTAACAAATCCTAGGTATTGGCTGTATTGGTGCATTTTTGACTTAATCCAATAACCTCAAGATCACAACGACATAAAAATCACTAATTTGTCAAACAGCTGTCCACACTGGAAACAGCGCGTGTCCCAATGAAATGGAGCTGTATGCCAGTCTGGGAAAGGAATTGCATTTGGGTTCTCAAGGGAAAACCTATGGACCTCTTATGAACGAATTTGGGACCAGAAATGAGGAACTGTTATAAACTGAAAGGGAAACCATGAGATGAGTGGACTTCTTAAAGGCTGCTACCTAACTGAATAAAGTAAGGGCAATTGAGTTGCAAACTAAGGACATTTTGGAGCACATTGCAGTGTGGGCCTTCAAGTAGGGACACTGGGGAGAATAAACAAATGTGTCAGGATACTAACTGAACACATTAACGTACTGACAAAAGGTATTTTCATTATTTAAACTGAAGGATCTGAGAGTCTGGTGATAAAAGATTTGAGTACAGATGTCTTACCTGTAGTTGCCGTTTTCAAAACCGTTTTGGTGTACAGCCTTTCCATCTTCCCCACAATACCACCATTATGTTTTGGAAGGATGGATATTAATTGTTAGGTGTGGTAGTTTATAAGTGGATGCCCGCGTACCCAAGAAAGGCCCTTATATGAGTTGAGTTGTGAAGGAAATTATTATTTTGAATCTCACAATGGCCTTTATGTGTTGAGACCACACTGGTAAACGTAGTGCATATTGCTTTTACCTTTTAACTATTGCCTGGCCTTTATCGGTTCTCTTCTGATGAACTGCTTTTTTCGGATGTTAATAGTGCCTAGGAAAACGTTGAGTGATGGCCCTCCATTGTTCCCCAACCAGATCTCGGGAACCGAATACAACTACTTGGGCTGGTCATGCATCTATTATGGTCCACAATGTTTCTTTATGTAATCTTTTATTTTTTATATAGTGTGGGTGAGGCCCAGCGTTTGCCAGACTTCATAGCACAAGTAGAGGCAAAAGTATTGTACGTTGACAGTTTACAGTATACAACTTTTATTGGGGTCAAAGAGATGCATTGCAACTTTTTTTTTATACACTGGATAATTACCTGGTTATTGAACCAGATAATTATCGAGTGTATAAAAAAAAAAGTGGTGAGGTGCAAAGTATAAAGAAGACATGAGCTAGAGTAGACCGTGTTCGAATCAGGTAGTATTCTATCATCACATCGAGATACATTACAGAAACAGTGGAGTTGATTACACACAGAATCCTTACATGAGGCAGAATAGTTATTTCTACTGTCCGCCCGGGCTATAGCACCGAGACCGCGCTTGTAGCAGTGTGTGAACATCTACGTACCATCCTGGATGAGGGACAGACTGCGGCTCTCATCCTCCTCGACCTCAGCGCAGCGTTCGACACGGTCTCCCATTAGATCCTCTTGCGCCGCTTGGAGGAGGTGGGGGTGGTAGGTCCGGCCCTGGAGTGGTTCCGTTCTTTTCTATCTGACAGATCATTTCAGGTTGTGGCCCCCCCTTCCTCTCCCATGCTCATGCCATCAAGCAGGGGGTTCCTCAGGGCTCGGCATTAAGCCCGGTCCTGTTTAACCTCTATGTTCAACCACTGACGGCGGTAGCAAGAGACCATGGTCTGACCATGATTTCGTACACCGATAATACGCAGCTGGTGGTGGCCCTCTCTGAAGACCATACTCAGGTTGCCGCGCATTTTCAGGCTCGCCTTGCAGCGGTCGCGCAGTGGATGACCACCAACTGCCTGCAACTCAATGCCAACAAGTCAGAGGTGCTACTGGTGGGGAAAGACAAGGGACTCTGGGGCAAACATTGGTGGCCGGATTCTATGGGTAGTGCCCCCACCCCTAAATCGGCTGCAAAAAATTAGGGGTCTGGTTCGACGCCAAACTGGATTTCCAAGAGTATACCAAGAAGATCGCTGGCACCTGCTTCGGTCTCCTCCGGGGTCTGCGACCTATGCTTTGCTTCTTTGACCCTCCCACCCGCCAGCTGATAGTCCAAGCAACTATTCTGTCTAGGTTGGACTACGCTAATTCACTTCTATTGGGAGTCAATAAGGCGGAAGTCACGCGCCTTTTAAGGGTCCAGAATGCAGTTGCCCGAGTCCTTCTGCGGCTCCCTAGAACGTGCTCTGCGACGGGCGCTTTGCGGCATCTGCACTGGCTGCCTGTGCCTCAAAGGATTCAATTTAAGGCACTCTGTCTGACCTTCAAAATTCTTAAATGGTCCTCTCCTGAGATTTTGTCTAATCTGCTGATCCCCTATGTACCTACACGTCAGCTGCGCTAGGCCGAGCATTTCCTTGCCACGGTCCCCCGGGTGAAGCGTCTTAGAGCAGGGGGTCGGTCCTTTCGGTACCTTGCTGCTAAACTATGGAATTCCCTCCCTGTGCAGATCCGCCGTCTAGACTGCCTTCTGTCCTTCCGTAAAGCAATTAAAACTCTTATTTCCTAGGGCCTAGCTTCCACTCCTAGGGTCTAGCTTCTGCACTCTGTTGGCATGGCTATAAGCGCCGGGACGCCTCTTTGCTGAAGCATCTGTCGCGCTGTACAAAACTTCCAAATAAATGGGATTCTTGTATAGAAGAGGTACCCCGAAGGAGGGGCCTGGAAAGTTACTTATAGAGTAGGATGATGGTACTATATATAAGATAGCCTTCCTGATGACTGTACTGAGAATGTACATTGCGGTGTACATTAGATCAGAGTCTGACTTGTGTTGTGATAGAAGAGCTAAGAGCCCTGGACCTGTACAGCAAAGAAGCGCAGGAGCCCTCACTTTTAATGTATGTGGTAGGACTGATGCCTAGGTTCACTCGGCTGTAAGGGTTTATGGTCATTTGACTTGTACCCCTACGAAAGCAGGGTGCGTTGTCAGCAACAAATACTGGTGATGGGAACTAAAGGAGTTTGAATCCCAGGTTGGGCATTGATCCATTGCTCATGGCATACCAATCCATATCCATATCCATCCATCCATACTAATATAATAAAGAGAGAGCCCAAACCTTTGAGGCGGGTAAAATCGGGAACCACAGCACCAATCACAACACCCAATACAACGTTGGAAAGGGCAGTTGCAGCAGAAGAACATAGACTATGCAGATGCCCACCATATACATTTAAAAGGTAAAAGAACCGTGCCAGCAAAGTAGTCCCTTGTGGGCGTGTCTGCGTTGTGCTGTGGGCGTGTGCTGGGGGCATGACAAACGCTGGGGGCGTGTGGTACATTCCGCCCTTCATGCCATGTCTCATATCGTGTGCTAATCCCACCCTGCTCCCTTTAAATACCCCTGCACCCCATAATCATAACCCACCCTTACGCCTTAAAATACCCCAACACCCTTAAACACTAACCCATCTTAACCCTATAAATATACCCTGTACCCCAAAACCCAAACCTATCCCTATAGCCTAAAAATACCCCTGTAACCCAAACCTAGCCCTGAACCCTATAAATACCCCTGTACCTCAAAACCCAAACCTACCCCTGAACCCTAAAAAAATAGCCCTGTACCCCAAAATACCCCTGTACCCCAAAACCCAAACCTAGCTCTGAACCCTTAAAATACCCCTGTGCCCCAAAACCCAAACCTACCCCTGAACCCTAAAAATACCCCTGTACCCCAAAACCTAGCCCTGAACCCTAAAAATAACCCTGTACCCCGAAACCCAAACCTACCCATGAACCCTAAAATACCCCTGTACCCCAAAAGCCAAACCTAGCCCTGAACCCTAAAAATACCCCAAAACCCAAACCTAGCCCTGAACCCTAAAAATACCCCTGTACCCCAAAACCCATACCTATCCCTAAACCCTAAAACTACCCCTGTACCCCATAACCCAAAATTATATCTGAACCCTTAAAATACCCAAACACCCCAAAACATATACCTCAGTACCCCAAAACATGTACCCCTATACCCATACTTACCTTATCCAAACATAAAAAAAAACATGCTTTTACCATTCATGCATTTACAACGAATTTCGTTGTAAATGTATGCGCGGTAAAAGCATATAAAATGTAATGCCATGCGTTATAATGGCATTGGGGAGTCATGGTACTTTAGTAATGAAAGTATGCGGAGTGATGGTATGCGGAAAGAAAGTTGCAGAATAATGGATGTTTCCCTCCCCCGGTAAGTACATTGGTGGCACGGCGGCCCACATCTCCAGCAACATACTCATATTTTTTCACCACCCATTTGAAAAATGCACAGGTCTCTCTCATTGATGGCCAGCACCGACATACACTTTTAGACACCCCTCCCGCCACAAGTTCTAAAATTGCGAACTTTAGAGCTGGGGAGCTACGTTCGAATCTCGGCATCAGCTCAACATTCTGTGATTCCAGGCAAATCGCTTTGTCTCCCCCTGCCTACCACAAATGAATGTGTTCTTCTGTAATGTAAATTGTGCTCATGCCATATTGTCGAGTTTGCGCTATATAATATTGCAAGGAAAAATAAAGTAGGGAAACTCGAGTTCACACACTACTGAACACGCACTCTTAAGTGCATCAGCAGTGCACTGTGAATCGGAGCGTTTCACAGGCCTGTCACAGATCAGAAAGGCTATCAAAACGAACTCCTACAAAACAATATACTACTGGCCGGCAGCAATTCATACCCGGACAACGTCGGGACGGGCTGCTAGTATTATATAAAGAGCAAGCAAATGATCTGCAGCTCAACTGGGCTGACTGATAAAGGGGGTGATTGATTTTATTGTAGGTGGTTGGAGGAGTTTAATGTGCTTTGTAGATGTAGGACAGTCTGGCCAGTTTCAGGCTGCTGATCTAGGAAAAGTGTGGCTAGTTGTTCTGAAGCAAATAGCTCCTTCAACTTGTTAAGCCGGTGGTCTTCAAAGTGGAGGGTGGGCCCCCCTATGGTAGGGCATCAAGTCATCCCTGGGGGTGCCAAGCTCTGTCCAAAAGAAGCATTATGATGATAAAAGTGCTTTGTTTGCAGCAGAAAAGAATGAGCATTAGTAAGCCACTCTGTAATGGGCAATCACAAACCTCTTTTGTCATTTATATCCTGACTGAGAGAAGGTGTTGAAAGGGAAGAGACTCTAAATATTCTTCAGAACACCCCCCCCCCCCCCATTTCTAATAACACACTGGGGATACTTTGACACGTTGATAAAGCCTGCCTGACCAGATAGTATGTGTGCCAATTATGTATTTAATTGTAATTTTAAAACGGTAACAGAACTTAACTGCAGTGTTTAAATAAGTGTAGACATTCCAGTTCAATAGAATAATTGTGAAAAGGTTTTTTTTTTGGGGGGGGGCGATTACTTTTTTATTTACACGGGGAGGGGGCACAGATTATAAAGTTTGAAGACTGTGCTGGGCATTAACCAAATAGATGCCTCCTTCATCTATCTTATATAGTGGCTGGAGAAGGTCAACAAGCCAGGGTAGGGGTTCTTCCAGTGTAGTTGACTGTGGCAACCTAGTTCACAAGGGAATGATCATTTCTAGTCTTCCAGCAGATCTAGCCAGTTCTCTTTTGTGAGCTCTGTGGTTTTTGTAAGGAATGTCTTTAGCTTTTTACACAATTTAATGCGCTAAGAGTTTCAAGCAGAGCTCAGCAGGCAGTGTGTTCCATGTTTGTTGGGCACAGTCCGAGTAGTGGGTTTGAAGTTTGGATATTCCATTCACAGCTTTTTCCCTCTGTGCAGGATAGGGAGTGCTCCTGATATACGTTTGTTAACTAGGTTTTAGGGTTTGGGGTTTTGTACTGTCTTGTACATAATACTGCCAGATTTAAAGATATATCAACCTTCTGTGGGGAGCCAAAAGCCTTGCTGTCAAATAATGCAGGTTTTGCCTTCCTTTTAATTTTTTCTGGTTTAGTAAATGTTTCACTTTTCCTCTTCCTAAATACTTGGTTCCACCCTGAAATATCTGTTTGATTCGTCAGTAACAATCTACAGCAGTGCAAACTGTGTCAACCTGTTATTCTGATTCTTTAATTCTTTTGGCTGCCAACCCTGCCTCGCCTTCCGTTACTGAAATTCCAAATGTCATGTGAAACTAGCATCATTTGTACAGATTGGGGATAGTGGTCAGCATGTAAAGAAAATTGCTACCTTGACAATAAAATTCCTAGACTATGCTGGAATTGGGGGTCTAGTACACACGTTACTGCTTTAATGCATATGAAGAGAGTATTGGAGTTTAGCTTCTGGGCAGGGCATAGTGTACTGCTGTTGCCATCTCTTTTGTCTACGCATGCTTTCTGTAGTTTGTAGGAAATGACAGCTGAACCTGAATTTGGCAAACATGAGGCATAGATCTCCGCCTTATCTGCTACATTTGCTCCAAGTTGTGGCCTTTTATTTTCTACCATCTACTCCACTCCAGTAAACATCTGATATTCTGGCTTTTCCATGGTCCTTGCTGAGTCACACGACGAGGACGGAATACCCAAATTGAGATCCAGCGTTGCATGTCTGCTGGGCTATTCCCTTTGGGTCTGCTGGAACTACTACCATCACTCTGAAATTGAACTTGCTTTAGTACGTCAGGGCTCGAACAATCCAAAAAATTGTACTAGTCTTGCAGGACTAGTACCTTTAAAAAATGTCCTCGACCTAACTGCAACCTACTTGACCTCCGTCTCTGAAAGCGGAGCAAATGTGACAAGATAACAACATTTAAAGGCATCTTTATTGCTCATTAATTTTGTGAGCAGTAAAAATGACTTTAAATCTTATCTTGTCACATTTGCTCCGTTTTCACAGACAGAGGACAAAAGTTGGTTTGTTTTCCTACTCGCCAGAAAGGGCGAGTAGGACCTAAAAATAGCTCGACCTTGTTAAATTTAGCTCCTATGCGAGCTGCCGAGAGGAATTTTCGAGCCCTGTCCGTTTTTAATAACAAACGTTTGTTTGTGCTTGTAACTGGCTTCTGCTAACTTAGTATTTACTGGATCGACAAGCTTGACGTTCTTGTAGGCTCGCAAAGGACATATGTCTTTCTGAGACAATTCTCTTCATATCACTTTTGCTTGGTCTCGTTTGGTTTGTGATCCTAAACAAAGTTAATCAAAGTTGCAGAACTCTGCCTTATACCACTGCTGCATCAGTTCTGGACCTTTCTTTAACCATTTAGCCCACTCTGGGAATAGCCTGACCTAAGGCACTTGCCATATTACATGTTATGTGATGAGCAAGCAAATGCAACCCAAGATCAGAAAATGCTTCCATCCTTTATACAGGTCCCAACCTAGTTAACTAGGGTTATAAGAATTTGCGAGATTCCAAAACCTGTGTCTGCCTAATAACATTAGTTAAAAAATATAGCCCCTGCTTCAATTGCACTTCAGCTTAATCTTTATGGAAAAAGTTAATTGGTATGCTCGTATATGGTTGTTCATCCATGCTTGCTCAGTGTTACGAACCAGATTTTTTGTGCATGACCTTCTCAGCTGTCACAATCTTGGTGGCCTGTTGTGTGATCTTGGCTTGGAGATTCCACCAGCTCTTATATTGTTTGCACCGTTCCCCAGGGTACAGCATCGCCATCTGGCTAAAGCTATAACAGTTGGTGGTAGTATTACTATAATTTCCCTCCACTTCTTCGGCTGTCTATTGTGTCCTTTCTTAACTAAGTGTACACATAGATTCTTGGGATCATTTCCACCATGTGGCCCTACAACCTCTCTCCTGTTCATTGACTGTCCTCTCCTTGGTGTTAACCCTGCCTCAAGCGGCCATGCTTGGCAGCTGTTTATTATTTTTTTGAATTAATAAACTCAGGTGCTTCAAGTCGGCTTACAAAACAGATTCGTAACTTCCAGGGAAGTATCTATGTTATGGTTTATGTTAATCCACGTACAAGGTAAAGGTTCTGCAGTTTCTTCCCACAACCCCTAGTTAAAGAAATAGTACACCAGAAATCCCCTAATGGTATCCTATCCATCTTTTCCACTTTGCACTTAATCTATAGCATCAGAACCGAGAATCCTTGCAGTCCTAATCTCTGGTATATTCCTTTGGTATCCCTAGACCCTTGCGTTTCAAGAAAAGTGCGCCAGAGCAGTTGATCTGAAGGGAACAAACAGCTGAAATTCCACATGAATAATTGGAGAGTTTCTTCTGCATTTGTTGTCCTTTGAAATTATTTTCTGTGTTTTGCACAGGTAGGAGAATGGCCGGAGAACAAAAATCCTCATCGAACATGTTGGAACAATTTGTCATACTAGCCCGTTCCACCAAAGGGTCTGCACTTCCAGCTTTGGTTAGCCAAGTACTTGAAGCTCCAGGAGTTTACGTGTTTGGTGATCTGCTGGAAATACCCTGCGTGCAAGAGGTAGGATCGAATTCCCAAGTTAAAAATATGTGCATTTGTCAGTGGGTTTTTTGTGTGCTCAAGATCTGTTTATTGAATTTTTGACACATTAAGGGCAAGTATTGGTCACATGATGGGGTTTACAGGTAATTCGCATAAGGAGTTTATGTAGACGGGCCACAGTACAGCACAAGCAAATTAGAAAATAAGGACACAAAGAAAGTGGCCAGCAGGAGAGATCAAGGGCAGAGAGTCAAATACGATCCATACATGACATTTAAGCAAAATCATTGTAAAGCATGAGGTAAGCCACACTAAAGTCTCATCATATGTCGACATTAATAAAACAAAAATAATGCAGAATGTTATTTCCCCACGAGGTGCACATCTGGAAACAGAGATGTCTGGTTTAAAGTATGTCTAGCAAGCATTCCTTAATAAACTGCGCATGTGCAAGTAACTGTGTCCATTTTAGATCTACAGTGATGCTCCAGATCGGTACTGTTCTAAAAAAATGAAATGACTACAAACCCAACAAAGAACAGGGAGGGGGGAAATGATCCTCTGCTGCTGAACCTAGGGGAAGGACCTCACTGCCAGTTGTAAAAGAATCAGCGGCAAAGCTAGGTGAGGGGAGGGGCTGTAACATGGGAACATTAGGGACGACAATGGAGGTCCCCATCAGTAGGGAGAGCGGAGGGCAACAAGTAAGAGCAG
Source organism: Lissotriton vulgaris (assembly GCF_964263255.1). NCBI lineage: Eukaryota > Metazoa > Chordata > Amphibia > Caudata > Salamandridae > Lissotriton > Lissotriton vulgaris. Next base: position 1,080,423,223 of record NC_141699.1, on the reverse strand, counting down.
CTGGTGGACCAGAGGATCAGTCAAACAGTTGAAGAGCGCACAGCTTAGGTGGTTGAACACAAAGGTGTTCTAATCTTGTGAAGTAGTCAGGAAGAGGTTGCCTTAGTCGCAGGAATTTCTTATCTGTGAAGGAGAACTTAAGCAATAAGTGCTTCAGTGCAATAATTTGCCACAGCCTAGTGAACCAGAAATCAGAGGACTTCCAAGCCAGGGCAAACAATTGTTTGGTTGCACCCGTCATATGACGGATTAAGTTCCAATTGGCGTAAATTAATGCCTCGAGCATGGTTGGACCTAGAACCAAGAAAATTGTGCAGTAGTCTGCAGGAATAGGGAGCCCCAGGAGGCCTTTAATATGGCTCAAGACTTCTTTTCAGAAAAGAGTAAGTAGACAAAAAGAATGGTGGATTTGCTATTTTGATTCACACATCAACCTTAGTTCTCAGTAATCATAAACCAATACAATATCACACACACTGAGCAATATGGAGTGCTGCTTGGCGTTGGATGCACATCCACCTCGGGCATCAAACCAGCGACCCCCTTCCCAAAAGTCCGTTCGGAATGGAGGTCCCCACAATATGAAAAGAAACACCAGTGCACTTCCAAAACAGTCTCTTTGATCCCTTCGCTATTTTAGCGTTTCATCAATAATCCATGTCCTTGGTCAAACAGTCAATTTCACAAAACCAGACGCTGTAGAAATTTCAAGCCTTTATTTTTTCCACTTTATGGTCCACAGCCGACGCGCGTTTCGCCCCCTTCGGGCTTTCTCAAGGCTTTGTATGGTGTAAAGATAAGTCTCAGTTCCAGTATCTATGTACAATTTTTGAGATGAAATTCATGTAACCTTGTCCAACCAATCTAGAATATAAACTTAGTCTGAAAATTAATTAGTGTTGGTGCAGGATCCTAGTATTTTCTCAAATCGTAGTGTCAGTTTTCCCACATACAGTCTTGATGTGGAGCCATGCTACGTTCCACAATCTCAGCACGAGTCGTGATCCACTATGTACGCCGTCCCTGCAACCCGGCGGCATCCTGACACCGCAGGATACTAGTCAGGGTTGCCCCTTGTCCCCTCTTCTCTTTGCCCTGGTTGTGAAACCCCTGTGATTCACCTTACACAGACTTCTAGATTGGTTGGACAAGGTTACATGAATTTCATCTCAAAAATTGTACACAGATACTGGAACTGAGACTTATCTTTACACCATACAAAGCCTTGAGAAAGCCCGAAGGGGGCGAAACGCGCGTCAGCTGTGGACCATAAAGTGGAAAAAATAAAGGCTTGAAATTTCTACAGCGTCTGGTTTTGTGAAATTGACTGTTTGACCAAGGACATGGATTATTGATGAAACGCTAAAATAGCGAAGGGATCAAAGAGACTGTTTTGGAAGTGCACTGGTGTTTCTTTTCAGAAAAGAGTAAGTAGTGTGCTCACCCACCAAATGTGTTTTAAGGTACCATCTTGTGCCCTTCATCTCCAGCAAGTAGTAGGAGCTGTGCGGTAGATTGAATGCAAGCGACTGGAGTGTAATACCACTGGAGCATTAGCTTGTAGGCTGATTCCTGGTGTAGGATCCTACGATGTATCTTGGGGATTTCCTGCCATAAAAGCTCCCACTGTTTCTGTGTGATGTTGCTCTCTATTTCCCACCTCATCTGATATGGGTACCTCAGCAGAAAGTGGGATTGTTGGACGACACTGTTGGTCCTAGAAACTAAGTCCCTAGAGCCTCAAAGTGGAGGACCATGTTCTCACAGCTTGTGAATGGGCGCATCAGTATCCTCCACATTAGGAGGATGAAGTGCCTAGTGGCGGAGTTGGAAATATTGAATTCAGATTTGCATTGTTCAAATGATTTAATTTTTGTGGATCCTGGAATAGGTCCAGCAGCATCCTACAGTCGGCGTTCTCCCAGACAGGAAGGGAACCCCGGAGCAATCCTGGCGTGAACGCCGGGTTGCGTGCAATAGGGGTGTTTGGAGAGGGGAATAAGGTAAGGGCATAAGTAAGTGCAATTCTATCCCAGATCTTCAGCACTGTTCTAGAAGAGGTTGCGAAAGGCCTGGATGTCACTGCAGGATCCATATGGAGCCAATGTTTTTTCTCTCTCTAACAGCCCATTCAGAAATATATCTTAGATATGCTGCTCGGTAGTAGTCAAAGTTGTGGCAAGCTAAGCCTCCCCAGTTTCTAGGCAGCATAAGTATGTTATTGGAAATGCGGGGCTGTTTCCCATTCCATATGAAGGCACGAACGTCCTTCTGTAGCCTACGAATATCCTTTGCTGGGATAGAGATCGGGACAGCTTGGAAAAGATAAGAGTATGCGAGGTAAAATGTTTATTTTTGACTAGATTCATGCGGCCCAACCACGATATATGCAGTTGTTTCCATCTGCGCAAGTCCTCTAAAATAGCCTTACGAAAATGGGGCTAGTCAGCGTGGGTCCAGGTCAACAGGGAGTTTGTGATGTTAAACCCCAAGTAGCAAATAGACTTCATGGCCCACTGAAAAGGAGCTAAGGGCCATATGTATCAAGGTACCAATTAGCGATTCTGTAACAGCGATTTTTAAGAAATTGCTATTTCAGAATCGCTAATTGGTATGTATCAAGAAAATTGCTATTTTTGAGCGATTTCTTGATATTCCTTAATTGCGAATTCGCAAAGTGCGAATTCGCAATTAAGGAATACTTTCCTGTTCATTTCTATGTGCCAGGAGGCCCATAGGAATGAATGAGAAGTTATTCTCAATTTGCGATTTGCAATTTGCTAATCGCAAATTGAGAATAATTTCAAGGGTGCAGGGGTGTCCGAAGGACACCCTGTTGCACTCCTGAAATATGTATGGGTGCACATGTGGCGCACATACATGCCCTAAGGGCATGTATGGGCGTCACATGGCACTTTGAAAAATGCAAAAATGTGCATTTTTCAAGGAATTCGCAACTTACCACCAACTAGTAGTTGGTGGTAATTTGCGATTCCTTAAGGACATTTAGCAATTTTTTTTGGCTTCTTACACTGCATTTAAGGAATTGCAAAATTGCGATTCCTTAAATGCAATCGCAAAATAAGGAATTGCAAATTTTGCGATTCCTTATTTTGCATGCAGATTTGGGTGATACATACCATTTTGCGAAAATGCATTCGCAAACGCCGAAATTCGCAGAATTTCGGCGTTTGCGAACGCATTTGGGCATGATACATATGGCCCTTTATCCTGTAAGGCCAGGAGGAGCTGTGGTGGTAAAGTCAGGTTTAGGGCCTGTGATATGGACACGTAGATTTTATATCATGAGGATAGTTCAAACTGTTGCAGTTTCTGCACGACGACAGGGAGGGCCGACAGGGGTTAGTCAGTCAGTAAAAGATCATCTGCATAAATCATAACTTTATGGTCTTGGGCTCCGAAGGGAATGCTCATGATGTCCGAAGTCTGTGTAAGGTGAATCAAGTTCAAGTTCAGAAATTTGTATAGCGCACTACTCACCCAGAGGGTCTCAAGGCGCTTGAGGGAGGGGGGGGTGCTTTACTTATCGAATATCCACGCTTTAAGTTGCTTTCTGAAGGAGAGGTGGTTTTGTGTAAGGCGGAGGTGAGTGGGTAGAGAATTCCAGGTTTTGGCAGCTAAGTAGGAGAAGGATCTTCCCCCCCATGGTGGATTTATGGATGCGCGTAATATCGGCGAGGGCTTGATTGGACGATCGTAGATGGCGGGTGGGGGTGTAGAAGGACAGTCGCGTGTTGAGGCATTCGGGTCCTAGGTCGTAGAGGGCTTTGTGTGCGTGGGTAAGGAGACGGAATGTTATTCTCTTGTTGACGGGGAGCCAGTGGAGGTCTTTCAGGTGACCGGAAATGTGAGCTTGACGGGGGATGTCCAGTATGAGTCTGGCCGAGGCATTTTGGATGCGTTGGAGTTTTTTCTGTAGTTTGGCTGTGGTTCCGGCGTAAAGGGTATTTCCGTAGTCCAGGCGGCTTGTGACCAGTGCGTGGGTGACCGTCTTTCTTGTTTCGGTGGGGATCCAGCGGCAGATTTTTTTGAGCATGCGTAGGATGTTGAAACATGATGATGAGACGGCGTTGACTTGTCTGGTCATCGAGAGGGAGGAGTCCAGGATGAAGCCCAGGTTACGTGCGTGATCCGTAGGTATGGGTGCGGTTCCCAGGGCCGGTGGCCACTATGAGTCGTCCTAGGCCGAGGGGGATGAACCTAGGATGAGGACTTCCGTCTTGTCTGAGTTTAGTTTTAAACGGCTGTTCTTCATCCACTCGGCTACTTCTTTCATTCCTTCGTGTAAGTTGGTTTTGGCGGTGTTTGGGTCTTTGGTGAGTGAGAGGATAAGCTGGGTGTCGTCTGCGTAGGAGATGATGTTGAGTTTGTGTTGGCGCGCGATGGATGCGAGGGGACTCGTGTATACGTTGAAGAGGGTGAGACTGAGTGATGATCCTTGTGGTACGCTGCAGATGACTTCGGTGGCCTCTGATTTGAAAGGGGGGAGGCGGACTCTTTGTGTTCTTCCGGCGAGGAACGAGATGATCCAGTCTAATGCTTTTCCTTGTATTCCGACGTTGTTGAGGCGTTGTATGAGGGTGCTATGACAGACTGTGTCAAAGGCTGCGGAGAGGTCAAGTAGGATAAGGGCGGCAGTTTCTCCGTTGTCCAGTAGAGTTCGAATGTCGTCTGTTGCTGCGATGAGGGCGGTTTCAGTGCTGTGTTTGGCTCGGAAGCCGGACTGTGAGGGGTCGAGGGATTTGTTGGATTCTAGGAAGGCGGCGAGCTGATTATTGACGGCTTTCTCAATGACTTTGGCTGGAAATGGGAGGAGCGAGATTGGGCGGTAGTTCTTAAGTTCAGTGGGGTCTGCTGTGGGTTTCTTCAGAAGGGCGCTGAGTTCGGCATGTTTCCAGCTTTCGGGGAAGGTGGCGGAGTTGAAGGAGCAGTTGATGACGTCTCGGAGATGGGGTGCGATAATGGAGTCTGCTTTGTTGAAAATGTGGTGGGGACATGGGTCGGTTGGCGATCCTGAATGGATGGAGTTCATCAGGTGGATGGTGTCTTCAGTGGTGATTGGGTTCCAGGCGCTAAGGTTGTTAGAGTGTGGTTTTGGTTCGGAGGTGGGTGGAGTGGGCTGGTCTTCGGACTGGTTTTCAAAGCTGTTATGTATGTCGACGATTTTGTTGTAGAAGAATGAGGATAGAGAGTCGCAGAGGTGTTGGGAGGGAGTGATGTCGTTGGTGCCGGCGGTGGGGTTGGTGAATTCTTTGACGATGTTGAATAGTTCCTTGCTGTTTTGGGCGTTGTTATCTAGCTGATCCTTGAATGCTGATTTCTTGGTGGATCGGATCAGTTGGTGGTGTTTGCGGGTGGCGTTCTTGAAGGTGGCCAGGTTGTCTGTGGTTGAGTTTTTTCTCCAGGCTTTCTCGAGGGTACGGCAGAACTTCTTGGATTTCTTAAGGTCATCGTTGAACCAGGGGGCTTTTTTGCTACCTTGCTTGGTTTGATGGTTTTTCAAGGGTGCTAGTTCGTCGGCGCTGTGGGTGATCCATTGTGTGAGGTTGGTGGCTGCTTGGTTTGGGTCCGATGATTTGGCAGGAGGGTTTTGGTGAAGCGATGCGAAGAGGTGGTCGGTGGTAATTTTGTTCCAGGTTCTCCGGGGAATATGTTGTGGGGGGTTGTGGGTCGTGGTTTTTTTGTAGTTGAAGTGATCGCAGCTGTGGTCCGTCCAATGGAGAGCTGTGGTGTGATCGAAGGAGATGTGCTTGCTGGAGGTGAAGATTGGGTCGAGCGTGTGTCCGGCATAGTGGGTGGGGGTATTGACAAGTTGTTCGAGTCCGAGGTTGGCCAAGTTGTCCTCCCAGTAGAATGTAGTTCTCTGAGGGGAGGGCATGTGGGCTGATGAATTCAGCGATGTCTTTGCTGAATTGTGTGCGGGGTCCTGGTGGTCTGTAGATGAGGGTGCCTCTGAGTGTGGTCTTGGGGTCGGTGTGGAAATGAAGGTGTTCGGCGGTAGTGAGGTTGTCGTCGGAACTGGCCGAGACGCGGATGGTGTTCTTATGGACAATGGCGATTCCTCCTCCTGTTTGGTTGGTGCGGTCCTTTCGGATGATTTTGTAGCCGTCCGGGATGGCTATGGCGATGTCGGGAGCTGATGAGGCGTTCATCCAGGTTTCTGTAAGGAAGGCGACGTCCGGCGATGTAGTGTCGAGTAGGTTCCAGAGTTCGATGGAGTGTCTGTGGACCGAGCGGGTGTTGAGTAGGATGCACTTCAGGTGGTTAGTGTCGGAGCTCTGTTTGGAGATTGTGGATTTGGTGTAGGTCCTGGTGCTGTCGAAGTTGCAGGAGTGGCAGCCGAAGGGTCCATGGGTGTGTCCTGGGGCTGCTTGGTAGCAGATAGGTGGGCGACCGGGGTTAAGGGCTGAGAGGGTTGCGGCGTCGTACGATATGCGGGCAGGGAGTATATTGCGGGGGACAGGGGGTCTGGCGCTGGGCGCGGTCCAGGCGCGGACGGGCTTACCTTTGGCGCACCTTCGGCGCGCATGGGGTGCGACCGCTGCGCGCGAATGCATCTGTCATAAGTGGCTAGTGGAGGGGGGCGGAGCGAGGGAGGAGCAGCTGGGAGGCGGGAGCGGGGTGGAGAGGCTGGCTACGAGGCACAACAAACAAAATGGCAGCAAAAACAAAACAGAAACAGAACGAGATTGGGGCAGACGCTATGGGCAGTGGTAACAGCACAATCAGGCAATAATTATTAATTATAAAGTCCAGCAATGCGAGCGCCACAAATTAAATGCGAGCAAAGGACAATAGCAGGCACAATAGCAGGCACAAAGATCTTTGCGAGTAATGCTAACAAGCGCTACGATACCCAAGCAGCAATATTTTTACAGGCAAGCAGTCAGGATCGAGGCAGTAGAATGGAAGTTTACTCTGATAGTAGCAGTCGGGACGGTATAAGAAGCCATCATTTTGTTGATCATGACAGCACTCGACCCAATTTTTATGAGGACAGGGTGCAAGAAGTCCCAGTTGACCCTGTCAAATGCAGAGGAGGCAAATGTCTTGAACAGAAGATAGTTTTGACGCTACCTTAAATAATTCTTTTGAGTAATTTTGGGCAGATTAAATATTTTGTGTGAAATAAGCTGATTTTTCTTTAGACAGTAAGGACTTGTAATCATGAATACCTTGTTCATATTTTTCTTTTTCATCCCTGCTCTACTACTTTCTCCATTTCAGATTCTTGTCTTCTGCAGCATTGTTTCTGCATTCTATGACTGATTGTGTACCAAGGCGCAGAAGGTTTCCCTCGGTGTGAATGGGATATCCTGACGAGAGCGGAGAGGGAAATGACTGAGCTCACCCAATTAGAGTAGTTTAATGTGGCTAAATCCAAGTCCCTTGAATGGTCTGCTGAGAGTGAGCTATCATTGGATTGAATTGATCCGCATGAATTGTGTTCCAGGCGCGAGACCTGTGAAGGATGTGCGTAAACTTTCCCAGATGTGTGCTCTTCAGTAGGGTAATATCAAACATAACAGCGTGATGATCTGTCCATATCAAAGGCAGATAATCTTTTGCTTTCAACAGGGTATTGTTGGTAAAAATCCCATCCAGCGTATGGCCGGCAAGATGTGCAGGGTAGACTACTGTTTGGGACCGGTCGAAATGAGCCATAATCTCGAAAAGGGCCTCCATGTCTGTATCAATTGAGACTTCTGAATAAAAGTTAAAATCGCCTAAGACAGTGAGATCTTTGGCACTTAAACCGGCATCCAGCACGGAGTCCAACATCTGTGTGGAGCCCACCATCTGTGTAAAGGTATTCTAGGGCCCGGAAGGCAATAAATTAACAATCCTTTAAAGGACTGCGTTTTGGAAAGTTCTGTATTGAAAGTAAGTGACTCACATTCTGGCATTGAGGATGGTCCCAAAATGGCCAGCATGGTATCCTGATAAATAAGAGCTGGTCCTCTGTCCTCTGTCTTAATGTACTTTTTGCTGCTGAACTTATTTGAACGGACCCTCTAGAGCGGCGGACCTTCACACTGCATTTCTTTGGTGGTGCTCTAAACATTCTTTCGAATCGATACATAGAATCTTTCTCCTGTTGAAAACCTTTTCTGCAGAACCAAAAAACCTTTGTGGAACATGCTCAACACAAGTCAAATGTCACTTGAACACAGAATTACTCTTGAATGCAAAGTCTTCTAATCTGTTCAATATCTCTATACAGCTACGGTGCATTACGAGCACATGCATTTTATAAATACTTACACCCATTAGCTACACCCAAACTGTACAAAATTAAGTGGAAAAGTAATATAGTAGTTAAACCTCACAGAGTAAACTATAAAAAAAAAACTAGCACACTCATTGGATAATATCGTCATTGATGTTATCAATGATGTCAATTGAGATCTCCGTGATGTCATCAATGTCAGAGCAAGTCGTGTGATGTCATATGTGAGGTCTTAAGCAGTGCATGGCAGGGGCGCAAGTTATAGTTGGCGCTGCTAACTATAACTGGTTAATGTTTGTGTGTTTTATTAGTTCCAAACTTTAATGTTCACACTGACCAATTCACCTAACTAGAACGGTATATCTTCTGAAATCCATTAGATGCTATTCCTGCAATGTTATGGTTCTTTCCAACTATGATTCGCTTGAGATTTAAGATGGGTGGGATGGGTTGTTCCGATGCTGCAGTTGCTGACAGTTGGCTTTTTGCTTTGACTTAATGCAGTGGGCCTTCAACTGCAAAATGAAATACCCATGATCAACAAAAGTGAATGCAAGTTAGTTACACTCACGTGCTGTGTAATCGGTTTAGGTGCCCATGGCGTTCATGACATACCAACCTTTAAGAGTAGGTTATCCTACCCCTAGGCTCATGCTTGACTCTGAGTCAAAAAGCCATACCGAACCAGTTGAAAAATGCTGATCAGGTCTCAGATTTTACCTTGTGGGCCTTGCTTTGGTATACACAGAACAGAAATTATATATCATTAAACCACTCAGACGTAAATCAGTGGTAAAAGAGCTCTCTGGGGCTCACTAAATGCACATCTACTGAAAAGCAAACCACTGTGAAGTCGTCTTATCAGTTGCTCTACACGCTGATGAGCCCTATTCTTGTACACTTACCTTTGCTAAATTAGCCTACTTTCTTATATATCCTTAAACCACTCGGACTTAATCAGCAGTAAAAGAGCAGCTCTCTGGGACTCACTAAATGCTCTTCTACTGAAAAGCAAACCACCATGAAGCCGTCTTACCAGCTGCTCTACACGCTCATGGGCCCTTTTCTTGTACACTTACCTTTGCTAAATTAGCCTACTTTCTTATATATCCTTACAGTGTTGTGAGTGTATTAGTTTACTGCATTTCTGCCAGTTCTTGCTGTGCTGATTATGAACGTGCCTGTTTTCTGGCCACCAACGAACCTTAATCAGCTAACAACGTTGGTAAATATTTTGTACGTCACTCTTTCAAGTCCTCCACTGTGATGTTAACCCTCATGATATATTAACTCCTAAATGTTACTTTGACTATCTGTATATACGCCATATTTAGTTCTCAAAGGTATAATCATGGTAGAAATGTAAGATGGTCTACTGTTTCATAGTTATCAAATATGGACCATGTAGGGATGTTGAATGTACAGTCACTTGGCCACAAAGTAAAAGTATTGTGGTTAGAGGCTTTGGCAAACAAAAACATTTTCATTTTTTCCCCCCTTTATTTACTTTTTCTCCACACCAGCTTGCTGAGGGTCCCAATGCTGCCTACTTACAGTTTCTGAACTTGTTTGCCTATGGAACCTATAAAGATTATGTAGGTAAGACCAGGCTTGAGTGTTTAACGCTTGTGATGTGTGAGGTGGTGGGATGCTCCCTTGTCAAATATGTGGCTATGTTAAGAGCTTTGAATGAGAGATGGACCATTTGGTCGCAACAGACATAGTTTGTATTTATTCTCATCTCCAAAAATGTTGGATAATAAAAGCCCCCTTAGCAGTACTAATTGAATACTTTATACTTGAGTTCTTCAAGTGATTTTATTTACATTTTGTAGTGAAAATGGAAAAACATATGTGGTCAATTTCACAACACTGACCCAGAGCAAAGAAATATAACAATTGTGCAAGGTATGCACCGCCTTTAATTGGAAAACATCACCCTTCTGAACCAACTCCCCACAGCCCCACTGCAGAAGACTCCTAGTAGTAGCTTCATCGACCCTGGGAAGTCATCTCCATACTACCAGGAAGGCCCTAAACATGCCTCCTGTTTGATGAAAAAAAGCCTTCCTCCCCCAGTCCCTTCTGAAATATTAGAAGTCTGTTATCCAAAGCAGCACAGAATGTGCTTAAACTGGACCTAGCCTGACCTCGCTGGACCTACGGACTAGGAAAACTCCAAGCATCGTCTGCATCAGAAACCCTTGCATGTTACAGGATAATGTGTACTGGAAATGAATAGCCATAACACCCCAGTCTCACCTATGAGCCATTACTAGTAAATCTCCCTGTCTATTTGTAAAGTGAACAACATCTGTGAGTCTCCAGTTTCAGAAATTTCCTCAAATACAGTGAAGAGCTTGAACCTTTTAGATCTGCTCTAAAAGAACTTACGCCCCAATGGCAAGACTTTTTTGTATTTTTAGATTTTATGTTAAGTTATGTACCAACAGTACAGAGCAGTCCTCATATGCAAACAGTACAAGCGGTCACGTGATGTAAAAACACATATCAAAATTTCGACAGAAAGCGAACATCGTAACTCCTCCCTGGGTGTATGAGTTCGTAGCCATGGAGATCTACACTGTAATAGGGGCAGGAGTGCAGTGGTCACAAGCAAAGCTCCGGAAAAAGGGCACGGATTGCGCATCAGCAAAAAATGCATATTCGCGATCTGTGTACCCCAAAGGGTGGCATTGTCATTCAGCCTCTGCCACAGAGGTGGCAGACTGACTGTCTGGGCTGGTAGAAAGTAGATAAGATCGATATGGGCCCCAGATATCTCGGGCCAGGATGCAGGGGGTTGGAGCATAGTGTACATTTCAATCTGATCGCGGCAGGTCACCATATCTCGCAGCCACTCGAAGAGCTATGCCCTTCACATGTCCCAGCAACATGACCCGTGGATCAGGCTCAATGGCAGTTTGTATTATGTCTTCCACTAGCACCTTGTGCCAAAATCTGGAGATGGGAGGGCAGCTCCATGCAAGACAGAGAAAGACTGATCAATCCTATATTGCAGTCGAGGAGTACTGTAAGCACTATGCAAGTACTTGTAATGTAGGAATTTTGTGCCAATAGTTCCTTGGGATCGTGCTGGTTTGCACACAGCAATAAGCACAAAGTGCCTCAGGCAAGGGCTCACCCAGTTTCGCCTCCCGGGAACACCCAAACTGCGTCCGTCCAACCCTCCTAAGTTGCGACACAATGGCTTAAAGTCTTGCAACTCACACCATAGTCAGGCGAGGTTATGAGCTGTGGAAGTGATGGGAAGTCATCAGGTTCCATTGTCCATTGGAAAGTTGGGTAAGGCGGATCTAACGGAGTTGCGCAATCTAGCGTAAATAAAAATATCCTACAAAACTGCTTCAGTGATAGAACTCTCCCCTCCACCTATAGGTGGCCCATCGTCATCATGGCTTCTTTCGACAGGGTAGTTTGCCACAATCAATTGTGAGTGGTAGCAAATAATTGGACATTTGTGAAGTGGCCTGGAAATACAGACAAAACGTTCCAGCCTTCAGACAGAGGGACCTTTGTTCCCAGATTTCCTGCAAGTGGTGGCTCTGTTAGTTTATTTTGTTTTCACTTAGCGCACTAGTCACCGGAGTGGATGACTACCATTTGGATATATTACTGCCATCCTGGAAGACCCAGAGGGAGCAGAGAGGGCTATGGTACCCTATGGGTCTGATCTTATTTGGGAATTAGATGTGGAATGTGAGCATCCAGACTATACCAAAACTTAGCAAAGTGGCACTAGGTAGCCAGATAGTAGAGTTCAAGGTCTGCACCTCAAAGCCACCATCAGCATATGGAAGAATCAAGAAGACCCAAGCGATCCTAGCCGGCTTACATGCCTAGATCAGTTTAATTAAGAGAGACCTTAACGTTACAAAAAACAGTTTCTTAAAAGGGATCATAATATTGGTAAAGAAATATAATAGTTTAGAGAGGACAATCATTTTGATGAGAGCAACTCTACCCGCCGGAGCTAATGGGAGTTTAAGCAATGCGTTCATCCGTCTTGAGAGGGAGGATGGGCGGGGGCAATGACTAAACCATAATTTAGCAGAATAACCTGCTCAGGCCTATGATGGAGGAATGTACCCAGATATCCGATGTAATCTCTAGTCCATCTACTGTCGTATTCCAGCTCAACTGGCACATTACATGCTGAGAGCGGAAAGAGGCCCGGTTTAGACCAACTGATGGAATGTCAAAGTATATCCCAAACGTATTGATCTCCCGCACCAGGGGGGTAAGGTTGGTGTCTGGTTCTCAAATAAAAAGCAGCATATCGTCGATTGCGTGTGTAACGCCCTGATGTTCCCGGGATCGGGGACAGCCCGCAAATACTCAGGACAACAGACAACAAGTAAGCGCTTTACCGATTTAATGATCAAGGGTAAAGAACACTGCTTATTATAGTTACACACTGTACAAACAGTAGCAATGAATGTTAACGATACCCAATCACAGCTCCTGGATGGTCTCACCGTCCTTCGCATGAACACCAGTCCCGGTGTTCCCCCAACGAAGGACACCGTGCTAAGTAGCGGCCGACAATGCCGCTCGACAGCTGTGATGGGTGCGATACTCTGGGCCCTGTTCCTGGTCTTCGGTGGGGCTCTTATGGAAACACCAAACGAGGGAATGCTCAGCCGGGCACTCTACCTTCCGTTCGTGTATCGGCAGGGAACAGCCGCTCGACCCGCACTAATTCTTAAGCCCTTTCCTTGCTGCTACTCAGGAACCAAAACAGGACGGGCACGGACAGAGGGCAGCCGCTCTTCTCGTCCAGTATCGCTAAAGGCGAATTACACCAATGCGCTGAGACGCGGCAAACACCTCCGCCGTGTCCGTCTCAGCGGCGGCGTGTTAATGGTTTCCGGTGGGAGCAGAGAACGCCCGTTCCTGCACCCGGGTTCTGTGGATGTTCAATTCACATCCGTGCTTCTCTGGCTTCAGTATCGCAGACCCGGCAAACACCTCCGCGGTGTGCGTCACGGATACAGCACGAAGCCGGTACCAAGATGCGCCAGAGAGCGTCCGCTCTATCTGACTTCAGAGTCCTTTGGTCGATGTCAGTTACTGTTTACAGGGGAGCGTATCACCTAGGCAGGATACGGCGCCAACAACGGTTCGAATATCCGACGCTGCGTCCTCGAGTCTGCCTGCTTAAGTAGGCGTGTTAGTTCCGCGCTGCCTCCCCTCTAAGCATGCTGGTTGTTGTAGTTCCCGCGGCGCCGCTCTGTGCCGCGGGACCCCCCATTCGTCAGTTGTCATCCGTGGGTCAGGGCGATCATGACAGCGTGCATGGATAATAATAGGCGTATATGGCAAAAAAAAATAAGGACTCTATGTAAAATGTCTGTCCTGGAGCAATTAAGCCAAAGGCTCCATGTCGAGAATAAACCCAAGGGTTAACAGGGGGCAGCCCTGCCACGTTCCATGCTCCACAGGCAAGGCATGTGAGGCGAGTCTGTTAGCAGAGCCTACGGCCACAGGACCTTTAAAAAACAGTCCGAGAAGAGCAAGAAGGTTGTTTTGGATACCATATCATTGGAGAACCTCAAACAATAATGGCCATTCTAAGGAGTCAAACGCTTTTTCGACTTCCAATAGTTCGATTGTCACTCTGACCACAGGACTGATTTGGTTATTCATGGAGCATACCATTCAGAGGTTAAATGATGTGGATCTATGTGGGACAAAAACAGACTGTGCAGGGGCAACTATGCATTCTAGTAATGGAACAAGTCTGGTGGCAATGATTTTATCTAAGATCGTATTATCGCAGTTAATTAATGAGGGGTTGATAAGAGGCACATTTGATATGGTCTTTACTGGGATTAAAGAGAAATGAAATAAAGCTACTTGCATCCAAGGGGCAGCTATCCATCTCTGAGCGCTTCGGCATAGAATTCAATAAGGAGGGAGGCAAGGATATGCTTGTATGCTGTATAAAAATCATTAAGTCTGTCTGTACCTGGGGGCTTGAAGCCTTCTGGAGAGTCAGTAGCAGCGGCTGACATAGTTGTCTATGACAGTGATCAAGCCACACCTGGGCCACATCGTTGAGATAGTCGACCATATAAGTTAAAGAACATTTGTTCCTGGTGATGTACAGGCGGGAGTAATAGCATACAAGGGTAGATGGTATATCCTCAGTGTAAGTAAGTACCTCCTTATCCTCTATATTAACAATATGAGATCTGGCCTGCTTCCCCTTAAACAACCAAGCCAGTGTCCTGCTCGGTCTCTTCCTGTGTCTATATTGCCCAGCTAGAGCAGCTTTCCCCAGCGGATGTACTTCTCTGACTGCCAGTTACTAAAACTGCAGCAGAAGAAAAATCTGGTCTTGCAAACAGGTTTTTTGAGGTTTGGTTTCAATTGAGGCTTCTCGTTTTTTGCCGTCAGAGTCCATATGGTCTAGATGCTTTTGAATGTCTTTCAAGTCGCCGGCATGCTTGGTGATAACCTGTCCACGGATAAAGGCTTTAAAGGCCTCCCGTATTGTGGTATACTGCGGTGCGGATCCCACATTGAACTGAAAATATTCTACAATTTCAGGCAGAGTCTTGTCTTTCAAGACTGGATCCAAAAGAGAGGAAGCCGGAAAGCTCCAGCCTGGCCCTGGAAATTGGAGCCAGGAGGAGTGAAGGCAAGCAGAACTGGCGGGTGGTCAGAAAGCATGCAGGGTAAGTTCTGAATCCCCGACACTGAGGTGGCTATTTCAGGCGAGTCAAGCCAGTAGTCGAGGCTTAAAGATGATTTCACTGAGCAACTGGTACCTTATCTGTCCTAAAGCGGGTCGAGTACTACATTCCTTCCCATACGACGGAGTCATCTCCAACAGCGCACACCTAGTAAAAATCCCAGGGAAACACTTGGGGTCATAAACGTTGATTTCATATGTGTTGACCAATGCTAGATGTATATTATCAAGCAATCTAACAACAAGTCATCTACCCGTAATGTCTGCATAGGTCACATGTTTTAAAAGCCAAACGAGGGCGCATCAGAAGCACACACCCATAGAGCAGAAACTGTACGAAGAAAAATATTGGGGAGGCAACAATTTTTAAGCAAAGGAGTGAGAGTGCATGGGTGCAAAATGTGTCTTCTGTAAAAAGGCTATGTCAGTCACTTGGCGGTCTTAGTAAGACAAAACCCTTCTTACCTTACGGGGGTCATTGAGACCTATGACGTTTTAGGTGAGTCACTTAAGTGCATACCTGCGAAGGGTCTGGGAACAAGAAGAAAGATACTACTTGAAGGGCAGCAGTAATGACGCCAAACACCTGGTTGACTTTCACTTACATTGTACTACTGGCAATGTTTTGTGGCAGAGTAAGAGTTATTCTGAATATACGTTTGTGTCATGTTTACAAGCACGAACAGTAACACTGACCATCATTTTAAAATTAATCAATATTAATAGCTGAATTTTCCTTGTCACGTGATAAAATGTCCAAATGGATCATTTAAGAACTTAAATGAAGTGTTAGAAAGGGAAAATAAATGCAATGCATTCAGTTAATTCACCTATTAGTCACTTGACGCAACTGGATTAATCACAGCTACTTTGCAGTTGCGAACTTAACTCGCTGCTCTGGGAACACTGTGTACATTCACATTCTATAAACCAAAAGATCATTTTAATACAGGAAAACCTAGCAAACCCATACGATTTATTAGGTGAAACTGTGCAAAGTTTGCTAAAGTTGCTTTAGGGTACAGAGGGTGCCCTAGGATTCAGATTTTCTGAATAATTTAACGTAAACCCATCCTAACAAGTCTAAGTAGTTTACAATGGTTATGACCTACATATCTTTCTTCCTGTTCTGCAGGTACCTTTATAGATAGGTACTTTCATCCATGGTTCAAAATATTCAAAGGTATCTATCAGTACAATTGTTCTATTTCGGCGATGCTGACTTCCTGGCAGCTCCCAAGATTATCAAGATGTATTTTTGTGAGCGTGCTGATGTGTTGATGGAGGTATTTATTTGTTCCTGGTGCTGTCAGTGTCCTTTGGCTATGTATTGTTGCTTGTTTAATAATACCACTTGTGAGGAAGTGTAGACTCTGTAGTACTTGTTCTGCAAGCATTTTAAGGTATTTTTGCCATGTGCCTGGGCAATGGCTAAGCATTTCAGGATTGCTGCACCTTTTCCGATTTACATGCCCCTCGTACTTACTGCTACATGATGGTGTATCTTCTCTGTTGGCTATTTCATCCTTTTCCTCAGCACCTAGTAAAAGTTTTGTTTACTACATAAACTGTAGTGAGCTGCTATCATTTCAAGGCATTGGAGAAGACCATTTTGGTTCGGTGCTTGCCAACTTTGTAGCCACCTAGCCCCTCAAGTGGATCTTTTAGTGATGATTTGCCCTGTAGGACTTTGTGAACTGCACTGTAGCACTTAGTATCCTGCAATGTAGGAACTAGTGGCCAGCACAGTGTGCATAATTGATATGCACTATTACAAGGAAATAAGTTGTGGTTTTGTATTCCCCATGCAGCTTTGAAAAGCAGCCTGCCAGAGCTTTCGACAGTCCAGAAGAACAAGCTGAGACACTTGACGATTGTTAGCCTCGCCGCCCGCATGAAGGTATTGGACATGACCGTAAATACCTCCGGCACATATTCTGTTCTGCTGCAAGTTTAAAATAATATTCATGTCTTGTGTGTGTATCGTATGTGCTTGCAGCCAGTTTATTTTTAATCTTCAGCACAGATTTAGAAAGGGGTATCATACTTACTTTTACCCCCACATTGTTAAATTACTGCTAACACTTGTTAAAGCCCCTCTTACAATGAACTGGTTCGGAGATTTCTCTAAGAGATGATGTCGCCTTACTACTTATTTGTTGATTCTGGATCTAATGGTAATGTCTTCTTTCCCACTGACCTATTTCCCTTTCCGAAAAGAGCTAGATTTGCTGATTTTTGTACCCTACACATCCAAGTTCTTTTAGGTAACAACTGTTAAAAGTGCACTGGTGTTCTGCTTTATTTACTGTTAGGTCAGGTATTTGCATTTAGCAAGTTTAGAATGAAATATATCTCCACCAGTAGTCTGCTGTTTTTTTGTACCAGTGAGGAATTTGTATTATTTTAAGGAGCCCATATTAAAAAGGTATTTAAAAAAATCCCTGAGACCAAATCTATACTTTTTATCGGACAGCTAAACCTTAGTCACTCAGAAGTCCATGTCTCACACTCTTCACTTTATTAGCCATGTTCTGCACCCTCAGCCACATGTTGCCTCTCCAGAGCTAAGCCGGGTACTCCCACGTCCTGCATACATTAGCCTCTGCTGATATTGGAACATTTCAACAAGAACATTATCTGAGCAGAGTTAATTTAAACTTTAGGTGATGTTTAGAGGACCGTGTCATGTGTTTAGGGCTGGTTTATCTCTGACTACAAAAAACAGGATGGAAGGCAACAGGTATGCAGGACATTAGGCTGTACTACATTGTTGCGGATATGCGTATTACACAAGAACACTTGTATTTACAGTTTTAAGCGCATAGTAATGAAGTGACAGGCACTATTCTTACTTTCTGCCATACTCTATATGAAATCTATTGGGATTTTTTGGGTACAGCCACTGGGAATATTCTAAAAGTCATATAGAAATTATTCTGCGAAAATCCTCAGATAAGTGTATGCTGTTTCCTCTCAGACACTACAGAAAGATACTGAATAAACATGAGACACCAGCATTTATTTTCCTAGGGTACATTCATGGAGATTATCCCAGTACTCAAGTTGCATAAACCCCTTTACCCATCATATCTTCGGCCTTCCAATAGATTACTTTCCTGCTCCTTGTCAAACACAATTTACTCAGCCCGGTTCAGTCTGCTTTTAAGGTGCTCCGCTAAAAAAACTAAACATATTGCAGTTCCGTAATATGAGAAAAGAAATCCGTAGGTCTGAACCGTCAAAATGAGCATGTTGTACAATGCACATGCTCGTGTTAGTGAGGACTACACTCCAGTTTTTGTAGCTGCTCACGCGTGTAACCGCGTTGAGTGCGAAGGGGCCAAGGATCATGAGGTCGTAATTAAAAGCTATGCGAATCTATGAAAAAATGGATCAAATTCTGTACTAATAGTTTCAAGCTTCTGTTTGAAACTGAGGCAAAATCTGTGAAGCAACAATGAATAATAATAGTAATTTTTCTTAGACATTATGAAAAGATAATGAGAAAAGTACACTTTACTCCCCATGTTTTTTTTGATTGTTCGTGACTGTTCAGAGAACAGGCTAGTTAAAATGCTTCCATGTGCTAATAATGGGACCATTAATTACTGTGGAATTAATTGAGGGTTGATTAATTTCTGATTTCTGCAGTCTTAACTGTTTTTGCATTATCAAATTAATTATATTGTTTTCATGTTAATTTCTATTTTGGTCTTTATAATGACGGTCTGTTCTGTGGTGTACAGCACTGCTTTTCCTTTTATTTAATTGCGGTGGGAATTGCCCTTAACCACACGTTTTACTTTCTTGTCCTTATTTTAATTTTAACGTAACTTTTCTCTTTATTATGTCTCAGTTCTTTTCTTTTTACCTTTCCGTTCCCAATTTTTTTCTGGTAATTTATAATATGGTTTTGGACTATTTTTTCCCGCATGTCACCAACTTAAATATGTAGTTCCCCCTTTGTCTCGGTCCCTGTCTCTGATGTCAGGTTCTCATCTTGCTCACATATGTTTACCCAATGCACACATTTCTCAGTGGTAGTTCTGGTCCCAATGAGTTTACCTCAGGCCTTCCTTTGCCTCATTTGACCCTGACAATGCACTTTCATCAGTTATATTGGAAAAAAATTGCTAAGTATCAGAATGACTCGGGTTTGGTGTCTTTCCTGCTCCGATCTGTTATTATGAAGGTGACTGTTGCTCAGCACAACCTGCAACCCAGCTGACCTATCAAAAAAATTAGTACCTAAATTGATGCTGGTAGTTTTGTTTGTCTCTGTCAATAACTACCATTGTGGCGCCACATCCTCACTTATTGTCTACAGTCATTGCTTTTTTAATATTTCTGTTCAAGTCCTCTCTAAATGGAACTATAAAGAAATTATGTGGTTAATTTTACCAAATTTAGGGGGGAAAAACTGCTAATGTGCAGTTTAAAAATCCAGAATCTTCCCGGAGAACTCAACCATTAGCTGAGCCTGTGATCATTGTGATGCTCACTGTTTGTATGCGTATGGTTTTTTTCTTGTTTTTTTTTTTTAACCCTTCTCAAGTCTTGACGTAAAAAACACATCCTCTTGAGAACTAGTCAATTTTGCACACGATTTGTACTTGGATGTAGAAAAACAGACTTTGTACTAGATCTTCATGCTTGCCTTCTGTCTCTCTCACTTGGAAGGATAGATATGAACCTATGGATATAAAGAAAAAACATTCAAATTAACTAGTTGAAAAAGCGTACCTGCAACCACTTCCTCTTGAAAACACCCTTTTTAAGAAATTGGGTTATTAGATGATGGAGTTAAGTACCCACCTCAAGTAATAATCAATAATGACTAAAGTCACTAAACGAGCCTGAGCTCAACCCCCTGGTAGCTCTAGCTAAGAGCAGACTGGCTTAACGTAGAGGCAATGTGTAAAGTAAGTATGCGGTACTAAACCAGTAATAAAGTTAAGAAAGTTAAAAGGCAACACAATAAAACTCGCCAAACGAATTAGAAAAATAGAGTGAACCTTAATATACCTGACACTAAAATGACAAAACTCCAAAAGGGGAAGGGGAACCAGAAATATGATTGTTTTACATTTTTAAGTAGACATGGAGCCAAGACACCCAAAGTGGTAATAATAGTCAATGATTGTGGTAGAACAGGATCTAGGCTCATTTTGTCTTTGACCTTGATGTAGTGTGGGTCAGATACACTAAACCGGTTCATTCTGGTAAAAGATTTGAGATTTTCACTTCAGTCCCTTAAGTCCTAATCCATCGCAGCAATTCATTTCTAAAATCGCTTAGGGCCTCAATGGAGGGGGTCAGTGTTGTGACCCTGAGAGTGCGCTTCCTTGTCCAGGGTACAAAAGAGGGAGCAGGTTCAGTCCTCCTGTGCTCTTCTCAGGTTGCAGACAGCAGGTTCAATCCTCTTCTCATCTTCCTTGGGTCCAGAAGTGTGTGACTGGAGGTGTCACATTTATGTTTGCCTCAAGCTAGCGGGTGGGAATGAACCCTGGGGATACCCAAACCAGTTGAGTCACGGTTTCCAGAGAGAACCCTACCCACTTAGGGCATTTTCAAGGTGGCAAGTTCTCCGACTGCACAAAACTTTGGCTCCGAGGGCTGAGGATGTGTGGGGGAGTGTACTATGGTAATTCTGGTGTCCTCCCACTGACAGTAAAGTCCAGTTTTTGGCTGTCTGGTAAAATCAAAGCTGAGCTTTCAGCAACCAGACAGTGGGTACACACAAAGTGTCTAGTCATTCAATTTCTCTTCTTTGAAGTGCACCCAAATGTCATATGTAAACTCAGCAGACCTTCCAAACAGGAAGAGAGGCCCACTGTGATTGGAACCGGACAGGCTGAGAAGACAACAGATGGGCCCTCCCCTTAACGTCTGCTAACATTTGCCTGTGACAGGGGAGGCCTCTTTAAAGTGTGCCCCAAGTGTCATGAAAAACTGCAGTAGACCTGTCAAGCAGGATGTGACATTTAAGGAGGACTTGACACTTAAATGTCAAAAAAGATCCTACCAGCCTCCCATTTATATTCTATTAGGTTTAGATGCATCATCTCTGCCCATTCAGTCAAACGTTTCTTTGCTCCTGTTAGCAGTTCACTCCTCACCTCAGGGAAGCCCTCAAGCTACCAGGTGACAGGTGAATACTTACAGTATGAGCTCCCGAGGTGTTAGGCACCTTTTCTGTAGTAGTTAGACGCAATTCTACTTTACCATTTTTGGATTTTGTTTCACTAGTAAAACGAGTACTTGAACTATTTCTCTACCTGGGTCCTAGGCAGAGATAGCATTTATTAAACTTAATAATGTATCCCAGTGCTTTCCTATGGAACAGCCAACCATGCTACTGTGAAAATAGCTGTGAGGTGCTAGTCACTGTAAAGACATGTTATAACATTAACCTCTACATTTCCTATTTTTAAATGTCCTTCACCCTTCCTTAAGGCTTACTTAGGGTGGCATAGATATATTTAAAGTGATGATTTTAGAACTGTCAAATGTGTTTTCTTAGCAGGTCGAATTTGCAGTTTAAATCTTCAGTCAGGTTGCTAGTGGCAAGCCTGAAGTCATGTTTGAATTGTCACAGCAGTGGGTGGCACCATGAGTGCTGCAGTCATCTGGTATCATTTTAGCTTGAAGCCCTGGGTACTCTCTGGGTACCATATACTAGGGACTTGCGGATAAGATATGACCGTCGGGTATGCCAATTTCACCTTGTTGTAAGGAGGAGCACAAGCAGGTTCAGCAAAAAGGTCAAAAGAAATTCGGGATGACGTTACAGAAAGGGCAAATTTCCAGCACCCTTATTTCTGGTTTGTGTATTCATTAGAGTTATTCAAAGAAACACAATTTTCCCACACAGAGCAGTCTTTCCTTGACAACTCTTGACTGGAGAGCAAATGAGTGTAAGCCTGAAGACATTGCGGAAATACATTAAAATTGGAGCCACCACTAAATGCTGATGGCTTATGTGTAGTTACAAGCCTCTCCTGCAGGGAGATGGATTACCTTGCAGCACTGAAGCACACCTCTCATCCCTGGAATTTCCTGAGGTGGATCTTTACTTCAGATTGCTGTAATAAACTTCAGATAGAATCTCAGCCTCATTAAAGGATTCCTTCCTGTTCCTTTTATGCACAGATTGGTTGAAAGAATTGTTGCTCAATTATGAATTTACCTTGAAAAAATAAAAGACAAGAGGCATTTGGCAAAACAGGAACAGTTTTTTTAATTAAACACTTTGTCCGGGAGTGCATCTTGCAGAAATTGGTCTGAGAACTGTCTCAAAGTACAGTCCATCTGAGTGATATGTTTTTAGGTTTCGACCTGGCGAGGGGCACGCAGTGCCCCTCCCAGATCGAAAACTTTTGTTTTCAGTAGGGATGTTTGGACCGCCTCTGTTTCCAATTGGCTAGCTCCATAAATGGACGCTAGCCATTGGGAGACAGAGGCTGTCAATCACGCTTTCTTGCGAAAACGCGATTCGGGGGCGTTTCTCGTTCTTTTTTTAAGCCCCGCCCCTTTGTCCTGGGCCGCGCTGTGATTGGCTGCCGGCCCGGGACACCCCCGTGACGTCATTCCCGGGCCGCGCTGTGATTGGCTGGCCGGCCCGGGACCTGACTTGTTTTATTTTTTTCTACACTCTCATGCGAAAGCACCTCGAAATGCGCGACGTCAGAATACCAGCTGTACACAACCCTTTTGTATGATTTAATACATAGTAGTAATGTTCGAACTGTAAGAATCCGGGTCACATACAGGGTTAAATCACATGACCCCTAACTTGCCTCATATTTCACTAATGACACTGTCGCCAGGGTGGGGCAGGAACTGTTCTAAGCTCACTTTTAATAAGTACTCCGCAGTGCTGTAATGTGACCTATTCATATCAAAGCTTCCATATGTTGAATACCTTTTTTTTTTTTTTTCATTTTATTTATTTTTTCATTTTGAAGAGACTTGCATACTTTACATATGGGGAACATGTTTATGGCTTGAGGCGTGCGCGGGTTCTAAGAGCCAAGCCTGAGCCTTCACTCGACTCGCCCTTTGATGTGTCGGCTCTCCCACCTCTAATTCCTAGCTGTACTATTAAACCTGTTCAGTTCTACGTAACTCAACAATTCCGTATATTACTAGCGGGTATTTAAACCGTAGCCAGGGCGGGATCTGTAGCCTTTGTAGCGCGTGGCTTACATCTATGTTCAAAGTAAATCTAAAACCAGTGTGTGAAGGAGCCAGTTAGCAAACATAACGTAGTCGTAAAAGGAGATAACCTCAAAGGGAGTCGACATCCCACATTGCCTCCCTCATCAGTTTGATTCTGAACAAACCAACTCTTGTCTCTCGGTGACAAAGTTCCTTTATAAAGTGACGCAACACGGCATTACGCGTCCTACAGATGGGCGGCATGTTAACCGGCATGTCCATTATCACACTGACGGCCGCTTTCTCTTTTAGCACCTCGAGCAGATCTTGTAGCGGGGCCCATAAACCTGCAGAGGTCTGGGTGGTCTTTGCTTGTAACCTTGAATTTGTTTAAAAACACTGGTCACTTCAAAAGGTGTAAAGCTCCTGGCTCACACTGTTAATTTCAAACTGCGGTGGTTGGCATGTTAGTCTTAACAGGATGACCCGTGATGTAACAGGGCAGATGTTTCTGTTGGAAAGGCTGCGTGCTCCCCGCCTCTCCCTTCTGGCATGCCGCTGCACGCTTCTTATGTAAACTGCTGAGTCACTCGCTCTTGTGCAACCAAACTTTGGAATTGTTGAACTGTGCTACTACTAAATGTGAACTTGAACCGTGGCAATTCCCCCCCCCCCTCTTGTGCTCGTATTATCTGAGTTAGGGCGTGTGCAGTTTCTTTGTTTATCTGTGTGCTCGTGCCCTCTGTGGGTGCGTCTGTCTTTTATGTGCCCACCTGTGTGCCAGCTGTCTCCCGCACCCACGTTGTGAATCAGCATCTTTAATGCCATTGTGTGCTGCAGGCATGATGCCTGCTCTCTCTGTGTGTGTGTGTGTGTGTGTACTGTCACAGGCTGGCCTGTGTGCTCTGGGCTGTTTGCTTGTTGTGTTTGCAGGCGTGCATGCCCGGCGCCCTCGGCTCACCCCGGCTAATCTGTGTTTGTAGGACTGTTTGTTTAATAATGTTAGCAGTGCTTTCCCGATGTAGGGCTGTGTCGTGTGTGCAAGCGCATGCATGCAGTTTTGTTTGGAGATATTTGTTGCGTGTGTGCGAGGACACGCGATGTTTGTCTCATGTGTAGGCGTGTCCTATGGCGCCGTCTTCTGTGCCAGTTTGCACACTCCGTGCTTCCGCCCGTATGAAGTGTTTGCCATCGCCTGTACCCTGCATATAATGCATCTCACTATTCCGTTTCCAATCCCGTGTTTGCGGGGCCTGCGTTCGCCTCGGCCCCTCTCTTCACAGGTGTCGGGTAGTTTGTGGTAGGGCTGAGCCCTGACACAGGAATGTGAGGTGCAGGCCGGGCTGGCCGTTGGAGGACGAAAGGGCCCCCCTCCCCCCACACGGCTGTGGTAAAACTGAAGTTTTGGGAAGGCAGCAAGGGCCGCTGACAAAGTGTGTTTTAGTTTATTTTTGAAGCTTTGTAAAGCGTGGAACAGGCCGACGTTGCAAAGTTCTGACAAATGTGTTTGCAGATCGCACCGGTGTTCAGTCGGTGCATTGTACTGCGTCCGCCCGGATCCTGGGTTTGGCGCTATAATTGGTGCGGATGTGAGATCTGTCTAGTGAGCAAGGGACCCATGTCTGGGCATACCCTGCCAATTTAGGGCGAACAAAGCAAAACCAAAGGGGATGAAGGACGGGGCGCTGAAACTTTTCAGACACTCGCCCCCAGTCACAGATTTGGGTTGAATCCATCATCATTCTTTAGCTCACTTCACCACCCCAGTTCAGACCCAGCTATTTGCAAATCGAACAGTCCAGCCCAAACTGCCAGGCCAGGTTCTCCCTGGACCAGAAACAAGCCTCCTGGAGCCGGTTTCGGGGTAACTCCCTCATCAGCCAGGCTAGCTAGCTCAAAAACTGGAATGTCGTGGCGAGAAAAGTAATGATGGATTACACCCAGATCTGTGACTGAGGGTGAATGTCTGATAATGTTCAACATTCCGTCCAGCATCTTTTTGTGTTGCATAATTGTACTAATAGCCATGCATATGCCACTTACGAATGCATGCTTAACACTACCTAAAGGAACCTTTAAGTAACCTTGCAATAACGAAAGTCCAAGAATAAATACACGCTGTAAAAGTACGCTTTGCAGTTTGAATGCAGCCCTTCAATGACCTATCAAAAGTGGATTATTATAACTTTGGACCAGCAACTAATACAAGCATCTCTTCAGCTAGCACAGTAAACCCCCTCCCGCTGTCCGTGCCTTTTCCAGCTCGTATTGTGTATCCCGTCTTATGTGTCCTGCCCGCCCCCCTCCCGCTGTCTGTATGCACGCCCTCACCCCCTCCCGCTGTCCGTGTGCCTGCCCGATTTCTCCCCCCCCCCCCCCGCTGTCCGTGTGCCTGCCCACCCCTGAATAATTGTAGCTACATGAGCGCCTTCATTAATTAATTGATGTTCGCAAACAACTGGAGTTAGGTCATTGGACTGGATATTTTGAACTTCTTTTTGAATTAGGAAGAAGCTCTTAGCTGGTTTACGTGCAGGTGAATTGTCTCCATACAATCCTGGAATTTTTGCGCCTTAGAAGGAATCCGCACATCTGTTACACAGCTCATTTATGAGTATAGGGTCTGGACCAGCCTTATGTCCTCAAGCAGTTTCCCATTTTCTGTTCTCTGTGCCTCACCCAAAGTGTTATCTACTTGGAAGGTGGTCTGGTTTGGTTGATCAGTGTTGCCAGACCAGTTGTTAATTTGCAGGCAGGTCCTTGATTTCCAAAGAAAGTCGAGTATGCTTCATAAGGCTTGAGGAAATATCTCTGGCTAGCTGACAGTTTTATGTATACAATATATTATTGGTCAGATGCCAGTATATTTGCTCCAAATTTCTCCAGGCCCTTCTTGCTTCGCTCTCTTTTCTACTTTGTAAAAGAAAGCATGGATAATAAATTCACTTTTTTAAAAAAAAAATGAAAGGAAAAAAACAAGCGGTGTCTTTGGACAAGACTTGGTGCGGTGCTTAATCTCAGTTTACCACTTTTTCTGTCTGCTTTCTCTCCATGGCGACCACTTTTCAGAGTATTAGTTCTGTAGTTATCTCTTTCAACAAGAGCAACTATTTTCCGAGTGGCTCCTGGGAAGAGTCCAGTTAATATTGCAGGCCTTTAGTCCTGAGGGGTCCATATTTCCCGGGACAGTCTTCTATCACAGCTTGGCCTCACTACGCCGGCTGATGTGCTTGGAACGTTGAAGTCGCATTTGCGAGAGATTAAGCTATTGCCATTGTAAATGACAATGCCATTTATTTATCTGTTTTCAAAACCAACACATAAATAAAAAGTTTGTCATTCACAATGCCAATAGCTCAAACTTTTCCAAGGGCGAAACCGTTGCATTGTAAATGCTTGTTTAATATAGTTTTTGGTGCCATAATATTACATCTGGTGATCCTTGTTTGGTACAAGAATGCAGGCCTTGTCTTTGGATTTGTACATAAAAGGTCCGTGGTAGCAAATGCATGTGGGCCTCGACCGTGCGTTGACACATTGTGGGCCTGCGGGTAATGTGTCCATGAGGGGTGCATGATCGCTGCGTGTACTGTGTGTTGTGTCCTGATTGGCATGTTCCTAACTCCATGTGACGTCTGATTTTATGATGTTTTGGGATTGCCTGCACATCCCTCTGCCATTTGAGCATTATTGGGGCCAATTTGTCTGGAGCATTGAGGTGTCGTTGGGCTTATTTGGGGGATGGACCTGAGTTTCGTCTGCCGGCTACGTGCCGCTCCATCTGTGACCTGTCAATCAGTTATTGCGTGCCTAGGTTGCACAGCCTGCCCGATCACATATTTTTGAGTCGGGTTGATGGAGAGTTCATGACGGACGAATTAGATCATAGTGATACTATTCCGTTCTTGTATGCAAGTGTACCATAATAAGCATTAGCATTGTTTTTATCAAGAATTGTACATCAGGGCAATGGGAGTCATTTTAACAGCCCAGCTTGAACCATTTATCTGTAGTTCAGATTGCACTAATGATGTTTAAGGTTCTTCCATTCACCATTTTTGGGGCGGATGTTTAGGAGGACAAAGTCATCATTCTGTCTTATTTTTAAACTTGGTGTACAGAAGGGGCTATGATAAGGTTATGTGTTGTGTGAACCACCTGAGATTTTCCCTTTGTCTGCGAAGAAAGAGTTTATTTGCAAAGAAAATATGCAGCTATCCTTCCTTAGACCTTTGAGTCTAGCTGCTGAGTATGAATTGCTATTTGGTGATAGGCGGTGAGCTGGATGCTAGAATGCAGTGTTTCCTGTTAGGAGAAGACCATTGCATTTATCAAGTTTGTTTCCACAAGATGCATCTGGATTCTGGGCATTAGTGAGAGTACTTTTGTTAGCAGTGCTATCTGTTCTTGGGGAAACCCAATTGCTCTTACTCGTTTTTTTTTGTTCCTTTCTGTACAATGTGGTGGCTGGGGATACTTGGGCTGATATCTGATTTCAGCAGCCCAATAATTTAAGACACTAGTTGAGCTTTTTCATTAAGTTATTGGAACATTATGGTGATCTTTTGAGTCCTTTTTAGGTCTCGCCTTGGCAGCGCATGCACTGCTTGCGATGTCTCAGCGAGACATAAAGTAATCTGTATGTTGGCTGAAACTTCCTCTAATTTGTTTTTCCGCTTGTGATTGGTTTATTTGAGCCATTGCTGCTGTTTTCGTGCTTTCTGTTGGCTGTTGATTGTATAGTTACTTCCGTGTAGTCCCGAAGCAGCGGCGCCTAAGTACAGTTTCCATGCGCTCTGCTCGCACTTGTTTTAATTGATTGCAGTGTGCCATCTGTTTCTCACGCTCCGTTTGTATATTACTTTGAAGCTCACTCCCTGCGTCTGTAACTGGAGACTCTCCTCCTCCTCTTCTGAATGTTTGAAGCGAGAACGCATTCCCTGTTTACATTCTCGACGGGCTCAACAGCAGCTATTGTAAACAGGCTTGTGGCATCCTTGGCAGGACATGCACCACCACATGCCGCTGCTTCTTTGGGAATAAAACACGATCGCACCTACCTACTCATAAAGAACACTTTCTGCAGGGGTGTGTGGATTTACAGGCCTAAAAGGTGTCGACCATAGTTCTAAGAGGGTTGTGTATCATGAGCCTGCAGCTTACAGGGGTCTCCAGTGAGAGGTCGTTAAAAAAGAGCGGGTGCAAGCTCGAATAGTTCGCATCCCAGAGATGAGTGAGCGCGCGCCGGTCCTACAGTGCTGGCGGTTAGTTACAAACGTGTACACAAGCGCAGTCATAGCAGCGCTCTCTGGCGCAGACATATGCAAGATTTGATTGCGATGGGACTTATTTTAATTTTGGGTTGCATTTAACCAAGCCAACACGACTCATCTGTGCTGTCATTTCAGCTACATTGTGCTTGGAAGTTGGAACTTCTATAGGACGTCAAAACATGGGCTCCTGCGATAACGACTTGTGGAAAGGGGGAGGGGCACACCAAAACAATTTTCTAGGGCCGAAATAGATTTGTAAAACCATCTACTGATCACAGAGAGCAGACAGACATGCCTCAATCACAAATCTTTCTGACAAGAGGTATACCTCAAAGTCAATGCTTAATTTAGGGTCGGACAGGGACAGAAAATAGACGTCAAAATAAGAGTCACCATTCGAGAACTAGAAAGTTAAACAAGCATTTGCAATGCAATAGGTCTCGCATTTAAGCACGTTTAAGCTATTTGTATTGTAAATGGCAATGCGTTTTATTTATGTTTCAAAAACCAAAACATAAATAAAAGACATTGTCGTTTACAATGCCAATAGCTCAAACTAGGGTAAATGCGAGACCTGTTGTATTGCAAATGCTTGTTATTTATTATATTGTGGCGCTTATGAAAGTCTCTCCTTTGGCAATTTTGTATGATCACCTTGTAGGTCGCATGCATGGCAATAGATTCAATTGAGCCAGTAGACTCTCGATTTATTAAGCTAAAAATGGCTTCAATTCAGTTGTCTCCTTCCTAAAATTGCCCTGCTTCAATATAAGTCAATGAGCAAAATACATTCTCCTACATTTTTTCTTTTCAAAATCTCCCACGCTTCTGCTCTAAAAGGTTTGCATGTTTAAGTTTGCCAACAAGTTACTCTAATCTGTACAAGCAGGCCTAAAAAAATTCATTAGAATGTTACTGCAGGGTCGATTAACTTGAATAGTGTACTTGACCTTCCTGTAATGTACTTGACCAATACACTGGTCTCTAATTGTGTGATCATTCGCAAATATTTTATTTTACAGAGTCGTCTTTTTCTTCAGTCTCACAAAAGAGTAAACCTTCAAACATGCGAGTTCAACATTTCTGCTGCACAAAACAAGACTCTTTTGTTTGATTAAATAGACTAAACAGTTGCTACTTTTGTGATAAGAATCTAGCCCACATATAGGGTACACATGATCCCTGAGTTGACTCAGTTTACTAATAGCATTTCCATCATGGCCCAGGGGCAGGAGTGTTTCTCAGTTCATGTTTAAACACTCTCTTTTAATAAATGTATTACTAAAGCCTGATGTGGTAGTGCACCGTCATTTACATAAAGTACATTTCCAAGAAGACCTACCCACTACATTGCAGCTTTACTGATAAAACTATATAGTGTATTAACAATAATCTGTGACAGTTGGGTTTCAGAAAAAATATTTATCATTTGCACATCACCAAGTAAACTGTTCTGATTTGTTTTTCATCCTATTAAAATATGTTTTTCATCACCCAGAAGTACAAAAAATGGGCTTTTACAACTACTGAAAACTATTTTGAAATGTTTCTATAGTTGAATTATTAGCTGTTTAAAATGTGTTTTAGGAAAAATCTGACACCCTACAGGCTTTCATTTCACACTTTGTACTGCAGATCAGACAGTTCACTTTACAAAATCCTGGAACTCTGCAGTCAATGAAGGAAAATAATTGTAAAATGACTTCTGATCTCTGTCTCTGAGCACAGAGCAAATGTGAAAAGATAAAAACAAGAGCTAAAGGCCTCTTTATTGTGCCTTCGCTTTCTGACTGAACAGAGCACCTGATCTTTGTCAACTTGCCAGGATGGGCAAGAAGGTCCTAAATATAGCTCGACCTAAAAAAATCTGACTCACAATAGCGAGTCGGCAGGTAGATTTTTCAAGGCCTGACAGGGCTTGGTCTGATTCTGAAATTCGACAAGGCATCTTGAGTGGAATTACACTTCAAATAGCAGTCTTGATTCAATGGTAATACAGTGAAACAATTATCCTTTTATTGCTACCCTGTGAGGTGGTACATATTTATTTCAGCAACAAAAGTAAAATGATGTCCTCTCTCCTGAATTAGATTAGTTTGGTGAACAGTAATTCCTTGGTTAACATTAAGGTTTTTTTATTTTTAGAAACATTTTGTTAATTTGCTTGGTTGTATTGCCTTTTGGACTGTAAGACTTAAAAAAATATGTTTTTTGTGGTTATTTGTGGATGAAACTCACACATTTGTATAAACCGACAAGGGGAAATGACAGTCACCTTCTGTGATTTATTATTGCTGCCTTACAATGATCATTAGGTGTCCTGTTTTTTCTGTTTCAGTGCATTCCCTATGCTGTTCTGCTGAAAGACTTGGATATGCAAAACCTGCGGGAGCTGGAGGATTTGATCATTGAAGCAGTTTACACAGACATCATTCAGGGGAAATTGGATCAGTGTAAGCAGCTGCTGGAGGTGGACTTCTGCATCGGCAGAGACATCCCAAAGAAAGACATCAGCAGCATTGTAAAAACACTGCAGGAATGGTGAGGGCAGCGACGCTGAACTATCAACCGGTATTTCTAAGGACTTGTTTTGCACCCACAAAATTGTTCTCCCTGCAGTGCAACCCTGTCTCAAAATGCTTTAATGAAAGAATTGAAGATCTACATACACCCTTTAGTACACCCCTGTGCTAAGCTATGATGCTCGTATGAGACAGTGGGTGCGGTCGTTCACGGTGTGACTTGTTGACTACAAAACTGAGGAAGTATCGACAGTTTTTAATACTTTGGGTAGATCAGTTTGTAAAGTATTATTTACAATCCAAGTGATAGGTGTTTTCTATCCTGAAGCTAAGCAGGTAAACAAGGAGGCTGAATTTACTGTGGTCAAATGGGTGCAGATCTCTAAATGTAGAATAGGCAGTGATGCCAGGACTGCTTAAAGAACACAGGTTTGATGTAGGAGTGCGATCGAGCACAATATTGCACTTTATTTCAATTTATTTTATTTTGCAACTTTCTATCATACTCTTTCATCATTAGGCACTAGGATACTTTACAGTAGAACAATAGGAAAAAATAAATCAGAATAAGGAAAACTAGATAGAAAATGGAGCGAGATAAAAATAATCCGCTTTGAAAAAATGGAAAGTTATTTCAGTCAGCTAGTTGGCCATCGTTTGGGTGTATGTGAAATAGGTATGTTTTTAC
The DNA here is from genome assembly GCF_964263255.1 of Lissotriton vulgaris. Lineage (NCBI taxonomy): Eukaryota > Metazoa > Chordata > Amphibia > Caudata > Salamandridae > Lissotriton > Lissotriton vulgaris. The sequence goes on along the minus strand of NC_141699.1, from coordinate 1,080,391,605 downwards.
GTTTTCCTGAATCTCTAACGGGTGGCAGCAGTTTCTATATCAGTAGGAAGGGGGCTCCAGATAGATAGTGCAGTACCAGAGAAGGTTTGGCGGAACGTTTAATGTGAGTGTAGGCGTTTCAAGCAGTAGTGTGGTTCTGCCTCTCAGACCACATAGGCCTCTTTAAATGCATAGGATATTAGCTATATAGGTTGGTCAGTGTAAATTAATTGCTTTGAAATGGAGGCAACCAGTCTCAGACTTTATTCTATCTTGATTGACGAGCCCCTGAAGTTATTTGAAGGCAGTTTTGATGTGAACGTATTCCCTCTTGGAGAGCGAGGAGATGGACATTAGAGGGATTTGCTGGTCAGTGGTGATTTCTTGATGTCAGCCAGTGCTGCATTTCCGCAATCTAGATGGTAGAAGAGGAGTACATATACTGAATTTTTGTTAGGGGTTTGAGAGCAATCTTTTTAACCTCCTGTGATGGAGCAGATGGGGATTGGCTATTTGGCTATTCTGTTAATGCGAGGGATGAACAACAGACTTGAAGGGCGATTGCAATGATTTCACAGACAAAGCCACTGTTGGGCCAAATCCATTCTCTTTGGGCTCACTAATCAAGTTTAGGTTAAATTTGTTTGAGTACAAATTCCATTTGGATGGCTTGAGCTGCGGACAACTGTCACACATATAGTGATTGCATTTTGAGAGGGTGAGATAAGAGGAATAGAAGTATGTACAACATTCAGCAGCTATGCTGCAGGGTTTTGGAGAATGTAGATTCTTCAATAGGTTGTGTTGGGAGAATCTGGATTTTATTAAAGACAGGGAGAGAGCATTCTCCAGTATTAGGGGTGTCTTTTATAGACTCACATGCCTGAATCATTCCCCGTCGTCGGATTGGGAGTCCCACGGTACATAAAAATAGCAATAATATGCCATAAATATGCAGTAAATACCATTAGAATAAACCAGGGAGTAAAGTAGCCCAGCTACAGTAGGAAAAAAACTTCCACATCTATGACTATCATAGTCATTTTGTATAGTCCAAACTACAGCCAATCAGGTGCCAGCACCCACCAGAATGTTCTCCCCAGAGGCTCAGGCTTTCAGATTTTCTACCGCACGTCGTGTGAAGGGAGTCTCCCTGAGCTCTGCTCAGTTTTTCAGCTTATTTCTTTCTTGTTGGATTTAAGATGTCTTCAAAGAAGTCTCTGTTCAGAGCCTGTGAATCTTGTGGTAAGCTCCGGCTTTTTGAAGAGGACCCTCACAAGAAATGTATATATTGCCTCTACCCAGATCATCAAGTTAAAGACTGTAAGATCTGTAGAACCTTTCCTCAAAAGACTCTCAGAGACAGAGGGTCGGTTGCTTTAGTGGCTACAAAGGCTAAAGGATTCGGATAATCCTGTGTCTGAAGTTGGCAGTATTGCCTCGGGTTCCACTTCAGCGTCTAAAAAGAGGCCTGCGTCTGAGGCTTTACCATCTTCTGGGGCTAAGGTTGCTAAGAAGAATCAACCTGCGAAAGGTTCTGACAAGCCTTCCTCTTCAAAGGCTGCCCCTTCAGGCAAGGACTTAGAGGTTTCTTCTCAGAAACGGTCCACCAAGAGTTTGCCTCAGAAGACTGTTAAGAGTTCTTCACAGGAATCTTCTGTCGCATCAAAGACGCCTTCCACTGTCTATTCGTCGACGAAGACCTCCGCCGACGCCTCTTCCACGTCGACGATGACCTTCTCATCTCCTAAATCGTCGATGATTATGACGACGGCAGCGTCTTCTCCAACCATGGTCTATGTCACGGTAAGACCTATTTTGTCGTCGACGGCCGTCATCGACGCCTCGTCGTCGTCGAGTCTGAAAGCTTTGCCGTCGTCGAAGAGATCGGCATCGACAGCATCGTCGACGACGAACATCCCGTCGACGAAGACCACTTCGTCGACGACGGACATCTCGTTGACGAAGACCACTCCGTCGACGACGTCCATCCTGTCGACGACGTCCATCCCGTCGTCGAAGGCAGATCCGTCGACGAAGGGCATACCGTCGACGAAGGGCATACCGTCGACGAAGGGCATACCGTCGACGAAGGGCATACCGTCGACGAAATCCGCCCCGTCGGCGAGGACCGCCCCGTCGACGACTGTTTCAAAGGAGCCTCTGATATCGGCTACTGACACAATGGAAAATGCACCATCAACGCCACAATTTTCATCTTGCACCGCGTTGCAAGTATGGTCTCCGTCTACGGTGTTTTTGACACCAAAACCATCCACACAAGTTCCTGACCGTCTTTTAGACTCGAATAGTGAGGAAGAAGAAATAGATCATACATTCGGAGCGGCTACAAGTCCTTCTGAATTAAATATCAAGTTACAAGAGGACGAACAGGAGGATGATCATCCAACTGTACAGATGCCGTCCCAAGTGGATACTTTGCCTCTCATACAAGTACCTGTGGCTTTACTGTCCAATCTTCAATTCATGTTGGACGATTATTATAGAAGGTTTCCACCTTCAGAAGCTGCGTGCTCAGAACCAACTACTCCTGCCACTGTGGTTCCGATACCAATCTTGCAGCCAATAATTCCAGCATCACCTGCTTCACGAGAACAGGCGGAAGAAGGCGAGCCTCTGTCTTCTGAAGAAGAGGAACGAAGGGAAGAAGGTGAGGTTCAAGATGAGTCGGAGTGGGATGATGATCAGGAGCACACACCTTCCCCTTCGCACCAAGCGGTCTCGATTTCTCCGCCAGTGGATGTGGTTAGCTTCCATCTTTTGATGGAACGCGCCACTAAGCGTTTTCATATAGCCATGGAGCATAAGGAGCAAGATTGTTTTCTTTATGACTTTAAAGATCAACCAAGGAAACAGATTAAGTCTATTCCTATCATTGATTTCATCTGGCAGGAAGGGATGAAAGTCACGGCAACACCGGCGTCCATTCCTCCAGTCCTGCCACGTTTAGAAAAGAAGTACAGAGCACCAGACAAGTCTCCAGCGTGCCTTATTGGACAGCCAAGACTGGACTCTGTAATAATTCAGGCAGCGCAAAAGAGGGCTCGGAATCCCTTATCCCCGCTAACAGTCCCGCCAGACAGGGATGGCAAACGCTTGGATTCAATAGGCAAACGCGTCTCTACAATGGCGGCTACGACAGTTCGAGCGGCGAATTCATTAGCCATCTTAGGAAGATATGACCGACAGATGTGGTCTGACATCGCACCATATCTTGATCTTCTACCTGAACCTTCTAAGGCTGAAGCGCTCAAGATACTTCATGAAGGCCAAAGAATCTCGGAGGAGATTATTGACTCGGCTGTGGATGTGGCCTCAACGGGGTTTCGGCAGCTGGCAGGAGCTGCAGTTCTTCGCAGGCAGGGTTGGCTGCGATCTACTTCTTTTAGGCAAGAAGTTCAACATAAGGTGCTGGATTTGCCATATGATGGTGAATATCTGTTTGGCCCTCAGGTGGAGGACGCCTTACAAACTATAAAGAAGGATTCTGAAACTGCGAAATCCTTAGGGTCTCTTCAATTTCGGAAGCCGCCCTTTCGAGGAGCGAGAGGACGAGGAATGTCCTCTACCAGAGGCGGATATAAACAGCAATCCTCTTACAGACAGAACAATCAAAGATACCAGACTCAACGCTATCAGTCTTACAACCAAAGAAAGCCCTCTTATCCCCAAAACAGGGGTAGAGCAAATTACCGCGGAAAGGATAAACAACAATGAGACTTTTTACCTGCCGCCACCGCTGCCCTATTCAAAAGAGAAAATTGGAGGACAAATATCCAAATTTTACTCCAGTTGGCAGTCAATAACATCAGACAAATGGGTCCTGGACATAGTGTCCAGGGGTCATGCCCTAGAATTCGAAAAATTTCCTCCAAATGTTTCTCCAAAAGGACCCCCCCCCCAGCTCACCTGAAAGAATTATTTGCTCAAATCAGATTGATGATGCAAAAGGGAGCGATCGAGAGCGTGCCTCAAAGGATGAGAGGAATGGGGTTCTACTCCAGATTCTTTCTAATAAGGAAAAAGAACGGAGAGTGGCGCCCGATTCTAGATCTTCGCGCTCTGAACAAGTACTTAAGAAAATTAACATTCAGAATGCTATCGCTCCAGGAAATATTGCATCTTTTGGCAGCAGGGGATTACATGGTCACCTTAGATCTCCAAGATGCATACTTCCATATTCCCATTCTACCTCGCCACAGAAAATTCCTGCGCTTCAGGGTGGCTGGCAGGGATTACCAATTCAAAGTTCTTCCATTTGGACTACGATCAGCGCCGAGAGTTTTTACCAAGGTTCTAGCTCCGGTAGCGGCGCATCTCCGGCTGAAGGGAATCCAAATCTTCCCATACTTAGACGACTGCCTTATAAAGGCCAGTTCTCGAGCAGTCGTTCATTCTCATCTACAACAGTGTCTACACCTGTTCAAATCCCTGGGTCTTTCCATCAACCACGAAAAATCCAGATTGGAACCGTCTCAAAGACAAGCTTTCTTGGGAGCAACTTTGGACACCCAGAAACTCCGAGCCTTTGTCTCGGAAGAGAGACAAATCAAGATAAAGGACATGGCACAGAAACTGCTGTCAAAAAAGTCAGTTTCTGTTCGGATATACAAGTCCTTTCTGGGGATGATATCTTCTTGCATCCCATTGCTACCGAACTGTCGCCTTAGAATGAGACCCCTCCAGGAAGAGCTGACCCAGCAGTGGTTACAGGTCTCCGGAACGTTCGAGGACATTATCAGGATCACACCGATAATGCAGAACTCACTAAGATGGTGGACGCAAAGACGACATCTTCAAAAAGGGTGTGCGTTTCTTCAGGAGTCACCAAGCCTCACCATCACGACGGATGCATCTCTCGAAGGCTGGGGGGCTCACCTTCAAGGCCTCACAATCAGTGGCAAGTGGTCTGCCCTACAACAGCGTTGGCACATAAACCGTCTGGAACTAAGAGCCATTTTTCTGGCACTCAAGGCGTTTCATGCAGTCATTCAGGGTTCCAATGTGTTGATAAAAACGGACAACACAACAAGCATGCACTACGTCAACAAGCAGGGAGGAACTCGATCTCTTCTCCTCTCCCAGGAAGCCCAGGAGTTGTGGGCGTGGGCCTTGGAGCACGATGTAAATCTTCAAGCGGTGCACGTTCCAGGAATAGAGAATGTCTTGGCAGACACACTCAGCAGGACAAAGGTCTCCACCCACGAGTGGGAACTTCATCAGCAGACGGTGGATCGCATCTTTCGACTATGGGGTCGCCCAGACCTGGATCTGTTTGCAACAAGGGCCAACAGCAAATGCAAGTTCTTTGCGAGCTGGCATCCCCAAAAAGATTCTCAGGGGAATGCGTTCTCGATGGACTGGTCTCTGATTTATGCGTACGCATTTCCGCCGATCCCACTTGTCCCCAGGGTTCTGCGGAAAATGAAGAAGGAACCGTGCAGACTGATCCTGATTGCCCCCAGATGGCCGCGCCAGTATTGGTTCACAGAACTTCTTCTACTGTCAGAGTGCGAACCAATTCAGTTGGATCCAATCCCGAACTTACTCAGTATGCAGAACGATCAGGTCTATCATCCAGATCCAGCATCTCTGAAATTAGCGGCCTGGCGCCTGAATACCGTGAGTTCGCCCACTTAAACATCCCAGAGGAATGCAAAGAGGTACTGGCCAAGGCAAGGGCACCGGCAACAATAAAAACGTACAGTCTAAAATGGAAACGTTTCTGCATCTGGTGTCAGACGAACGGGATTCACCCGTTTTCAGCAACGCCGGAAGAGATTTTACCGTTCTTCCTACATTTGGCAAAATCAGGTCTATCTCACGCAACTCTAAAGGTGTTCCTGGCAGCGATTTCCAGATATCGGCAGGATGGTACTAATTCCTTGTACTCGGCTAGGATTGTACAGCAATTCTTCAAGGGACTCTTTAGGATGTTCCCTCCAATACGACGACCACCTCCGATGTGGCATCTCAACGTGGTCCTGGCACAACTTATGCGTCATCCTTTCGAACCCATTCACGAGGCTGACCTCAAATATCTCTCGTGGAAGATGGCATTGTTACTAGCGTTGACATCCGCCAGAAGAGTCAGTGATCTCCAGGCCTTTACAGTTCAACAACCTTTTCTGCAATTTACAAATGACTCTGTAGTACTCCGCACTAATCCAAAGTATATCCCCAAGGTACCTTCGGACTTCCATCTTAATGAACCTATAGTTCTGAAAACATATTTTCCTAATCCGCAATCACGGGCGGAAAAGGCATTGCATACTTTAGATGTCAAGAGATGTCTTAAATTCTATCTGCAGAGGACATCCGCCTTACGTTCTTCTGATCAGCTGTTCATCACCTACGGTGCTATTCGAAAGGGGCAGGCAGTTTCCAAACAAACAATTGCAAGATGGATTTCTTCTGCCATTGCCTTTTGCCATATGCAAGCGGGACGACCGTTGCAAACAGCTCCTAGGGCTCATTCCACAAGAGCAGTATCTTCATCAACGGCTTTGTTTGCTGGAGTTCCAATTCAGCAGATTTGCAGAGCGGCTACTTGGGCTAGTCGCCATACATTTACCAAGCATTACTGTCTGGAGACAGCCAGCAAAGCTGATACGTCTGTGGGTCGTGCAGTCCTACGAAATCTTTTCAAATAAGGTGAGCCTCTGTTTCCCACCTCCTTTATTACTGTCAGGCGCTGTTTATGCTATGTTTGTTACATTTGCTTGCATGATTACATTCTACTATGCGTAAATGATATGTGTATAATCAGTTTACACTGTCTTATATACTATATGCTGACATGATTAACAAACATGGTCGCCTGCCTGACAAGGAGGTACTGCTAACTACTCTGATTCAGGCATGTGAATCTATGAAAGACACCCCTAATACTGGAGAAGAACAATAGTTACTTCCCTGTAATCTGTGGTTCTCCAGTATTGGTGTCTTTCATAGATTCACATGCAACCCGCCCACCTCCCCTCAGAGGCTCTGTTAGGCTAATTTGGGTTACCTTCACTCCTTGCGAGAAAATCTGAGAAAGAAATAAGCTGAAAAACTGAGCAGAGCTCAGGGAGACTCCCTTCACACGACGTGCGGTAGAAAATCTGAAAGCCTGAGCCTCTGGGGAGAACATTCTGGTGGGTGCTGGCGCCTGATTGGCTGTAGTTTGGACTATACAAAATGACTATGATAGTCATAGATGTGGAAGTTTTTTTCCTACTGTAGCTGGGCTACTTTACTTCCTGGTTTATTCTAATGGTATTTACTGCATATTTATGGCATATTATTGCTATTTTTATGTACCGTGGGACTCCCACTCCGACGACGGGGAATGATTCAGGCATGTGAATCTATGAAAGATACCAATACTGGAGAACCACAGATTACAGGTAAGTAACTATTGTTCTTATCCTTAATTCTGGTATTGCTTACTCTCTGCAGGTTTTAAGAGAAACTCATAGCAAAGCTCAGAATTCCAGAACCAGGACACCACAGTCCTTATAAGTTCAGACACAGCTGCCATCTTCCTCTTTACATCAGCTCCGAGATATTCAACAGCTATCCAGATAATAAAAAAAAAGAAAAGTTGTTAACACAAAAGAACAATATTTCTTCAGTGACTAATAAACCTCACAAGATTTCTGTCAAAGAAAATTGAAACAAAATAAATATAATAAACGAAAATCATCTAAGCGACAATAAACATACTCCATCTTTATACAACATATTGTTTTTAACAGTTAACCCATTACTCTGAACATTAATTTCCAGCGACTTTAGTAAGGTGAAGCTGGGACGGATAATGCTAGTCTCTGTGCCTTTAGTGAAATCTAGATTCTCCTCTTCCAACCTCTTGGAGAATCTGCATTTCATGTCAAGGCCAGTGGCTAGCATTATGCATGTTCATCGCTTCTCAAAACCACTAAAGACACATGTTGCACCGTGTAAACACCCCTGCATTTGGACAATTGGCAGCCTTCAAGAGATATTTACAAAGTTCACCTGACAAACACTTTACTGGCCATGATCCCTTGTACCAAAAAGACTCTTGTACATCCCTGCTTCTTTCATTGCCACTTTCACCCATCTGGCTAGAGTTGCTTTGGAAACGGACCCTAAAGGCTTAACATAAAACAACCACAACAGTCACACACCGACCTGCGAAATGTATTGATCCTTCTTTCATATTCTTTCAAATATTGCACTACACACAAGTGAGGATGTGCGTTGAATTTCTGATAAAAGACAGAAGACCTAGATTCAGTCCTTTGTGTTATATGAAACATTGTGATTGGAAAAACGATTACTTACCACCAATGCCTTTACATATGCAACTATACTGAAAAGTGTTGACAATTGGATATTTCTGTCGCAGAAGCTTCCAGAGGATCTAAAGCCCACTCCATGCCACAGCATACCCAGGTCCTCTTTGTTACAACCTATCTCTTTGTCATCCTTGGACCCCAGCAATACTTGAGCAGTTTGTGAGTCTCCTTTGAAATACCTGCAAATGGGGCTCGACCTCTGAAATTCTGCAAGAAGGTTCAGAGTTCTCTTGGCCACCAGAGGATGTTTTCGCCATCTGGGTTCATCAGCAAACCTCCTCTTCTGCTAACTAAATCACCCCTGGAAATGAGGATTGTTTCACTCAGAAGAGAATCGGTAGCACAGGCTAACGCCGCTCCTTCCTCACTAGTGGGAGAACCCTTGGAATCCTAGCAAATGGAGGAACTGCATAGGTATTTTCCCCCCTCCAATCCTGTTTTAGTGCATCCACCAATTCCGAAATGTGCCTCAAATTATAGAACCTCTTCAACAACCTCGTTAATGGAGAAGCAAAAAGATCCATCTCCAAAGAAATCCAGTGCTCTTGCAGCATCCCACAAAAATGCCGTGATTGAGACTCCGATAGCGGTGGTCCCTTAAATATTAATGTCCATTCCGGACACGCTTCCACGGGTTCTTTCCTTAACCTGTGGGAGCACAACACATTTTTAACTTTCTTTGCCCTCAAGTAAAATGGCTGACAGACAGACATGTGACACTTTCCATCGCGCCGCTCTCGAAGCTTTCCACGTCTCCTTTCCTCCTGCTCTTTAAGAGAAAGCAGGAGCGTTGCACGACCTCCAGACAGTGCAAGTGTCAGTTGCGTTGTTGCAGGTGTGTTCCTCTGAAGTAAATTAAATGCTGTGCTCGGGCTCTTGTATCCAATAAGTTTCAGACAAAAATAAAATATTCATGGAATATAAATGATATAATTTACAGTTAATCACAAAAACAATTACATTCTCCCTAGTACTGCTCCATTCCCTTTTTTTCTTTCTTTTTAACAAACCACAAGTCCTACCAAAAACAAGTTCTGTTAAATTGGGAAAATAAAGAAACCAACTAAACCTCAAACTTAGCAAAACAACAAGATTATATTAATGGAACTCATTATTTCTACAACCTATTAATGTATATATCAAACCGATATTTCACTGGCAAGGAGCAGCAGTGAAAAGAGGTAGATGGCTGCTGGGTTTGGGTCAATTGGGACTAAGCTATTCTTGTTCTGGAATGTTGAATGGCTACATGGAGTAAGCAATAAAAGATTTATGGAAAATGCTAGCCTCTGGACTTGACAGTAAATATGCTCTTGACATGTGAGACTCGAACGTTTGTCCAGGGATGCTGTGCCCCATCATAGACTGTTTTACAATCACTGACCCACTTAGTCTGAATAGTTACTTCAAATACACAAGGAAAGTATCAGTTGTTCAATTACAGCCTCCAAGTGGGTTTAGTTTGCAAGTTGTTACACATACATACATATGGTCTTTTGCTTTTAAACATGCATTGTCACCTGTATTTATTTGTACAAGGCATGTTTTGTACATGTACTATAACAGGTTTTGAAGCAAACCTCCCCATGTATCTGCAGTTGCAAAACCTTCTACGTACATTGACATTTAAGAGCACAATCCTGTGTGACAGATTTTAAGCACCAACTAGTCGAATTGGTTGAAATAACTAAGTTTGTTTTTGCTCAGAAATGAAAGCAGCCTGTAGATCTACCTAGAGAGGCCTGTGGTTCCAGAGCTGTTGCTAATTCAGAATCCTGTGCAATCATAAATGTTTTCAAAAAAACGTATTGTATGTACTTTTGACAACCGAAAACAAACCTTATTTTTAATTGTTTTTCATGCTGCTGTGCAAAGATGAGGACCTGAAAATGAAATTAAGATTATTCTCCGTGTTACTAACCAGAATGTAGTCTGCTGTGCTCTGGCATACTGTGAAGGTATCCGTTAATTTAGCGAGTCGAGGCGGTAAGGTCAATGATAGAGCTTTCTATCTCAAACACTGTAGCAGCCATCACACAAAGATTCTACTTTCCATGACCTAATGCTGAGTCAAGGGCCAAGAAGCCACATGTAATATCATTAGGGAGACTCCCCACTTCACCCACAGTCAAATGCAGCTCATGAAATGAGTTCACATACTAAAGCAGTTCCACCACCACCACCAACAACAACACTCTCCAGCATGCTGGCTGGATACATCCCTGCTCAATGGCAAACTCCAGTCCAGGGGAATGTGCCCCACAGGATGTTGGGCATATTGGCAAAGTGCAATAGCATAGTGCCCATGAAGGCGACCCTGGACGTGCAAGAAGTAAATACTTTTAACCTAACACGACTGTTGTCCATGTGCCAGATCAACATGGCCATCATGACTGCCTGTGGGCAAGAAATACATCCTAATATACATTTGTGGACTGCTCTATTAACCTCTGGGGAAATTAACAGCACATCCTTCCGGTGCAAGTAGGCCATTCTCACCTGTACTAAAATCTGGCAATATTTTGTATTTGTTGTCCCCGTTAGTACATTACCTGTAGTAAAGTTAATACTGTAATTTAACCCATGGTGCCAAACAGTAAAAACTTTGCTCCATTGCAGGTGTGACGGGTGTGAAGCAGTGCTCTCTGGGATCGAGCAGCAAGTTATGAGGGCTAACCAGTTTAAGGAGTCCCATCTACGCACACAGCAGCACGTTGAGACAGAGGTGGGTGCACATTTCTGTCTGTATGTGTCTACAAACTAATTTGAAAATGCTTAGTAATACAATTTGTAATTTATTTTTAGATAATGTAAATTAAAATGGCTGCAAGTCCTTAGAAGGAACTTTAGTGTTTGTCCTGTTCATCCTTCCACATAATAGGATGCTGTCCTAGATGTTTTCTGGACCCACAGTATAACCTAATGCCTGGTATTTAATCATTTTATTTGGAAGTAGCCCACGTTTCGGTGCCCAAAATGAATCCTGATGAAACTCCGCATCATTGACAACCAAAAGGAAAAGCTTACAAGAAATGCGAACATGGACATAGCTCATAGTGCATTAGTATGTTCTAGCGTAAGAATTGTAACCCCAAATGATAAAAGAATGAAAGTATAGTGTGCAATTCATACAGTAATTTAGGTAGACAAGAAATTAATTAAATGTTCAACATAGAGTGTTTAAGTGGAGGTAGGTCCTCAAATTGCTGCAAATTATAACTTCTTTTTCATGCTGGAGAAAAGTCTTTCTGCCGCCCATGGCCATATACTGTGATGTACTTTTGTCACATACTGATCTGATAGTGCCCCTCTAAACCACTACCATAAAAGTGACTTTGATCCAGTTTTTTTCAAAGAATAAAAAAATTCTTCTACACATTATTGATTACGTGGGACAGAGAAGTATGTCCTGCCGCAGATATATAGTATTTGATGTGTAGGCAACCACACTCAGGAACCTGTTCTCCCTTTACTTAAAGGCACTTTCTTGAATGATCAAGCAGACGGCGTTATTGGGTATAGCTCAGGCTAATAAGTATGGCAGAGATGTTTGTGAGCTTAAAACTTTAACTACAGGGCAAAATATTGTGTTTTTTCAGTTTCGATAGCTCTTGGGTCTTTTATGTTTTGATGGCCATTTTCCATTTTACCAAACTTTCAGCATCCAGTATTTCTACTGCTGATTTGAATGGCATGTCACCACCAAGGGCGGCATTCGAAGAGCAGTTTGAACGTTTTGTTAATGAATAGCGCTCACAAAGAGTCGAAGGCACTATTCAGTACTAAACTTTGGCTGCATAGGCTGGTGAGGAGGACTTGATGTATCATGTGGTGTAAGACACAGACTCTGCATTGTCAGTCATATGCGTGCTCCCTCTAAACCTTTTTACACTTATAATGTCAGGGTAGCGGAACTCCCTTCTGATCCTTGCAAGATGTCTCAGTTGCTTAGTATTTGAAATCCTGTTTGCTGCCATCTGTTGTCATCTACAGGGCGCACGTTTACATTGAAGCATGGCCTTTAAATTGAGTACTATTAAATTAGGGTACAGTACCACCTTTTATTTCCAGAATTTGGAAACTGTAAAAATGCTTAATAAAACACAACATAAAAAGGAAACTATATGATACATCATTAGGTAAATAAAACATTTTCAGCTTCCCATGTGTTTTTGGTGAGGCTGAAAGGCAAACTTTTAGATTCCCGACCATGGAGATTTTGCTTGAATTGATAAACAATACAATATCTTCTCCCTTGAGCAGGATTACAGAGCACATTTTAAAGCTTTTAAGGTCCATTTTTGAAAAAACTTTAAAAAAGAAATATTTTTTTAAGCCATGTAGTTTGACCCTCTAGTCACTCAACCCAGCCCAGCTATCTGCTGGTCCACAGTGGAGTTTCTAGGGTCACCCGCCTGTCCCATATTGTCCATCGCAGGGCAGCCCTCCAAATCAGCAAGATGACTTTGGTGATCGCCAGTAGCTTGAGGGAGATTGTTGCACTATTGTGCATGCCCATAAGATTGTCAAAGCCGATCAGTGTGACGCTAATCTATATAACGGGTCTGCCCACCCTCTGTTCATCCAGTCGTTCACTGCAACGGTACGTGCTGCCTATTAGTAGTGGGTAGATGTCGGCCGTCGCCAGACCAACCACTTTGTAGAGAGGACACATTTGTCAAATGAGATCCCGGGGGTGTTTATGGTACCAAAGGAATCTCCGTGCTCGGGATTTCATGACCGCAAACCACAGGTTTGGCACATGGAAGGGGAAATTCTGAATGTAGATCATTTTGTACAGAGCCAAGCTCATTAAGCCGCAGCTTGGTCCATCTCTCGAGGTCAGCTTGGACAGCCCCGGTAAGGGGGCTAAGGTTGACGCTCCAGCCAAGTCCGGCTCTCACGTACTATAAATCCCCAAGTAGCGAAAGCTTAGACACAGGATCGACCGGGTTGGGAGCCAGGTCTCATCGGCTGCGTTCCACATAAGAGGGATCAGCAAGGACTTAGCCAACAAGGGTGCAATTTTAAGTTGTGTTAAGAGTTTCATATAGTGCTCATACACCAGATGGTCTCTAGGTCCTGTGGTTTGGAAGCTAACATGGGCAATTTCACTGACAAGAAGTGAATTTTGAGCCTGTTTCTGAAGTTGTTTCAGGTCATAGACATTGTTGATACAAACAGACAGTACAACAAAGGCAATCTGTTACTTTAACAAATGGTGAGGAACAGTAATCAGAATTCTGATGATGGGTTCTGAAAATCTGGAACTGGTCACCGTCTTGCAACATTAGCATGGCCGTGTTTGATCATCCAGGTCTGAAGAATACCAAGGGAAACCAGCTGAGCAGATTTGTGCTGGACGTGCATGAACGGCTAATATGTGACGAGCTGCTGGAGACGTTTTCATCAAATGAGAAACACCAGAGATTGGGCTGTCTGTAATAGCAGGGAAAGCAACATACCATTACCACATCTCCGGAGCCCATATCTACTTAATAGACACTGGAAAAGTATAGAGCTATTTCCATGATCAGATGACTCTTCTGGCGGCCTTAATATCGAGCAGAAAGCTGAGTCAAATGCAGGTTCTGTGTATCCATGAACCATACGTGATCTTCTACACTCATAAGGTTTCTCATTGGACATATCCCCTCTTCTAACCTAAAATCATTTCCATTTGCATGTGACTATTTCACTGCTTCTGTTCTTTCCAAATGTTCTTCTCTTATTGCGAGGTTTCAACATACCTTACATGTAAGTGTGATCTCGAACAAAATGAAGAACTATGCATCTTTACCCGTAGGCAAGACATCTTTGAAGCATTGTGTCGCAAGGGGGTTGGTGGCCTACCACGATTCCCCCAAACAGTTAGCAGTCCCGCAGAAGTCCATGGCAACTGCCAGTGTGGGAAGGTAGCCACAATTGTTCCCTTATGAAGTATTTACTTTTCTCAGAGGTGTGCAAAGTTGCACCCTGCAGTTTAATCCATACTTTTGGCAGGCACTTAGGCGCACCTTTGGCAGGCACTCGGATGCACCTTTGGCAGGCAGTCTGACGCACCTTTGGCAGGCACTCATTCAGACCTTTTGGCCTGGCACTCGGGCGGACCTTTTGGCCTGGCACTCGGGCGGACCTTTTGGCCTGGCACTCGGGCAGACCTTTTGGCCTGGCACTCGGGCGGACCTTTTGGGCTAGCACACGAGCGGACCTTTTGGGCTGGCACACGAGCGGACCTTTTGGGCAGGCACTCGAGCTGATCTTTGGGCAGGCATCTGTTCTCACCTTTGGTAGACTTTCATGTATTGACGCCAGAACAAATGCTGTAGTAGCCCAAACCTTTTTACATAATCTGTTTGCGAAAAAACTCTTGAAGTTCTTCTCTACTCTTGGTTTCCCAACACATTTCCCCGGGTTGGGCTTGCCCTACTCTTCCTTTGTTTAGAAATAATAAAATAAACAAAACCTTCCCATTAGAGAAGCAAAAATTACTTGCTTTTAACTGTAGTTCTCCGTTTAGGCTATGTTCTTAGCGTTGACAAATATCCCATCTTTATCTCTATAAACCTGGAAAGTAGATTAAGCGCAAGAAGAAATATCCTTTGAGTCCGTCACATAAAATTGGCTTGGCTAACTGACTCTGCAAGACAGATTGGGACAGTGCAGCGTCTGGAATCCTTAACCGGGCAGTGTCAACATTTTAGTGATAGATAGCTGTTGGATCCACCTTGGCGAAGAGTCACGCTCAGTGACTTTCTCCGACTTACCCACTGCTGGTTATGCGTGAGAGCTGTGCTAGCCTCCTCATCAGTTTAGGCTCCCCTTACCTTGGATGAAAACATTTCAGTGCCTATTGGCTCCATTGCCTGCTTGATATTTCTCGCTCGGAGATTTGACAAATTGGAATGTTCTTTAAAATAATCCCAAAATATAGGCGTGCTTTCTTTATCAAAAAGAGAACATTTCGCAATTTAAAAAGTATTTTGGCGTCGCTACCATGGGTGAAATGTTCCTCCGTGTATACATTCAACAAAAGTAATGAAAAGGATTACTAGTTGGTACATTTTTATTTTGAAGTTTTGAGAATTGTTTTTATCTTCAATGTGATCAGCAGCATGTAGTGGCGTTTGGAGGGCATCCAGGGCTCTTGCAAATACCACAGAGTCCTCCACAACACAACATTGGGACCATGAACCCATCAAAGGCTAGCACATCCTGAGCAGTCTTCTGGACGCCCTTTTGCACATGATAAATATATTAAAGCAGAATTCTATTGAGGGCACCAGACACTCTTGTTATTTTAAAAGGATGGTTTAGGTTTTCATTTGGTGAAACCCTCACCTCTACTACGTAAACAAGAGAACACATTCCTAGTACCAGCAGCTCATGTGGCTCGACGTTGCCTCCAGTTTGCACACTGGGGGCACTGCTTGAAAAGGAATCCTCTCTTGAAGGGTTCTTGCTTCCATCAGACACCAGAGGTCATATGAATAGAAGAGTACCCATTTCCAAACAAACCGAGTCCATCCATCAGCTACTGCACATGTCACTCTCAACGTGCGACTGACAACATGTCTGGGTGACCGTACCAGAAAGGGTTGGAAGAAGCGAAAACTGCATCCGTACCAACAGCTTTTTAGATCTGCTGGTAGCCATGGAGATTTAAAAAGTGTGCAGTTTTTATTCAGCGTTGCCCAGAAATCCCATTCATTGGTATAGATTAAAGAACTAGATAAAAGTGAGGTGGTTTGATTTGATGGGTGCACTCCAGCTGTCTCAACCCATAATGCCCCTCAGTCTGTTAAATATTAAGAGGAATCATTTCCTTATTAACTTAGTACGAAGTGCCAAAATTGTGTGTCAACAGAAAAGGTTTTATCATCTGACATTATAACATTTAGATGTGGAATGGCAAACTGCATTCTATAGGAAAAGCCTAATCACTAGAGCTGGTCATTTGCCTTTGAAGGCTTTTATTTTTTTATTAAATTTTTTAAAAAAAAGTGAAGTGTGGCTACTTTGATGCCTACATGTTTATGACTCGGGGTTTGTCTGTGGACAGGGTTGAATTCTCTCAGTGCTGGGTCACCCCAATCTCCAAACAATGTAGCATCAAGCTTGAAACACTAAAGCCATGTCTTTGATAAGAATTGATCAGTTTATTTATTAAAGTCAGTTAAATTGCTTGTGGTTTTTGCCCCTTCTTCTCCAAATGATATTTTTACACGTTCATGTGGTATTTTCTTTCATAGGTTGTTGTAATGCATTATCTCATGCTATTTGCTTTATTATTTCCTCAAAATCTTTTAGTTATTGTGCTTGTCCAGAAAAAAAACTAGTTGTGCAAACTCCCTCTTGCAAACCCCTTGAAAGCCTCGTGGCATTATGGACCTTCAAAAATTCGAGGTGGCACACATTTAGCCTTTTTCTGAACTTTCTTGGGTACAAATCAAAATTGCATCACTTTGTTTGGTGACCATTTTCTCTCTATGGATTAGTTGTTGGCTTTGCATATAGCATATTTTTGAACAAAGTTATATATCTAGGAAACTTGAAGCGTTTGTGTAGAATGTATTCATACCTTCAGTACAAATGGTTACAAATGTAAGTTTGGTTAACAAGTTTGTCTTTTTCTCACATTTACATTCACTATTTTTTTAAATTCAACGATTGTCTTCTTTGTGAAAACCTTCACAAATGGCTCCTTTCTAGCTTCAGATTTTTGTTTTTGTTTTCAGGAATGTATTGCTATTTGGGTTTCTCAGCTATTTAACTCACTGAATGCTGTCCATGTAGATTCTACAAAATAATCAAACATTGCCCACCCTCTTATAAAAATGTATAAACAATGCTAAAATAAATAATGCCTGTTTCAAAATGCTACAAAAGGAGGGCATTTGCTCTTTCTAAACGTTTGTTAATCCAATTTTCTGCAAAACTCTTTCTTGCATAGCACTTTACATTTTCTGGAAAGTTGAAATTTTACTATTTTGGCTGTTTTCCCAGTCACCTGCAGAGTAAACCTCCAACCCGGTGTATCTTTACATTACCAGCATTTGAGTCAAATGTACACACATTTGGCCTGGATTTCATTTGCTGAAAAGTGTTATGAAGGCCTAAGGTTCAATCTCCCAAATGTCAAAAGATGGGCTCAGCTGTGTATTGAATACCCTTAGCTCTCAATGGCACATAGGCCTCCTGACATTTACTTTATTATCCACATCATATACACCTATCTGCCTCAAAGACTTTACATGTGCCTCGAGGACTATTAACATATAGTAGAATCACCACTCGAGGTTTTAAACTTCAGCTGTGTGTGTAAGTACTTAGGAAACTGTGTATCCCTATAGGGACCTCCAATCTGGTAGCTATTTGAAGACTTCAAGAGAGCTCTGGTGCTTTTCCATCTACGGATGCCTCTGAGAGTAGACCGTTCAAAGTCAATTGTTTACACCACTATGTCTTAGCTGTGACTATTCTTGGCCAACGAGCTGGAGGTTTCAGAAGATAAGAGCTCAGCGCGAGCTTATTATTTCTAAAGATCAGGAAAAAGGCAATTTTCGGCATTTTGCATTTTTTCAGTCTGAGCTACTGCACTCCTATTGACCATAACATCTGTTCTTGTTATTCTAGAAATGTCTCGCTCCATAGAAATGTTTCTGTCCAATTTATTTTGAAAGCTTGGGTATAAACTGTTGATTTAGCCGTGATAACATAGAAATGCCTTCCTTAGATTACTCCATGCTATGTATGTTTTGAAGGTTAAGTCATTGGCACAGTTGCGGAAACCGGGAATTTAATACCTCTCCATTATATTTGGGTGTGAATGTAATATTAGAGATGCAAGTAAGTGCTGTTTTGTTGCCGGTGAATCCTGTATTCTAACCTACAGTTTACTGTGAATTGTCTCGATTGTGTTACTTTTACCACTGTCTCCATGGTAGACAGTGCATCCCTTCTTTGAGTTGGCAAACTCAGTGCTTCCTTGGATTCAGAACTATTTATTTTTAAACCCCATTGCACCAGTCACTACTACAGATTGCAACTAGAAACCCAGAGTATTGTGGCAATCCACACCTTACTCTAGCTTTCAGTCTCAAATCCAAAACCTTCTGAACAACCCAGAGGTCATGCTTCCTTTACATCGAGGATTTGCATTGAGAGTTATTACTTTGCAGCAAAGTTTTTTTTGTTTTATAAAATAAGTAAACTTTTTAAGAAAACCAAACAAGGCCTGGAAAGGTGATATCACAGGCCAAACAGTGCATATAATTTATCAATCATTCCAGTTCATAGTATGTCCACCATCGGCCCCAGACCTTCTTGTGCCTCTGGGGCTATCCTCTGGCTACGTACACCAGTTCCTCGAGTTTAGAGCACCAGTTTGTTTCTTTACGCCAGATTGGTATCGCGGGTGAGTCTTCGGCACTTCATGTTCAGGCAAAATCATGTATAGCTATGTGAGTACCCAGTGCCACCAGTGACCTTTCCACTTTGGTTCCCTCCACTTCTTCGAGCAGACCTAGAAATGCTATGCACTGGGATAGGTCTATGGTGTTCTCCAGGACCCTCACCAGTGTGCAGAATACCTCTGCCCAGTTAACGGCTATCACTAGGCACGGCCATACCATATGGAAGAAGCCCACTTTCTTCTCCGTGCACCTAATAGGTACAAAGGAGGAGCATATGTGGGCCCTCCACAAATGCTTCGGTGACAGAATTTTATTAGTCGTAGCTTGGGGGATATTGCCAACTCTCTTTGGACCATTAACGCAGCCCTTCATTCATCATCTTAAAGTGTTCCCACCCATCCTTCCAACTTTACTTTCAAAGAAATTAAGAGATTCGATGAGTTAATTGCTAAAAATCTGTAAATGTGGGATAAACTCCCCTCTCCCTAGTACACTTCTCAACGGGTGCACCTCAAGCTTCCTGATACATTGTTCTGATGCTATTTTCTTTCAAACCAAGCAAGTGCACTCCTCTGAGTAAAGTTTTACTTTCATGCAGAGTTTTCTGTCAATCCATCCAAGTTTCTTCTGTAGTGGAAAGCAAACATACCTATGGGAGTTAAAATGACACCTGCTGCTTTTTTTTTTTTACCACAGCATGAATTGTCCCCCCAAATCAGGATACATTTTCATGATATCTCAAAATATCATGAAGAAGCGAAACCTCTGTCTCTGCCAAGTGTTGTGCTGATCATAAAAAGTTTTCAAAAGTCATTAGCAAAAAAACAAACCGTTTGATATTGTTAAACTTTGCTCCCTATTCCCCTGGACCCCATCATCCCCTTTCTCGGATGTGCATGAAACCTGGGATTCCTACTGTAACCTGTTCCTACTATTACCTGCTGACATCGTGCTAAATTTCATGCAGACGCATTAAAGAACACCAAAGGTGTTAGCACATGAAATTGTTTTGCCCCTCATTAAAACTTTGTCCAACCCGTTGATGGATGTGAATGAATCGCGGCATAGTCACAGAAGACGCGGCATGCTAACGGTCTGCCATATTTCATGTAGATTCATAAATGAAACGATCACAAAGGAGGCAAGGGAGGATTTGGGATGGCCCAGTACTTACCTCCCATATGTTACTAAAGTATTTATAGGGTGTGCAGTTCAGAAGACAAGAGGGTCCTAGCTGTCTCTTATGACTAATGGGCCTTATGTTAGGGTAGTATCAGCTTAGCTGTTTAGAAGCAAATGCCTCGCACACTACTTTGGTGCATGCTTCATCATCAGACATATGCTCCTCTGCAATGCCTAATCAGCCCCTTTAACCCCTTGTATGCTGATGACGAACCCCAGCCGTCATGCACTACGGTGCTCGTGTGCTGATGACGGCTGGGGTTCGTCATGGCCCGCCCCTGTTCTTTTGTTTACCGCACAGCGGCGGAAACGGGCCAGCAGCGAAGGGGTTAAGGTGGGTTTGTGGGGGGAGAGGCGGGGGAGTCTATCTAAGTAGACCCTGTATAGAGTGTAGACTGGCTTCAAATATTGGTGATAAAAATTATAATTCATCAAGTGATGCCATAGTAGCAAATTAACACTTTTTACCCCCCTCATTTAAATGTGACCCCTTTTAGACGAATTTGCACACATTCAGAAATACCAAGATTTAGCTAAATCTGCCAAATTTCGTGCTAAAGTTATAGTCAAATCAAAAATACCCCTTCCAGCTTTCAAGATCTAACTAAAATATAACCTCTTCAGGACGAGCCAAGAACACTTTTTCAACCCTAACTTCTCATAGATGAAATGCCTTACATTAAACCAAGCAAAGGCACTTCCTTGAACAGAGTTCTGCTGAAGTCCCAAGTTTGGTGTTATTCAGTTAAGTTTTTTTCTGTATCGAGCTACAACTTATTGATTCATCTGGACACACTCTGTTGCCGCACTAATACCCTTCTCTTGACTCCAGTTGAAACCAAGCCTCCAGGTTTGAAAATCCCTGTCCTACAAGGAATTCCACAAGGTTAAGTTGGTGCTTCAAAAGCACAAATAATTTCTGCAAACTTTTTTATCAGATTACCACATAAATCATACATTTGCCATCCTAATTTCTTTTTGTACATTTTCATTTGAGCTATACCGGACCCTCCTTTAATTTAATTTAGAAGAGCCTTTACATGTTGTCTGTATCAAGCGTTAGTGGTTTTGGCTCCTAAAACATGTTTGTACTGCAAGAAAGCTTCAAAACCATTTCTGGAGTAAGTCTGTTGTCTCTTGTGCTATTGAGGCCTAATTGGCTCACTCTAATCTGCCACCAAACATATTTCTTAACCATACTCATAGTGCCAGGGCAGCTGTTGTGGCCTTCTAAATGATGCCAAAGCCACGTCAAACATGCCCAAACCACATTATCTTTATAGCAGCCCCCTCGTATTGGGCCAGGAATTTTTGTAAACAGCCTGCTTTATTTTATTTCACATGACTGTTATTACTTACACCAAAAAGAAATGTATTTTTATGTTGTCTTACATTGATTTACATTTTTTTGTGTTTTCTTCATAATGGAATTTCATCATAAAGGTATCTTCATCCCAATGCATGTTTTTATTTTCATTACAGGTCACAAACATAAGGAAAACATTGAAAGCCACAACCTCTGCAACCGCTCAGGATTTGGACCAACATCTCGCAGATCGGGACGGCCCTTCCCTCAGCGAGCAAAGGCAGCCCACCAAGAAAATGTCCAAGGTTAAGGGACTTGGGGCCAGTCGCCACTGATGCCTTGAGCATTGGCACTTTTCAGGAAAAAAACCACCTGTTTACAGACTCTCACATCACAGACAGGAGATCCTGCTTACAGTTTTCAGGTGGGCGCTACTAAGCCATGCGCCAGCCTGCAGGCAAAGCCGGTGACGCAACCAATAAATTTCACGTTGGTTTTTTAAGTGGAATAAAGCAGTTTCATTGTTTAGCTTGTTCTGTTAAGCAAGTTCCCAAAGCAGTATTGAATTTGTAGACCCCCCCACTCCATTGCACAGGAGTCTCCCCTTGCTCCATTGCACAGGAGTATGTGAAAAGAGTACACTTAGGTAGATGGATTGTTTGGTGTGTGGATGACTTCTTGTGAAGATTATCTGATGGATGCATTTTTAATTTTTCTGTTGCCCCTTAAAACTTGAAGCTAATTTCATCTGTACTGGTGTGTAGACCATTTCCGTACCTCAATTGATGCTGATTTTCCACTGGTTTTCGGATAACTGTCCTGACCAGCCAAATGTCCCTAATGTTAATTTTTAAATTACACAGACCCTAGTTGGTCTGTAACTAAAAAAAAAAAAGTGAAAAAAGCAAACCTTTTTTTCACAAGTCTATTTGGTAGAATTTGGTTTTTCTTCATTTTTGGTAGGTGGTAGCCGCCTGACGAATGAGACAACTGATGTAAGTATTCTGAAACTTTGTCTCCTGGTTACCTTTCTGTAACCCTGCATGCTAATCCCATCAGCGTTACATGGAATACTTTGGTTCAGGCAGGTATGCATTAAATTGAAAGATACAAACCCACCTTCAGAAGGGATGAAACCCCTAGTAGGTAATTTTGGGACATTACATTATTCCACTGCCCCCCCCAGTCAATCTTGTAATATTTAGTTGAACTTGAAATGCTGACTCTGTTTCTATGTGGGAATATTGTGATATCACCTCATATGTCCCGAGCTTCTGTTTACAAAATAATATTCCTTCAGTAACACTGTCAGAGCAGTGAATTGACTCAGTCACCCTGTTCGATTTTGTTGTTTTGGATGCTTGTATGTTTCTTTTTCAATCACTTTTTATAGAACAAGAGTACAAGATTCAGTGCAGGACTGGAAACTTTGTGCCACCCGAGGAAAGGCCACGGTCCCAGCTAGCTTGATCCATGCTGCCCCTTCATGTACTGCGGTAAAGAAGCATATTTTATATTTGTTATTGTTCCTCAGGTGTATGTTAATATAGAATGCAGGGAGAGAGGCATTGCAGAACACACGTATGCCAGTACGTGTAACCTGCCTCCAGCTTCCTTCCTTTTAGTATTCGTTTTCAGCGTGGTTCTGCAGCCATGTGCTAAGAAAGCTCAGGGCGAGAGTCCTTCGTGCCATTCTGCTGGTTTTGATTCTACAGTTTCTTTTCTTTCTTCTGCTCGGTAGCACTTGGGAGCTGTGATGCCCAATAATGCCTTTCACCATTCATAACACTTTCAATGGAATTCTGGAGGCTGCTACTCATGTGACATGTTGCCCAGAATGGGTAAGCTCCTTCCTACAGCTGCCATCTCTGGAATCCTATGTGAATATGTACATTCCTTGTTTGCTTGCCAGTAGCTCTCCACACACTCCTCTCTGGCCTATGTGCACCTTCGCCTTAACTCCTATCACTCTGTTTACAAAGCGATGAGATGTTCCTTGACATATTGCCTCATTTGCACCCCAATCTAATTTTACAGATTTGAAAATAAAATCATTTTCTATGGGGCTTTCTATGTTTTAAACAGTAAACTGTGGGTTCTTATTTCCACTTAAACTCTTCTGTGAAAAACAGATCACCAAAGTTGCCCCTGGTTTGGCAAAGGAATCTAAGCTGTGTTTTTAATCAGCTATGGATGGGGTCATTGGACCAATTCAACCTGGAGCTTAATGTGCACTGCAGAGGATCACACACCCAACTCTGAAAATAAGTAGGAATTTGTAAAAACTTTTTGGAATATGTCTGCCTTGTTACTCGTGTACTAAAGTTGCCTTTTTTATCCCATCACGGTTCCTGCGTTGTTGATATTTTGTGGCATCTTTTGTACAGTACATTTCCTGTTTTTTGAACAATGTGAAGCGAGGATTGATACACTCTTGTAACTGACTTGAAGATACCTTTCTGGTTACAAAGCACATTTGAAAACATTAAAAGCATCAATTTTGTTGTAATTTTGTGTTGAAACTTTTTTTTGTTTGTTAAATTATATGGACTTGTCCTGTATCTACAATACAAGATCATTGAAGCACAAGGAATACCAAATGGCCTTGCAGAACCACGCTTTAACAGTACTTACAAATTCTCTAGCGTGTGCATCTTTATAAACCTAAAAACCTTTATTTTATTGGTAAATAATAATTCTGCATTCATATTCCTGCTCTTAAACGGCTTCAGTGTGGAAGACCACTTCCAGAAAACAAGTATTTACAGAAATTGCTATTACTTTAGATGCGAAGTGTGTGGTAAGTCAAATAATTCTGCCCTGATTTTAGTATCGATGTGGAGTGTGTGGCAAGTCAAGTAATCGAGCCCTTCCTCGGTAAGCTCGACCTTGGCTGTATGAGTGAGATTTTTCCTTCTCCTTTTACCTCTTCTAGTTCTATGACAATTAATGTTGATATAATTTGCCTAAGTGTGACTATTTGAGCCAAGAAACTCTTGTATCAGGTCTTTGACACACTGGGCCGTGTAACCTTTGGGTATATCCTCCTCAATCAGTGGATCTTTTTAGATGTTTTTGTGCGTCGGTCAAGGGGCAGCTGGCTACTATTGCATAAGGGGTACCTAGATTAGCATTGCTGTGGAACCAGCTCTGTGTGGTTGGCAAGTGATTTCATGGGCACAGGTTACAATGTGATGTTGGTAAACAGTTGGAATAATGCGAACAGTGTGTGCCAAAAATTAACTTTACTAGATTTTTGTCGAAAATGGAGTTTACTAACTATACTCTTCTTTAAGTTAGTCCCAAACTATTGCAAAATCCAGTGTCATATTTGAAAAACATCTAATTAATATGAGAGGTTTTTGACACAACCGGTCATGATGTGTCCAAGAAGTTTTCTTTTGAAGCGTCAAACTCTTTGTCTGCCTTCTCACTTACTATATTTGCTCAATTTCTTTAGCTTCACTTTTGGAGCTTTTAATTCAGTCTTTTAACCTTTGTTCACTTCCTATGAAAACGGATGTTATTTTTTTCCAGCCACGTCGTATAGTCAGGCAAAACTTAAGGACACTTTACGGAAAATGTTATTTTGAAGCAGAAGAATCTTGACTGTGAGGTCCCACACTTAGAACAAAAAGACATACAGGGCGTGGTTAATAACTCATCAGAAATTAAGCATCGATTATAATGTGATGGGGACATGTGACTCGGAGAGTTCTAGACCACGTACTAGAGAGCAGGGTTGTACATATTTGCGTTACACATATTTGAAGCTTGAGGCACGATGCGGTAAAGTAATTTTAATAGAACTACTTTTATTTTATGTTGAATACTAATGCAGAGTTGAGAGACCACAACCCAGTGTTCCAGCGTCTGTTATTAAGCCACTAAATCACATCTTCTCCCTGTTGCTGATGGGCATGTCAAACGGGTTGCATTAACAAGTAAGCAATATGAGCATTTGTATTGATTTATTTCTAAGGTGCATGTATGTATAAATTATTATTAATGTGTGATATTTGAAATACTAGGATGGTTTTGTGAATATAATAAGATAACCAATGTTGAGCTTGGATGATGAGAACTGTCTCCATGGTTTTTATAAAGACGGTCTCGCTATTTGTCAGACCTTGTCTCTGGGTCCTTGGGTGGTCCATGACCACTTGGCACTGTGCCTGCTGGCTACTAACATTTATCTTTGGTGTTTTAGAGCAAGGACACAGTTGTTCTGCAGCCAGAAAGCCCTGGCCTGCCACTCCAGTGTAGCTTGGTTGAATTACTAGGGCTTACTCTGTGATGTGCTGTAGGGTGGACTCTTAGTGCAGTACGATACCGTAATCCCACACAATAAATCTGTCAAACTGTTCCTGCTTGTTGGGAGCAGAGTTTTCATCTGTTTACCTGCCCGCACACATTTGGGCAGGGAAAGAGATGAAAGTATTGCTCCCGCACACAGGGAGCTGCATTTCCAGCAGCTCCCTACGTGCAGGACCTATGTCTGCTCCGCAGCAGGCGGGGAGCTGACTGGGACATCGGCAGCCTTGAGTCTCCCCCCGCAATACCCAACATGCGCACTGTGTGCAGCCAGGGTATCCACGGAGATGTGGCCGTGCCCTGATGGATGGGGTCCCCGCTCGGAAGGGGGCCGCTCGGCCCACCTCTCCTTCTAGTAATTGGCCATACCTCCCCGATCACCTTAGTAGTATGCAAAGGTCTTTCTGCCTTTTGCCAGGATGTTGGACAGCTTAACCAAAGGCCACCTATCGCATTTCCCGACTATTTTGGTGACGCGTTCTTCTTGCTGAGGAATGTGAGGACATCTCCACCAAATAAAGAACCACTTACTTGATATAGCTAAGAGGAAGTACCCTTGTTTGGTTGAGCTTTACCTCGTTGTCGTCTTGTGGCCCTCTGTATAGGAGGATTCATGTTATAACAGATTTCTGGATAAAGACAAATAAAGAACGATCACATTGCCAAAATGCACATGAGATCACTGGAGACATTTCCTCATGGCCCATTGCACAGATGTTAGTTTAGAATACGCTGTTGACTAGATATGTTAGTTTAGAATACTCTCTTGACTAGATAGCAGTTTCTAGTTAACCAGGAGAAAGTGCTCCACTTGAGTAGATATTTTGTGGAAACCTGTGCACTGTTGTTAGCTAAAGGGGCAAGTGCGGTTCCGTGGCTGCCCAGTCACTCACACAGCTTCTGATGCACCCACACAAATACTTGAACACCCACTCACAGACCTACTCAGACACACTCTCACTCACACACTCATAGACCAACTCAGACACTCATGCATCTATTCAAAGACCCACTCACTCTCACACCCACTCAGACATTCACACTCTCTCACAGAACCAATCAGACACTCATGCACCCACTTACATAACCACTCCTACTCTGTCACACCCAATCACAGACCTAGTCAGAGAATCACTCACAGATCCATACAGCCACTCACACACCCACTGACAGCCCCATACACCCACTCACTGACCTATACTGCCACTCACACACAAACTCTTGAAGGTTACAGTTTAGTTAGGAAATAATATAGAAAAAAACCTACAACATTCACTTTAAAAAATCCAAAGTTTACAGGAACATTATAGCTAGGAATTAACAATAAAAAAAGTAGAAACTCACTGAAAAAATCAAAGGTTACAGGGACATTGTAGTTAGGAAATAACATAAACTCATAGACCTACTCAGACACTCTCTCACTCACTCACACACTCCTAGACCAACTCAGACACTCATGCATCTAGTCAAAGACCCACTCACACACTCACACCCACTCCGGGACTCATACGCCCACTCACAGACCCACTCACACTCATGCACTCACTTACATAACCACTCTGTCACACCCAATCACAGACCTAGTCAGAGAATCACCCACAGACTCATAGCCCCACTCACAGACCCACTCTGACTCGCGCACCCACTCCCAGACTCAGAGACTCACACACCCACTCACATTCAGACACTCATGCACTTACTCATAGAGTGATAAACATGGAGGCACTTGCAAACCCACTTGGATACACACCCACTCACAGACCCACTCAGACACTCACTCACTCGTGCACCTACTCAGACACCCACTCAGACACTTACGCACTCACTCTGACACGCATCAACTCACAGATCCACTCATGCACCAACTCAGACCCATACAGTCACTCACACACCCACTCACAGCCCCATACACCCACTCACTGACCTATACAGCCACTCACACACAAACTCTTGAAGGTTACAGTTTACAGGTTAGGGAATTAAATTTATAAACACCTACAAAATTCACTTTAAAAAATCCAAAGTTTACAGGGACATTATAGCTAGGAATTAACAATAAAAAAGTAGATACTCACTGAAAAAATCAAAGGTTACAGTGACATTGTAGTTGTGAAATAACATAAAAAGAGAGAAATTTACAGAAAAAAACAAAGGTTACAGGGATGTTATAGTTGGGCTCAGATTTCCCTTGTACAAAACCATACACATTTAGCAGTTATAGTTACCTGAGCTAACTATAACTTATGCCCCCGCAACGCACTGCTTATAACCTCTCATATTACATCACTCAAGACATGGTCAGTGACATCACTGATTACATCATCCACAGAACTACTCACAAACCAAGTCAGTCACCCACACAACCACTCATACTCATATAACCACTCACATACATATTCACAGACCCATACAACCAATCATCCATATAGACACTAACACACCCACTCACCCATACAGCTGCTAAAAGAGCTACTCACCAATACAGCCACTCACACACCCACACAACTACTTACATACCCATTCACACACCCACAAGCTCCCGCCCACTCACTCACATATACAGCCCCTCCCTTACTGTGCAACACAGCCATTCCCAAACCCCTTCTCCTATTCAAACAGGCACTCACTCACCCATACACCCACTTACACACCCAGTCACTCACCCGTACAGTCATTCATACAGCCGATCAGTCACCCATATAGGCACTCATACACCCTCTTACCCAACCATAAAGCCACTCAGAGTCACTCACCCACCCATACAGCTACTCAAACAGCCACTCAGCCATGCAGACACTCACTCGCCTATACACCACTCATGCACCTACTCACTCACCTACACAGCCACTTAGTCACCAGTACAGCCACTCAGTCTGCCATACAGCTACTCACGCACCACTTATTCACCTATACAGACACTCACCCACCCATACAGTCACTCAAACACAGATTCAGACAGTCACACAGCCACTCGAATGCCATATAATACAAATAGTATCACTCAGTAGTACAGACACAATAGTAATTTAACTTTTGCAGTAGCTTAGTATATATCTTTTAGGCTCCAACGTTTATGTAACACACACACTGGATTATCTCATGGGTGATGACATTTGAGATGTCATCAGCGATGCCACTGACAAGTGTCATGAGAAATGTAAAATGTGAGGTCATAAGCAGTACATTACAGGGGCATAAGCTATAGTTAGCCCAGGTAACTAGAACTACTGAATTTCTGTGGTTTTGTATAAGTGAAATCTGAGCCTAACTATAACATATTATATATGTAAATTTATATATATATATATATATATATATATATATATATATATATATATACACACATACCAAACCCCTGCAATTACAAAAGGTAGAGGCCACACAGGGGAAGCGTTTAAACACAGCAAATGGCATGATGCATTTTGGCTGCCTTTAGCCTTCTTTGGATGCCGCTGTAAATCAAAGTGCTGCCCCACCTGCGTCCTTACATAGTCCTGCACCCTCCCATTGGCGGGAGCTTCTGCAATCCCCCATCACCTGACCAGCAATCAGCGGGAGTGCTGTAAATACTGCCACTCCCAGGTAACACCTGGCTGGAACAGATGCTGTGAGGGAATGGACTCATTGGTATCAGTCCAGATAGATACTTGCTGGGCAGGATTTAGACGCAGAGTGTCCGGTTTTGGAAATGTCCTTGATGGTAAAACAAACACCTCCTCGAGTCTTCATTACATCCCAGCCTCAGAAATAAGTTTCCACCGGGCCATGAACAGGAAAGCAAAGTGACCTGCTCCTCTTGCAGTCGTGAGCTGTAAACACAGAAGCTCTTGCTTAGCTCACTTGTAGGGGCGGGCTGAGGTAAATCCAATCCCTTGGAAAAGAAAACACTGCTGCCGCAGACCCCAGTATTACCCCAGCCAACTTGTAGGATGGGGCCTCTAAACATGCCTCTGGCCGGCGTGACAATATGCACCAAACTGCAGAACCCCTTCACACGTGTGGAGCACTTCAGGTGCTCTGGAGCCGGCATTTGTAGAGACAGATAGACTGAAAGCAGTGCTTCCGATAACAGAGTGCCAGAGCCTTGTGATCCTGGGGACATGATGCCACCACCAGAAGGCGTGGGCCCATTTCATGTGGCTGCTGTCCTCTTCTGGACTGTAGATTATAATATTGACTCTGTACACAGTGCACATCATAAACTGAATCATTTTGTGAGGGAGTAAAGGCATTCAAAATGATGACAGGCCAATTCAGCATGCACTTAGCTATCTTAGAATCTGCGCCCCATGTACAAGACTTGTTCAGCATGGTTCGATGCAGGGACGTGACTGTGAATAGTGCTGTGGGTGCAGTGGCACCAAGGCCAATGTATAGTGCCAATATCTGCAACACTTCCCCACCCCTCCCACAGCAATATCCTGGAGCAATAATCAGACGAGACACATTCTTTGTGGAGAAAATTGCTGCAGGTTTATTTGCATAATAAATATGCCAACATGGTAGGTTATCTTACCGGCGATCCCAGGGCAGGCCGCCCCTCGCCGCCTGCCCACCTGATTAGCCAAACTACACCGTGGCCTTAGCCAACAGGTGCTTGTCAGAATTGATAGCCCCTCCCACCGGTGGACCGCCAGTCCACCCCCTTCCGCCCCCAGAAAGGGGGCCGAGCATTGCAGGCAACCCTTGGTTTCTCCGGTCCACAACCGCCCATAGGACTAACGGGGCCTGTCGCTCGTCCAGGGTCCAACAGGAGGACCTCCCTGGGGATATTTAGCCTTTGCACTCTTGTGGTGCCTTTGCTCTGTACCTTACAGCCTCTGGATCGCCCTGTAACTCCGCCACAGCTCTGGGTGTGTCCACCATCACCCCAGGGCCCCACACCAAGATAGGCCTAGTTACCTGCCCCCTGCTGATTCCCAGGCCTCTCCCAGATCAAGCAAGAACAGGTCCATTCCCACTCTGGACAGGTGTATCTATCTTCATCAAAACACCCTATGGACTTAGCGTGCAGCAATTCATGCCGGATAAAGCCAAACCACATTTGCTCGGTGAATTTGCACATGGCACTGTTAACCCTCCTGGGCAAGGTCTCCATGACTTTCCCTGATTGCCCTCATACCCAGGAAAGTCAAGTCCATGCCTCCCAGGTGTATGTCAAAAATTGTTGGAAGGGGAGACCCCCCCCCCCCCCTTAGTCTGTGTCGCTGCCTTAGTTCCAGCACATGCCTAGGACCCCCACTCACAAGATGCCCGAAAGGCCCATGATCATTGGTCCTGGCAACTCAAAGAAATGCTAGGTTGCAAAACCCCCCTTTCTTGAGCACTGCGCACCATTCTATACAACTAATCCTCTTTTCCAACAATATTAGGGCACCCGCACCCTATTGGGAATGGCAAACTCACAACCCAGCTGACAGGATAGTCTATTCATCCTCGATCTAACCGACACCTCAAACCCTGACAAGAGGAGGCCTGCTAACATTCCCCTAATCGCCAACTTAAGGAACCCCATTATTCCACACCTCTCTGCTAATGCTCAAGTTAGTATACAGAGTGCGTACGTGTCTCTCGAAAACCAAAAGACCCTATATACATTGGTGACAGACCCCGTTTGGATCAGTGCAAGTGGCCAGGAGTAATGGATGTCTATGGTCATGAAAACATAATAAGCCACGCAATGAACCATAGACCTACCTAAATGTTTCTGAGGTGAAGCCATTGGATGACCCCGGAGAGGCAAAATGCCTGAGACATCGGATGTCACAAGCAGCCCTCGAGTTTAAAAAGGTCCATCAGCTCCGAAAACTGCACCTTAGAGGCAAACCACGCTGACCCCAAAATCTGCTTCCATCTGATCCTGAACTGAAACGTCTGCATCCCCTTTAGGATTACGATATATGTGCTTCATATTTGCCGCTTATCTCCGAGTGTGCTCAGTTCATACACTGCTACTTCTTTACAGTTTCTTTTCTTTCTCCAACTGCAAAATGTCCAGAGATTGGAAGCACCAATCCCGGAAGCACCAATCGCATTGTTAAAACTAAAATGCAAGCAGAACTTATCCGGGGACATAGCCTCACATTCAAACCCCTGTCTTAGAAGCGCAGAAAGTCAAATATAGAGTTAAAAGCCGTCCCTTTACATTGGTTCCGAATAGCCCTGCCACTTTCTGATAATCAGTGGTCATCTCTGTCTCTGAACCTAACCTACGTTGCACTGGCTAGGTTGCGGGCCTTCAAGATCACTTCCATGGCCCTAAACCACTTCTCACTCTAAGCGCAAACCCTGGCGGCAAAAACAAGGCACTGGTGGGTGCCGCCTACCTGTTCTAAACAGGAGGTCGAACACAAGCCCCTTACATTTCTGCCGCTCCACAGGCCTGTGAAATTGTATCCCAGGGTCGACTTCTGCCACCTAAACCCTTACTTGGACATGCCTGAGCTAGAAACCCACATTTAGAAGGCCTGCCAACCGGCTGACCACCTCCAACACCGGAGTGTCACGCCGCCACTCTGTAGCCAGGAACTAAACCAGGTATAGGTGTTTTGAAAGACCCATCTCTTGGCACATGCCTGCCACACATTTCACTGCGTATCCTAGTCTGTTAAAACCAGGGTGCAAGGTAGCCTGCAGAGCTAAGCCCACAAAGAAATCACCTGCCGCGCGTGCAGACCAAGCATCCCTTACTCGCCCCGCCAAAAGTGACTTACATGTAGCTGTTATGCACTAGCCCCACCCTGACGTGGTCCAAATTCCAGTCACAGAATAATAGACAATTGCATGACCGCACTGGGCCCCTTCTAATAAGAAATTCTATATCCTAACCCTAAACTTGCGGGAAGCTGGAATACCCGTGCCAGGGTGCGACTACGGGGGTTGCTGTGTCCCTGCTGACAAGAAGGTGGTACATCTAGTCTAACCGAGGCCCCTTGCATCAGATATCAACCATACCCCATCTGGCTGAAAGCTGCTCAGGGCTTCTGATGCATCAGCACTCCCTGACCCCCAGCCAGCTCACCCTGATAACATCAACTTGTGACTGGGACTTAACAGTGCGATGAAAGCACAAGACACACTTGCCTGACGTTAACTCTTCAACCAGGCTCCACCACAAGAACCCTTCACAAGCTATGTGGCCTAAAACATTCGCCCCGTGGGGCGGTTGCAAATGGACTGCAAACAACTCCTAGGCATTCTCTACCAATGTTATAAGTGGAGTTTCTGGTTGGCTAAAGTCTGCACCTGAGCCTGGCCGAACCCACCACTAGTCAAGAGAAGGGAGTAAACACTACAGCTAACGCCTACTCACCCCCTAGGTAGCTAGGCAGAGCCTTAGGGCTGATCCCAGAGGCAGTGTATGTTTAATGTGCAAACCGCATACCCACAGTAGCAAACTAGACACACCACAGAGGAGACTGCATACACCTCTCACCTAGTTACCAGCATGCAGGTGACAATGAATGTCCGCAGAATTCCATTTGCACGATCATCCGTACTCTACAATTTTACTATTGTTAGGAAAATAACTTTATAGTCCTGGTAATTGGACGGTATGTCAAACACGCAGCCAATCTCTTTTGCCCTACTGTGGTGATTCAAAAGATTGTATGCCACGTTGTATGGATTTGATGAAAACAGGGTCACCTAAAGGGGGCGTGACCAATGATAATGAGGGCGTGACTTAACCCACGTAGCTCAGGATCTGTGCTTTGCTAGTGTGCCGCCCGAAGTGTAGATGGCTGTTTCCCTCCTTGTATCCAGATATGTGATGTAACAAGTAACATCATACCTCCAACATCAGGACTGTTGGCCGTGTCAATGGTTGTGGTTGCATATGAAATTAAAAGCACTCTGGATTGGATGGGCCGCGACCCTTACTCCTGTTAGAGCAGATCACGGCTGAGACATGGGTCGGAACCCACAGGCCTACTGGGTGAGGGGCTAGTCACCCATGCAACCACCCAGCCTGTACCCACGGTTCCCCCTTCCATACAACGACATCAAAAGCATTAATAATAAATGCTCCCCTGTGCAATCTGACTAGGCTTGTGCTGCCCCTGCGACCCCCATGGAGCCCCGGTGCTCATGGGGCGTCTAGCCAGGTAGGGGCACTGGCACGCCTGGGCCGCGCTCTTATGCACCCCCCACCCGCCGCCGGAGAACGCAGTGTCATGGGTAGAGGCTGCTCTAGACTGTGCTGTCCTGCATAAGCACAGTACCTGACCTCAAACCGCAGCGAGGTTCACACCACACACATCCCGCTGGTGGCACCAGGATCGGTCTGCAGCCAAATCAATCTGCTACCCCCCTCGGCCCCAACATCTTTTAAGAAAGAAGAGGGTGGGCGGCCAGCGGTGAGCCCCCATGCACCTTACAGGAAAAAACCCCACGCGCCAAGAAGCCGTCCAACCTGACCGACTGCATCATGCCAAACATGCTTTATTGCCCTTCCAGCAGAGAGGGTTGGAATACTTGACCTGGTGTGTTAGGGCTGATATGGGGAGAAGGTATCAGAGGGCAACTGCTGCCACGAGTAGGAAAATTCAGGTATTGGGTTTCTGGAAGCAATCAAACACATGAGGGGCTGAGTGGCTCGGTGAGCTGAACTCAAAAAGGTTGCCAGGGCTCCCTCACAACAGCCCGGACCCCCTTCAATCCTTAACACAAAGGCCGCTTAAGCCCTGTGGCCACCCAGACCACTCCATCATGCCTGCCGGCATACCCGCGCCCCAACAAAAATTCCGTCTCGCTGTGGAGACCCCAAACTGACTTTACAGCCCCCTAAGGGGGAGCCTGGGATCCTACGTTTCACCAAAGCCTTCATCCTGGGCGCTCGGGAACGCACACCCTCCACATGCAGTGACCTTGACACATCTTCCTCGAATAGACACAGTTGTGCGTGCCCACCTCCCACACAGGGCTCTGACCTAGCAACGCCGGCTGCTACGTCCTGCCTGGGGAGGCCTCCAAGGGTAATAGTCACATCAGGTCAACAGAACCCCCGCCCGCAACATACCCAACATCCCGCAAATAACCTACAGACACCAGTGCTAGATTGGGAAAAGTTGCTGCCGGTTTATTACATACAACACGTTATGTAATCACGGTGGGTTATCTTACGGACGATCCAAGGGCAGGCCGCATTCTCGCCACCTGCAGGGTAATTACCATGTGGACATCATTGGGCGCAGGGCGGGGCTTTGTGCCCCCTGATGCCCTACATTCCCGCCCCTGACACGCAGCGGCTCCCTGACACCCGCCCGCCTCATCACACCCGATGTCCACTGATGGACTCGAAACCAGGGCCACGAGGCTGCACACAGCAGGGAGACCATTTAGGATCTCAAAGTAACCCGCGAGGGCCACTGTGGAGTGTGTCCCCCTATGACGATAGCATATATCAGAAATCACTGTGTCTGTTTTCACTCTTGCCATAAGAGATTCATAGTATTATGAGACAGGCCATGAGCGTTGGGCTGAAATGCCGTTTAATAATTCAAATATATATTCCCATCCCACCATAGCAAATTATATTTCTGTAGCTAGGACTAGAGCCACACATTCTTCCGCCTCTGGGTGGAAAAAGGGTTGAATGGGGGCACCAGAGTGCCTGGCCTCAAGATGGCCGCAACTTGTTGAGGCTCCTTGCGCCAAGCAGTCTATCTGTCCAACATCAGGGGCCCAGGACGCCTTCGACAATATTTTGCCTTAAAGCAGCAAGCTGTGCTGTCTCGTGGCCCCAATGGTGCGATTGGCGGCCACTAAAACTCACCTCAGCCCCGGAGCGATGCTTCCTTGTCCTGGCCGAGACAGAGCTGACATGTTGTAAGATGGTGACGTGGCCCGCCAGTTGGCTCTGACATTCCATGGCATTTTCGTAACCTGTGACCAACCCTGCAGCCGGATGGTCAGGCGGAAAGATAGGCAGAAGGTGAGAGTCCATTATGAGAACTCTGCTAAAGAATCCCTCCATGGACCCGGGGGTAGCAGAGAACTACAAGCCAATATCCCTTCTTCCTGGCATTAGTGCTTTTTTGGAGAAATGTATTAATAAACATTTCTGGATACAAGGAAGCCCACAACCGACAGCACCTTACTCAACATGCATCTGGGCCTGGATGCAGCACGGAAACAGCTCTCCTAATGGTCTCCCAATGATTAAAAGGGATCCTCTATCGAGGGGGAACAGCTATGATCATTTTACTGGACTTGAGTGCAGCATTTGATACGGTCTCCCATCCAATTCCGTCTAACTGAAGTTGCAGTTTGGAAGGCGGGCAGTTCCCTAAAACATGACGGCGATATCACATAGGCACTGAAAGTTGGGAATAACCTCTCCTTATGAGGCGATCTCAGCTAGCCTAAGTTCCTAGGAGATCTCCCATCTTCTAATTCGGAAGTAAAAAGTCTGGGCATCATCACTAACAGCAAACTTTCTACAGGCTAGAAAGCGGTCATCAACCTGCTTTGGTCTTCGGAGAACCCTACGGAAGCTGCTGAGGTGGTTGCCAAGCCCTGTAAGAAGAGTGGTTGTTCAGGGTTTGGTACTATCACGGTTGGACTATGGAATCTTCCTATATTTAGTTTGTCGAAATCCATGATTATGGAACTCCAAGTGACCCAAAATGCTGCTTTTTCTCTTGCGAATCCCAAAGCATCAGACCGCTTCGCCTGCATTAGACTCGCTACATTGGTTGCGGACACAAAAAATGATTCAGTTTAAAGCTTTGTGCTTGGCTCGCCGTGTTCTGTATAGGAAGGGGTGCACATTCTATGTTATTTGATTCACCCCTCTGTCCCACAACAGATTTAAAATCCAGGAACCTAAATTTGCTCAGCGTTCCAAGGGCAAAAAAGGCTAGGAGTGGGGGTGCTCGTTTGCACACTTGGTTCTGAAATTATGGAATTCCCTTCCTCTAGTGCTCGGGCAGAATTACAATTTACTCAGTTTCAGGAAACAGCATAAAACATACTTGTTTGTGTAATCATGATGTCCTAGGAGTCTGCCAGACCTTTTAGCACTGGTTTGCCCATCGGATAGCCATGCGCTGAAGATTTTCTTCTGGATTTTGAATTGTATTGGTTTCCCTCTCTGTTGATGACATAACTTTACCCAAGGGAACCAGCCCCGAACCTCAGCCAACTCCTCAGGAAATTCACGTTCTTTAAACCATTGTTCAGCATTACAGGAAATTGACACTGACCACACTTGCCGGGGACCTGGACTTACTTCTGTCTTGGGCTTCCACGTCCCTAAAGTACCTAGGTATCTGCCTCACCAGATGCGTAGTACCTGAACATTATGGAGTGACCATGTCCCAAATAGATCAAGTCAATAGATGGAAGAATCTACCATTATAGCTAATGGGCAGGATAGCCTTTCTAAAGAGGGTTATACTCCCCAGTCTTTTATATCGCTTCAACAAAATCCCTCACTCACTACTTCAGCAATTTTTTGAGATGCTCAGATCGCACTTGACGGCGTTGGTGTGGGCGGGTAAGTGGCCACGCATCAGCTTGGAGGTGCTTACCTTGCCTCATGTCCAAGGAGGGCTGGCGGCGCCAGGTTTCGAATTGTACCATTACTGCGACCAAGTGCACTTTGCACAGTTCTGAGTGCGGCCGCCCCCAAATATGGCCCATCCGGTGATAGACCGCGACACTGCGCACCCTGATGCTCTGCACTCTTTAATTGGCATGGCTTTTTACTGCCCCCACACTGAAATTTGCTCAGTCTCCTGTACACAGCTGGCATTGGAGGGACTTTGCTGATGCTTGGCCCACCTTAATCTGTGTGCTTCCGGGCAGCATATCACTCATTATCGAGTGACAACCCTTGCAGAAGACAAGGCTGGTTTACAGCAGTTATGAGACTGGGCTTTACCCACATGGCTGACATCTTTTTAGGAGGGTAGCGGAGAAGAAACAATTTCCTAGACTATGCATCGATATTCTTACTTCTCCGCCTTCGATAGGCTTGCATATGACCCCACATTTTCTCAAGAACCCTCTCCGCTCCAGGGCTCTGACTCTGCCTTGTGTTGCCCCTACCTCTAGACATCTGGTGACCAAGCTCTGTACTACCATGCAATCTGAAGCCCCGTCACTATCCTGCAGGTTAAAGCGCTATGGGAAGCAGATTTGGGAGCCACAACCCCGTCTTCTGCTGTGGCCAGATAGGATAGCTCTCCCCAAATGGCCGACTCTAACTATTGCACTACAAATTACTGCACTCCCCGTCATCTCTTCAAGATCAAAATGAAAACGGATGCCCGTTGCGCGCAATGCAAGGTGCCAGAGGATGATTTTGCCCACCTGACCTGGTAATGCCTGCACACCAGCACATTTTTGGGTAAAGTATTTCAGACTCTGTCGGATATGGTGGGATTTGCTCTTACAC
This sequence comes from Lissotriton vulgaris, assembly GCF_964263255.1. Taxonomy (NCBI): domain Eukaryota; kingdom Metazoa; phylum Chordata; class Amphibia; order Caudata; family Salamandridae; genus Lissotriton; species Lissotriton vulgaris. The sequence continues at coordinate 1,080,353,658 of NC_141699.1, read as the reverse complement.
CCTCTCTAAAGATGGCCCTACTAGGCTGCATTATGTCTGTGGAATGGAGTGTTAGGCAGTTCGTCTCCATTGCCCTTTTTCTGGTCAAGCAATGCGTGGCCTGCAAATGGCGCAGGGAGCCTTTCTCCACTGTCGGGCTAGGACCTGAGATATTGCAAAGAGCAGTTAGAATACTACTACTCCGTGATCCCCAAGGCACTTCATCCACAAAACATCTGGAATCCCTTGCTGGTCTATTCTCCCATGAGGTTTAACGAATGTATGACGTTTCAACGCATGCAGTTACAACGCATACCTTTACTCCAACTTGTTGTCGGGGTGCGCTGGAAGTTGGAATAGTAAAATTTACTATTCCAACTCCAGTGTGTGAAACAGTAGGGAAGGTATTGGAGTTGATTACCCCCTGCAACAAGCCTTTCGCATTGTAACGACATGCATTACAATACATGCCATTACAACGCTTACGTTGTAAAGGCTATTTCCGGTATAACAGTAGGGCTCACCACTGACTCAGTGAACAGACAATGGGAGTGGGAAGGCCAAGATTGAGCCCTGGTGAACTGGCAGGCTACTTCTGTTAATACGGATGTCGATGTATGGAATGATACATGCATGTACAAAAACGAAGTCTTCACGATTGTCGAAATCCCCTGATATTACCTCTCCATCAACCCCAAGTCAGAAATACGTGGCCAGGCAGCCCCTGCATCCTAGGCCTGAGCTACTGATTGACAGATCAAAGGTGGGGTGGCACGTAACCAGCAGGAAAAATGCGTGAACAGGAACAACCCACATTAGTCCCACAGATAGGCAGTGACACCCCAATGGTCCTGGGAGATTAGCACATGGCCAGAGAGGCTTGCATTCCAAAAACACCATAAAGTTAGATGCCACATGAAGTGAGGAACACTCAGCCAATCAGGGCACAGCACACACTACACACACAGTGATCACATGCTCCCCATGCCGGACATCTGGACATGTTACCCACTGGCCCTCCTTGTGTCCACGCAAGGTCGAGACCCACCTGCATTTGTCATCGGGTGGGAGGAATGTATGACTTCATGACAAGACCCACATTCCACTCCCAAAACAGGATCTATGAATTGTTTTTATGATGCTTCGAGAAATGTATAAAAAGACATATAAATTGTTTGTACTTTGAGGCAGACATCAGACCCGTTACTGTATACTGCACTCCCGGTCGTACTGTTTGATTAAACCAACTGTTACTGTTTTGCCAAACGCCTCTTGTCTTTGTTTTTTCAAGGTAAATTCATATCCGAGTAACACTGCTAATGCACACACAGATTCCCTAGGCTGTCCTGATGGTTTGTGAGTGTTACTTGTTCGATTGCTGGCTGTACTGTGTTTTGTTGGGGTGCAGTGTAGGCATTGGTGAACCTCCTGTTTTATGAACTGTGCGGGTGGCGTGTACTATGCTGTGGTCCTTGACAACCATTGAATTGTCTCATATCACACATATGTACATTGTGCCCTTTTGCACACTGATTGGTTGTTCTTGTCAGTCGAAAATGAATTAAAAAGATTTTTTAAAGGGTTGAATATGTCCCCATCTTCTCAGATTGACAGCAGTGCTTCTATGTGGGCTGAAGCCGATCTGTTCTTGGGGGTCCACCTATGGGAGGACTTCTAGAAGTTGATTGGCTGGTGCTTTAATGAATATTTTATACCATAGTTAGCATTAAGAGTGTTTTCTGAAAACAAATACAATATTTGGAACAAAAAAAGTGGGCTGTAAGATGTACTTATTGTAGGATATTTTGGGGTTTTGGAATTACTGCCAATAATGCCTCTCTCATAGAGCATAGGTTAAACACATGCCTGTGTGATTGATTGATGCCTGTGTGTTACATGTATTCCTGTCAGCCTTAAATCTGCAGTATTGTTTCTGGTTTCCTTTCTCTGTAAGGCTAACAGTTTCCCTGATTTGTCCCCTTCTTTGTGGAGGTGCTGCCTGAAGGATGTGTGAGCCTTCTTATTTAGTAAAGTATGTAGTTCTCCCATCGGTGTTTTAGTTGTAGTAGTCTTGGTTGTCTCTTTAGTTGTTGTGCTATTAGTTTCTGCAAAGTTTGTTTTGCATCTCCAGTTTTTGTTGTATCCTTTATCAGCTCAGATTTTAAGGTGTACGTGTGTCCTTTGTAACTCCCTCTCATCACTACCTTCAGGGCATCCCACTCCACTCCTCGGAAGGGCGACGAACAATCGTTTTGTGTAAAATAATGTATTAATTCTTCTCACGCATGTTGCTTAAACTGTTAGTCTGGTAATGTGTCTGCATACAGCCCACATATCTGTTTGTTTATCATCGTCCCTCTCTAGAGTATAGAACTGTCAATGTGGAGGCATCTGAAATTTTTCTAAGCATGCAGTTTCATCATAGGCGTTTACGAGTTCTCTAATGTAATCTGCTGGTTTTGTTTGGGGGTAGAAGAGTAGGTCTTTGTTTTGGGGTGTCACAACCTCTATATTACATAACGTGTATTTGCAAAGCACACGTTCACCCAGAAAGGCATCTTTATACTGAATAACAGATGTTTTTTGTTACCCAACTCAATGGTACTCATTTTATCGACCTCCAAAGGATGAAAGGCTGAGTGGACCCACCCGGATTCGAACCTGTGACCATGAGATCAAACACAGGCCCCTGCAGTAGGCACATTATTCCACTATGCCACCAGACTTGTTAAATGTCCACTAATTCAAAAGAGTAATATTATGTATTTTCAGTGTCATGATTTTACTATTCCAGTATATTTTTTTGGCGGGTTCCTCTCTTGTTTTATCAATACCAGATAACGCTAAGTTGAAGTTGACCGACACCATAGAAGAATGGAATCTGGTGTAGCTGGGGTCAGGCGTGCAACACCCATTGGGCTCACGGGGCTTCCCCCCCGTTGCCCCCCCCCACCCGTCGTGTGTGTCAGCCCGGGCTGAGACAGCTTCGCGGGCTGGCGACCATATAATTGCAGCCTCACCCGAGTACTTAACAGGTCTTTTAAAGACCATTTACTTGTAAATGAGGCTTTTATTGAGTTTTCACCCCTTCTTGCAGCCACTCTGTCTATGGTTGGAAGAATTAGCCCCACCCCAAATGTTTTTCAGCCACCCCTGAAATGTAGCTCTAGTTGCCCGCCTGGCTGGGGTGAATATGTGTAATTCACCTCTTTTGTGTGTTTATTGACCTCTAATTATGAAGTACCTCCCCTCGGGATCTATTGTGCTAGATGTTGTTTGTAACTATGTCCCAGCTGTCTATCCATGCCCGCTCTCCTCTGGAATAAGGATAGCTCGAAGCGAACACTTTTTTTCTGTCACCTTTCATTTCACAGTTTGCTACTAGTGAGAATGATGCTGTGACTTCCGGGTCTAATTGTTGATCGAACTCTGCCTTTTCGTGTAATTATTTAGGCCTCAGACATTCCATGTCATTGGTTTAATTATCCCTTTATTTGAGGACAGTTATCATTTTGTGTAGTAATTTTATTCTGTGATTTTACAATGCTGCTTTCTCTACACTTTGTCGTGTTGTGCAACAATTTAATTTCCTCTCCCAAGCTTTATTCCAGTGAGCTGAGCCTTAACCTGCATGCCAAGGGTTTCCTGTATTTTCTGTTCCATACTGTTCACCCTTCATTGTAACTGCCCACCCCCAGGAAACGAATACAAAACTAAACATAACAGCTAACCAACTGATAACACAGACCAGGGCTTTAAGTGTGCCGGGTCTCACTGGGTCTGAGCACCGGCAGTTTTTTAAAAGGGGCCTCGAAACAGGTCTCTATCGGGCTCTGTTTTGTGCCCTGCCTATACAAGCCATAGTTGCTGCCTATTTATCTTTTACAACCAGTGCTTTAAATGGGGAAAAATAAGTGCAGGTACTCATCAAATTGAGCTAGGGGCGTGGCAAGGGGCGGAGCTGAGGGCAGGGCATGATTATATAAAGACACTACTGCCATCTGTCAGGTAATCATTATAGCACACACCAAAACACATGATAAATGTGGGTAATTCCTCACAAAAAATTAAATGAAGGCCAAACAATGTCATGCTTTAGTTTCTGCGTTTTTTTATATTTGCAGCTTCAGTTCTTATTTCTTTTATGAGGTACAGCATTCATACATTCTCTTGCCCATGAGCACGTGCTCACACACAGGCACAAGAACAAGCAGACATGCACACACAACATTCCTCACATTTTCTTTAAAATACCTTCACATAATGTCCCAATGCTCTCTCTGTCGCTTCCGACCCACACACAAATGCAGACATTCACTGGCACAAAAGGCTCACAACAGAATTAAAGACGTTGTTTGCAATTCCTACCTCCCACAGCTTTCTTCTTGCAGACTCTCAGCCAGTTGTCTGAGCTTTCAGTGCCTGCGCAGTTTCACACCTGTGATTTACAGTACAGGGTCTGATTGGACCCCGCCACTCACAGCATGATAATGAGCTTGCTGCCCTGCCACATTAGCAAAATGTACACGAGCCACTGCTGAATGATTTAGCAGCGGCTCGGCACAGGGCTACGGAGGCGCTTTGGCTGAGAGTGGCGTTCAGACACCCACATCCTCAGCAGCACAAGTACCACTGAGCCTACCTGTCATGAGTACCGGTACGTTCCGTTGCAATGAAAAAGTGCCGGTACTCAGGAGGTTGCAAATAAAAAGTACTGGTACTCTGTACCGGTGGGTCCCGGCCCATTTAAAGCACTGTTTACAACTAACAACCATTGACAAAGGCAATACTCCTGACTTGTAGGTATGATGTTACTTGGTGTGGTATATATCTAGATGCAATGACAGAAACAGCAAAATTCAAGTCGGGTGGCACGATATGCAAGCACAGATTTTTTAGCTTAAGTGTTTTAAGCAACGTCCATAATTACATTGGCCACGCTCCTTTGAGAGACCCTCCATTTTTTCATCCCACTTAAAGCCCTGACACAGACCAACGGAAGGGGTTGTTTCATATGTGTCCCAGTGCCCCTGGTCAGTTGAGGAGGTCTGTGAGTCCCTGACTGTTCCCTCAGCACAAGCGCCTGGTGGGCATGCCGCAGGTGTAGGGGCACTGTCCTTCAGGCGGGCCTCCATGCCGCTGACCTGACCCACTTCCGGAAGGGACTCAAGTCCTGGCTCTTCTACTGATACCTGCAGCACAGCGCCTGGATACCCTCTTGGGTGTTAAGCTGTGCTTTGCAAGTCCTACTTGATTCATTGATTGATTGAGTTTGTGAGCATTCAGAAAGTCCGTTCCGGTCCTTCCCCACCCCACCAAAAAAGTTGTAGGTTTTCTCCAGCAAAGGGCTTGAGTAGCTCACTTTGGGGCATATTATCAAGGGATATCTCGCCGCTTTTTCAGCACATAGCGCCTAAAAAGCGGCGAATGTATTATTTCGCAATTTACAAGGACACGCTAACAAGCGTTAGAGTGTGTTTCCTTGCTACTTTGCATGTCAGCAATCAATATCGCTAATGACATGCAAAGTAGGCGTTCCTTAGATAACATCATGGGATAACCTCGCTACAACAGCTTCGCGGTATTCACAAGGTTGCCCCAGACCCGTGAAGCGATATTAGAAGTCGCGCTAAGGCCCCATTATCGCAGGATTTTAACTCCGGCTACAAATAGGACTTAGCCATCTGTAAAATGGGAGGTGGATTGCATGGCTGAGTCCAAACCTGGCTATTACCAAGGTTTTCTGTATCACTGGTAAATTATCGCTGCTTTTATGCAGCTAAAGCATGTTCTCACCCTCTATTGCTGGATTTCACATCGCCTAGGTGAAAAGCGTTGATAATACGCCGCTAACCCGGCACAGAAATCCAGCGATAGACGGCGATAATGATAATCGCGCTAAGCGTGATTTGCGATAATTATTGCATTTACTTGATAATATGCCCCTTTGTAGTTTGGGAAGGGGAACTGAACACCCCCAAATTCATGTGCACTTAGGGGAAGGGGCTTTAACACAGGAAAAACTTTTTCTAACGGAAAAAAAAATTCGCAATTTACCCTGAGCTTCCTTTCCCCAGGGCGGAGTAGAGCCTTGTATACAACTGCGCACTGGGGTCACATGGCCTTCACAGTGGTGTGACTGGACAGCAGTATATATAGGTGGGCAAGCCAAAGCAAGCGGGAGCCTCCCCCGGGCCACAGGCGTGACTCTCTAGGGCTCAACTGAAGGATGAATCAATGAATGACGTTATTTGCATAGCGCAACAGCTACTCAATTAGAGTGTCTCGGCGCTGCAACATGAGTGACGTGGGTAAGAGGAGAGTGGGCATTATTGACTGAAAGGATTGATCTTTTGGGATTTGCGAAAGGCAGATCAATTTTTATGCTTTGCTTCTTTGCTGCATAGGGCGGCCGGTTCCATATTTTGGCTGTGCGTGCTAGGAACGAGGAACCGCAGCATCTAGTTATTTTGAAGCGGAGTGTGGATAACCAGAGAGCCTTACTAGACCGCAGGTTGGCTGGTAATTTTCGATTCGGATGAGCCGGACAGCTCCCTTCTTGAAAGTACTGTTTAATGAATAGGAATACAAATAAAAAAGTGATTTTTTTTTTCTCTACACTAAACTTGAACGTTTCAATGTACAACAAAAAAAAAGAAAATATGCAAAGATGAGGAAATGGGACTTTCGGCAGCTCGTGCCGGGGTTCTTTGGGTGATGATGACAAACCATTGCTCTGTTCTCCCTGCGAATTTGGTGGCTTGCTCCTCTTCGAGGGGCTCAGCTATCCAGGGTATTACTAGGAACGCATCTTAATTCCACAAAGTCGTAGATTTAACTCTTCCGGTTAGGATTACGTGTACAGGTGTAATTGACTTTTTTATGTGACCTGCGTAATGTTTTCTTTTTCAGAGTTTTGTTGTACCTCAATTTACCACTAGGTGGCACATTTGCTCTACTGATGGTCCAAGCAGGCTTCTAGATTGAACTCTTAAACAAGCATTTACAATGCAATGGTTTCGCCTTTGTTAAAGTTTGAGCTTTTGGTATTGCTTTTGACAAATGGTCTTTTCTAACTTCTTTGAATTATGTGTAAAACGTTGATGTGTTTTACTTTACACAGAAATATGGATCGCATTTATAATGCAATTAGTTGCAGATGCACAGTGAATTAGAATACAAGTTATTTCATAAATCATGTTAGTGAAGCCAGGAGTGTGAGAGAAGACAGGAGAGAGAGGGCAAGAAGGAGAGAGTGTAAGATAAAGAGAGAGGGCAAGAGGGAGAGAGATGGAGACTGAGTGCAAGAGAAGAAGTGATAGATATAGAAGTTAAGGAGAACAGGAGTAAGAAGGAAGAAGGAAGAGAGGTCAAAAGGAAGAGAGGGCAGGAGAGGGAGGGAGGGCAGGAAGGAGAGGGAGGGCAAGAAGGAGTGGGAGGGCAGGAGGGAAGGTAGGAGTGTGTGAGAGAGGGCAGAAAGGAGAGGGCGGCAGGTAGGAGAGGGAGGGCAGGAAGGAGAATGAGGGCTAGAGGAGGAGAGGACAGGAAGGAGAGAGAACAAGAGAGAGATGGAGGACAAGAAGGTGAAAGAGAGCAGAAGAGAGGTGGAAAGGGAGGGCAGGAGGGAGTAAGAAGGCAGAAACGAGAGGGATGGTAGAAGAGAGAGAGCAAGAAGGAGGGCAGAGGGAATAGAGTGAGAGAAGGCAGAAGGGATAGGGAGGACAGGTAAGAAGAAGAGAGCAGGAAGGAGGGCAGAAGCCAGAGAGTGTGAAAAGAAAATCTAAGGAGTGCAGGATAGAGAGTGAGGAGAAAATGGGGAGGTAGACCCTTGACAACTCGTCCAATGCAGAATGTTGCCTAAATGAGAAAGGCCTCCACTGCTTGAAATTCAACATTCATGTGAAAACACATTGTCAATTGGAAAAGCAGCGCACAACATCGAACAGAAATCGAGCAGCCTTGGCAAGCACCTAATTTTAAAGCGAAACATAAAGTGTGATATGGAGAAGTTTGGTGAGTAGCATACATGGCTGGCACTAGAAATCACGATATTGCACCACACGAGAGAAGGAAGCTTTGGAGCAAGCACGTCAATTGGGATGTGTATCAGAGTGTGGCGTAATCATCCGTTCGACATTTCTTTGATGTAAATCCGGGCAATATACAGTGTCCGTTTCTTTAATCCCTTACTTCCTAACCTCTGTAGAACTATCGAGGAAGAAAGATACTCAGAGAGAGAATATAGCAGTAATTAAAGCGCTACACAGAAAATAAAGTGCCCCTGGTGTTTGTGCTTAACTTTTGAATTTGGTGTTGAACTGTTGTTTCGTTTCAACTTACTTTGCTGAAGTGCTTGTTGTGAGGACGCCTCGCCCTTTAGCGCTCTAAAAACGTATTTTCAAGGCACTACCTCAATCTCCTTATAGAAAAGCATGCATCTCAACACAACGTTGAAAATCCGAGAGAACACATTTCAACAATCTTTTCAATTCAACACATGCCTAGTCTAGCCCCATACATGTATAAACAACGGAAGGTGCGGTTGAATATAACACAATTATACCGTTATGGATTTTAGTCAAATAGCTTCGAAGCTGTTTTAGGAGCAAGTTCTTTGGGGATTTGTTTTCCTGTTTACTTATTTTCCTATTTGTGTGATTACCGAGGCGTTCATCAAATGATCACCCAGACATGCCCTCGTGCAATGGGAAACGTGCTGCTCTTTAAACCCATCTCTGCATGGACTGATGAGCAAGCAAAAAATGAATATTTTATGCATTTTCAATTCCCGTCACAATACAGGTTTTAACATATCCAAAAAGCCGCTTTTTAACATGAAATCCCCTTTCTTATTGGTCTAAATAGTTATGTCCGTTCCACAATTCCATCCTTTTATCATTTTGATCTTTTTACAAGAAAAAAAACCAACGCAATATATATATATATATATCTGTGTTCCTAATTTGCTGCAGTCACCGCCTCTAAAATGAAACATTGCGTTCTTGAGGGGGGGCATTTTCGGAAGGTGTCCCAAGCCCGAAATGGAATAGGACCCTGGCACAACCCATCTCCTTTCACTCCCCCACAAAGCCTGAATATACCAACGTAGAACCTGAAGTTATGTGCTGGTATGCTGTTGCTGTGTTGTATAGAACGTACAGCATACCTCGCGCCACTGGGATGAATGTGAAAACTATAAACAAAAAAAGACGCAAGGCTACTCACACAATCGCTGAGCCAGAAGTCAGGCAGTGCGCTGCGAGGCTGCAGTCGGGGCGCTCCGGAGCGCACTGGCAGACGCACACTAGCAGGCAGGGCTGCAGAGAGTTCGCATGAAATGGAAACTGTTTCAGGGAGCTGATGCCAGAACCGAAAAATCTGAAGCTGAAACCCTTCCAAGACTAGTTCCGTTTGCACTTGGTGGTCTGACCTCGCTTTGAGGACAACACAAGTGGGGCCTTAATTCTGTGGCAAATCTGTTTTAGTAGCCCCCCCCGAAATGTAGCTTTAGATGCGCCCTGTCAAGGGCTGAAAGAAAGTGCGCTTGAACTCGGGACAGAGCATCCCGGGCCACCCGGTAAGGTGCATTGTGACCCACCATGGGGGAAATGGAGGGCCTTAATCGCAGCCAGACCGTACAAATGCATTACAAGCCTGGTACCTTACACCTCCACTTCCCCCCGTCATGGGCTGGGCCGTGCCGTGCCGTACAGTACCCTTGTTGAATCACGCGCCCCATACTTAGCTTTTCTTACGGACTCACCTTGTGGGTAACTTTCGGTCCCATCTTCTTCTCTTCGGCCTCGGAGAAGCCGGAGAGAAAGAAAATAATGGACCCCGCGACAAGCCCGTCAGACATAAAACAAGTCTCACGCTTCCCGCGTGAGACGCGATCGGCCCGGTCGGGTCTTGTAGAGCGGATGGCCCCCCTGGTCTACAGGACCCACTCGGGGGGAACCACCGACCTCAGGGCTATCCAGGGGGAGGGAAGGCCCAAGGACCCAGCGCCGCCTCAGTCACGCGGGCGGGGGCTTCGTTTGCAGCCTGCTGGACCCGACCGCTAAAGGATTCCAGCGGGAGGGGCTGGAGCGCTCTCGCAGCGCGGAGCTGCAGGCAGTCAGAGAGACACAGAGCGGTGCGAGTCAGCGGGAAGGGGCGGCTCGCACCGATGGCCCCCCTGGTCTACAGGACCCACTCGGGGGGGGGGAACCACCGACCTCAGGGCTATCCAGGGGGAGGGAAGGCCCAAGGACCCAGCGCCGCCTCAGTCACGCGGGCGGGGGCTTCGTTTGCAGCCTGCTGGACCCGACCGCTAAAGGATTCCAGCGGGAGGGGCTGGAGCGCTCTCGTAGAAGTGCCGGCAATGCCGGACCAGACACGGGGGCGTTCCCGGCGTCGCGTGACGTCGGCAAAAGCCAAAGAATGTCGGGAACGCCCCCGTGTCTGGTCCGGCATTGACGGACAGGCCCCTCGTCCAATGGCAAGGCTCCGTTTACGGAGCCAGCCAATCAAGGACGAGGGCCGAACAAAAGCCACATTACGGTTCTCAACAGGATTTCGCCTGCGCGGAAAAGCTGCGCAGAGCGCAGCTTCCGCTAGGCGAAACCTAAAAAAGGGTTGGAAAATGTATTAATGCTCAACACTTCAATGTCCAGTAGGGGGCGCTGCAAACAGTGAGGGCCCTTTAATTCCATCTGTCAGGACTAGATCTTCAGTCCTCACTAGTGTATGCACGGGAAGTGTCTGTGATGAAGCTGATGCCTGTTTGATAGAAGCCTGTGGGCCCCGTGTCCTTTCAGTGCTTAATTTGTTTTAAAAATATAAGTGCCAGGGCACTCGTCAGGAGGCCACTGCAGCTTGCACCCCTCATTGCCCCAGCCATGCTGCAATCGACAGTACCAACACAACAAATCATCACACTCACAAGTGTGAAAATTCGGACTATTTCAGGCCCCCAAAGCTATAACAATCATTTGCAATGCAATAGGTCTCGCATTTGCAAGAGTTTGAGCTATTGGCGCTGTAAATGACAATGCCTTTTATTTGTGTGTTTTGGAAACCTGCAAGTGATGCCTAAACACAAACTTTTTACTTATATTTGTTGCTTCTGCGAAGCAAGGCTGGCAGTAAATAGGTGCATTTACCGTCAGCTTTGCTTCTCATAAGCAAGGACTATAAATGCTTGCAGGGTTTCAAAACATATAAATGAGGCACTCAGCACTCTCATATACAATGCCAATAGCTCAAACTCTCACACATGTGAGACCTATTGCATTGCAAGTGCTTGTTTTTCCTAGACACTCCCGAGTTAACCAGCCCAGTGGGTGAGATGGCAGAGTCAGCCATTCAGACGCAAATGCAAGCATTTTGCTGCTAATGGGCTAACATTAACCCTCATTGGAAAACCTGCATCCTAAAAGTACCTTATTTACCAGAAGAGTTAGCGCAGCTGAACAGGTAATCGTGCCTTAAGACAGATAAAGGAATACTTCCTTGTCACCCCCTCTTCCCAAGCACACCGAGGGGTTTGTGGGATTTCAGTTGTGCACCTACACGTCCACTGTGATGGGCCCTGCGTTAGCGAAATGCAGCACCTGCTTCGGGTCACCACTTATGAGTGCAGGTATCCATTGATACGGCTGCATGACGTCATGACAGATCACTCTGCTTAAAAAAACATTGGCAAAGCCAATGGGTCTAAAAAGGTGACGCTGGCTTTGCAAATGCTTGTTGTTAATAAGGCAGCTGAAAGCGAGACACGTGGAGCTGCAGAAGGTCTTTTAGAAATGTTCGTCTCCTGCTGCACCACCTGACGCTTCAGTGAACGCTGAGACCGAGTTTTCTACCTTGAAAGGTTACAGAGTTGTGAGACTTTGTCAGGGCACAAGTCCTAAAAAAAGAAGTGGGGGGACGCTGACGTCATGAAAGGAAGTGACATCACGAAAGGTGGCTTGCACTCAGTTGCAGTTTATAGTTATCGAGCTCCCGGTAAAATAAGTGGGGGGACGCCGTCCACCCGCGTGGTACCCCGACTCGAGCCCTGGACTTTGTGCTTCCTTTTAGCAGGCAATTAGATTTGTCTTCCGATTCGCTCCACACCGGTAGTCGCCATCAGTGGCTCCTCTTTTATAGGCAGGAGCATATCTGTCTGTACCTGGTGTTACCCACTGCGTCCTCTTCACTGTCAGACTGATGACTTGAAAGCGGTGGAATCACTTTCCTGTGTGGAGTGAATTTCTATACAGATATCAGTTTCTCCCAAATTCCACTAGGTGGCAGGAAAAGATTGGACAGTGCAGACAACACCTGAAACCAACAAAAAAGGTACTGCATGCATGAACCATCATCTTACCGTCTGGGAAACAAGACAGTGAAATAGTTTTACAATCGGCTAGGGCACAACAAAAACAAGCATTTGCAATGCAATAGGTCTCGCATTTACGAAAGTTTGAGCTATTGGCATTGTTAAATTACAATGCCTTTTATTTATGTCTTGTTTTTAAAACAGATAAATAAAAGGCTTTGTCATTTACAATGCCAATAGCTTAAACTCTCGCAAATGCGAGACCTATTGCATTGCAAATGCGTTGGGCTCCAGTGCTATAAAATAAAAATAAAAACTTAGGAGAGAGAGCGTGCAGGCAGGACAAAGCTATTTGAGAAACTAGTGCTCGGAGGCTGTAATTAAAGCTTACAGTGTAAAAACACACGTATCAGGGGGTATTGCCATGGGAGCTTACAAAATGAGACAAGGCGGTACTAAGGAGAGACTACTAAGCCTTTTGACAAATGAACAGCAACGATTTACAATGAACATTGACACAAGCCAATAAAGAATATGGGCGGAGAGTGGAGGGGGGCGCTTCAAGTCCCTACCTGAATACAGCATGCTTCACAGAGCAGCGCATGTGCTGCCCAGGCCCGACCTACAATGCGGAAAAAAGGCATTTATATTCACAAGAATGTCTCGTCCCTTAGAAGCTATTGAGACTGAGCCCTCTATTTGTTCCAGTTGCGGTAGGTGAACCTTTACCGTGGAGGAACCTTAATTGCCATTCCAGACTGTAGTGAGAGTGATGTCAGCAAACCTGAAATTCCATGGGCGAATACTGGGAGGGTAGTCTACGCAAGGGTTCAACTAGACCCGAATCATCCCGGGGATAGAGGGGGGAAGGAACGGAGCTAAAATGTTAAACAATGGAGTCAGGGCTTACTTCTAAATCAATGGGACAGAGATAGATATCCTTAGAGCCAATACAAACAAGGTCAGCGTTCCACGAGTGATGTGGACGCCGCCATTGTAAAACTGAAAGCGCGCATGGTGCGCAGAAAATAAAAACAAGAAGTGGCTGAGATTATTCCTCAAGTGCAGCGTCCCGAATGGTGTGTGCTGCCGAAGCCCGGGGTGCCAGGCTGGTTGAAAAAACACATGATTATTTAACCCCTTGCGTGCGTGGCGTATTTTCCGCCTGTGCTGACTCCGCCTTGCGCGGGCGGAGTCATGACGGAACGGTTCCGTCATCAGCACAGCTCAGCCGATGCTGATGACGGAACCGTTCTGTCATCAGCACGCAAGGGGTTAAAGGGGGGTTGATGCCACGCTAAAGCCTGCTTTTAAGAGGCAGTGCTGTGTTGGGCTAGATATAAAAGAAGCGGCTGCCACTGCTATGCATTCGCACAGCATGTTTTGCCTGCTTCTGCAAGACTTGCATTAGGTAAATAGTTCTCCTTAATTACTAACGAAATTTACAGAGTATTGACAAATGTAAGTGGGGCTATCCTTATGGGAGGTAACAACAGGATAGAGAGAGGTACTAAGGAGGGAAATCTAAGCCTATTAACAAATCAAACCCATCATTTACAAAGGACAGGAATAGGAGCCAATTGTAAACGTGGGCAGAACAGGGGTAGAGCTTAATGCCCATATCCTGAATACAGCATGTCTGGAAGAGACAGCGCAAGTGCTGCCTAGGCGAGACCTAAAAAGGGCTTGGGCAGCAGGTGATATCCATTTTCGATGTATATTGAATTAATAATTAACTTGTTGTAATCATGTCTAAATTAGCCAGACAGCGGCACCTTGTGGCAGACTGTCACAAGCGCTGGAGCTGACAATTAATAGCCGGTGCTTAGCACCGGAAACCACCGGCTCAAATTAAACACAGTCTATACCAGAGAGTCTAGTGGCTGCTCCTGAAAGTTCGATGCTTCCTGGTCTATGTATATGCTTTTTGAGGCAGGTATGCCTTGCTGTACCGGTCCTGTGAGGGGGGATCCTTGCAATGTGGTAACTATGATGTGTTCTTATCATCTCTCTGATGCAAGGAAGCTTGTACTACTGTGCCCGGGGGAAGCCTGTACAGCTTGTCTGGTGACATTACCGTTCTGTAAGGAAGGAATCTTGCTCTGCAAAAGTGACCTCCATGGTGTGAGAGGAAGGTCAGGGTTGGATTAGGATTAAAAATAGACCCGGGCACCCTAAAAAAAAAAGTGGCCCTCATTTGCGGATTGCGCCTTTTCGCAAAAAACTGCTTCGGTGTTATTATATAAAGGAGGAGGGGGGGTTCTCTAAAAGAAGCATGTTTTCTTAACTTCAGTCAGATAAAAGAATGCATATGTTGCCTGGACTCTTTGTGCATGGATTATTTGTGGCGTAACAGCCAGTGCTGCCAACTTTGGCGCAGGCAGCCAGGTTCAAGTCTGTGTCGGCTCAGCATCCTGTGATTCTGGGCAAGTCACTTAATCTCCCCATGCCTACCACAAAATAAATGTGTCCTTGTGTAACATAAGTGATGCTCATGTAAGGCACTCCAATATCATTGGGTCGAGTTTGCACTATATAAACAAAAAAAAGGCACACCTGAATATAAGTGAGGCCACTTCTGCTCAGGTCCCCTACCCGCGCTGAATCTGCATACATTACTAGGCCATCCCAGCCAGAGACTGGGACGCAATAGGTCCTGCATCTGCAAGAGTTTAAGCTATTGGCATTGTAATGACCATGCCTTTTATTTATCTGTGTTAAAAACATAAATATAAGGCATTGTTCATTACAAAGCCAATAGCTCAAACTCTCATAAATGCGAGACCTATTGCATTGCAAATGCGTGTTCTTTGTGACAAGGGATGCTACTGAATTCAAGGTCCATGGGAGGCCAACCTGTAGGTCTCCAAATTTTACTTTAATGCGATTCTCTCCTTTACTACTGAGAGCTGGGAGACTGACTCACAGGGTCAGTTTATGGCCCAGGCTGCCCCCATAAATTGGATATGTGCTCTGTTGGTCCGGGTTCTGGCCCTGGAAGTGGAAAATCTATACGCTAATCCCAGTTTCGACACCTAACATAAAAATACGTGATTCTGAGTAAATCACTAACTCCCTGAGACTCAGGTTGTAAATGGGTAAAAAAACAGCAGAAAAGTCTGCTATCTAACACGTCACAATTTTATAATGTCATCCACCCAACCTCATAATGTTCTGGTTTCTGCAATCTGGCCTCAACTAGACGCCAAACATCATAGTGGTTAATGTATATCATGTTCGCGAAGCTCCTGCTACAAAAAAATAAGTGTTCTATAAGACTTACGGAGAACGTTTCTGACATAATTTACATAAGCAATACCTTTATTATTCATTTAAAAGGATTCTGCAATTTTTATTATTCTCATATCAGTTCCTCTTCAAAACTAGAGTGACTTGGAAAATAATTTGCCAGTGGAATGTGATGGCGACCCCGAAAAAATCTTTGCAAAATCTATCATTGGATGTGGTGTAAACCAATACATTGTTTTTAAATTCAGCATACACATCCACTGGGTTTTGTATCCGACTGCTTAGCCCACTGACTTTTTAGGTCTCACCTGAGACAGCACATGCCATGTCGCTTGCAAGACATTTTGTTTACTTACGGCTTACAGTCAGCCCATTGCTTACCATTGGTTGGCTTCATTATCACTCACATTTCCTTACTTCTCTTTAGTCAGCACATGCCAGTTTCACTTCCTCTTCATGTGTTTGTCCCTCCCCTGGAGCATGACCCAAGTATTGCTTCCTTGCCCAGTGTTTTTCTAATGAATGCGCTTTCAGAGGTACTTTTTAGGTCGAAGGCCTAAAAGGCTGCGCTTGCGCAGTCTTAGGCCGGAGATTTAATGAGTCTGAGTAGCGGGGAATGTCCCGCCTCCGTGCCCCCTCTCTCCTTGATTGGCTGGCTTCCTAAACGGAGGCCAGCCATTGGAGGAGAGATGCGTCACTCCAAACAAGCTCCGTCCTTTTCGGATTTGGGGGCGTAATTTTTGATGTTCTTTAGACAGTGACGTTGCCTGTCACTCAGAACTTCAAAACCACGCCCCCAAGTCCGAAATTTGCCGAAGGATCCTAAATGCCATTTTCCCTTGATCGTCTCTGCGAGAAGTCGCTGTTACCAAGCTCTTTGAACGCGTGAGTCTTTTGTTTTTTATCCCATTTGTAGGTCCAACAAGGCCCGTGGCGTTTCCCTGCAGCCGATTGCACCGCTGTGCACGGAGCGCTTCAGACGGGTATGTATGTTGCTGTTGTTCGTCTAAATGTAAGCCATTTTGTTTATTTTCGCTAATCTTATGTTTGTTATCTTTTTTGTAGGTCCAACATGGCCCTTGGCGTCTTCCTGCAGCGATGTGCACCGCTGTGCACGGAGTTGTTCCGACCCGCGGCTGTTTTGCAGATTGAGGTGAGCTATCTTTTCAATTGTTTCTTATCTTTTTTGTAGGTCCAACAAGGCCCGTGGCGTTTCCCTGCAGCCGATTGCACCACTGTGGACGAAGCTGTTCAGACGGGTATGTATGTTGCTGTTGTTTTCGTCTAAATGTAAGCCATTTTGTTTATTTTGGCTAGTCTTATGTTTGTTATCTTTTTTGTAGGTCCAACATGGCCCTTGGCGTCTTCCTGCAGCGATGTGCACAGCTGTGCACGGAGCGGTTCCGACCCGCGGCTGTTTTGCAGATTGAGGTGAGCTATCTTTTCAATTTTAATAATCTTATGTTTCTTATCTTTTTTGTAGGTCCAACAAGGCCCGTGGCGTTTCCCTGCAGCCGATTGCACCACTGTGGACGAAGCGCTTCAGACGGGTATGTATGTTGCTGTTGTTCGTCTAAATGTAAGCCATTTTGTTTATTTTGGCTAATCTTATGTTTGTTATCTTTTTTGTAGGTCCAACATGGCCCTTGGCGTCTTCCTGCAGCGATGTGCACAGCTGTGCACGGAGTGGTTCCGACCCGCGGCTGTTTTGCAGATTGAGGTGAGCTATCTTTTCAATTTTAATAATCTTATGTTTCTTATCTTTTTTGTAGGTCCAACAAGGCCCGTGGCGTTTCCCTGCAGCCGATTGCACCACTGTGGACGAAGCTGTTCAGACGGGTATGTATGTTGCTGTTGTTCGTCTAAATGTAAGCCATTTTGTTTATTTTCGCTAATCTTATGTTTGTTATCTTTTTTGTAGGTCCAACATGGCCCTTGGCGTCTTCCTGCAGCGATGTGCACAGCTGTGCACGGAGTGGTTCCGACCCGCGGCTGTTTTGCAGATTGAGGTGAGCTATCTTTTCAATTTTAATAATCTTATGTTTCTTATCTTTTTTGTAGGTCCAACAAGGCCCGTGGCGTTTCCCTGCAGCCGATTGCACCGCTGTGCACGGAGCGCTTCAGACGGGTATGTATGTTGCTGTTGTTCGTCTAAATGTAAGCCATTTTGTTTATTTTGGCTAATCTTATGTTTGTTATCTTTTTTGTAGGTCCAACATGGCCCTTGGCGTCTTCCTGCAGCGATGTGCACAGCTGTGCACGGAGTGGTTCCGACCCGCGGCTGTTTTGCAGATTGAGGTGAGCTATCTTTTCAATTGTTATAATCTTATGTTTCTTATCTTTTTTGTAGGTCCAACAAGGCCCGTGGCGTTTCCCTGCAGCCGATTGCACCACTGTGGACGAAGCTGTTCAGACGGGTATGTATGTTGCTGTTGTTCGTCTAAATGTAAGCCATTTTGTTTATTTTGGCTAATCTTATGTTTGTTATCTTTTTTGTAGGTCCAACATGGCCCTTGGCGTCTTCCTGCAGCGATGTGCACAGCTGTGCACGGAGTGGTTCCGACCCGCGGCTGTTTTGCAGATTGAGGTGAGCTATCTTTTCAATTTTAATAATCTTATGTTTCTTATCTTTTTTGTAGGTCCAACAAGGCCCGTGGCGTTTCCCTGCAGCCGATTGCACCGCTGTGCACGGAGCGCTTCAGACGGGTATGTATGTTGCTGTTGTTCGTCTAAATGTAAGCCATTTTGTTTATTTTGGCTAATCTTATGTTTGTTATCTTTTTTGTAGGTCCAACATGGCCCTTGGCGTCTTCCTGCAGCGATGTGCACAGCTGTGCACGGAGTGGTTCCGACCCGCGGCTGTTTTGCAGATTGAGGTGAGCTATCTTTTCAATTGTTATAATCTTATGTTTGTTATCTTTTTTGTAGGTCCAACATGGCCCTTGGCGTCTTCCTGCTGGGATGTGCACAGCTGTGCACGGAGTGGTTCCGACCCGCGGCTGTTTTGCAGATTGAGGTGAGCTATCTTTTCAATTTTAATAATCTTATGTTTCTTATCTTTTTTGTAGGTCCAACATGGCCCTTGGCGTCTTCCTGCAGCGATGTGCACAGCTGTGCATGGAGCGGTTCCGACCCGCGGCTGTTTTGCAGATTGAGGTGAGCTATCTTTTCAATTGTTATAATCTTATGTTTCTTATCTTTTTTGTAGGTCCAACAAAGCCCGTGGCGTTTCCCTGCAGCCGATTGCACCACTGTGGACGAAGCTGTTCAGACGGGTATGTATGTTGCTGTTGTTCGTCTAAATGTAAGCCATTTTGTTTATTTTGGCTAATCTTATGTTTGTTATCTTTTTTGTAGGTCCAACATGGCCCTTGGCGTCTTCCTGCAGCGATGTGCACAGCTGTGCACGGAGTGGTTCCGACCCGCGGCTGTTTTGCAGATTGAGGTGAGCTATCTTTTCAATTTTAATAATCTTATGTTTCTTATCTTTTTTGTAGGTCCAACAAGGCCCGTGGCGTTTCCCTGCAGCCGATTGCACCACTGTGGACGAAGCTGTTCAGACGGGTATGTATGTTGCTGTTGTTCGTCTAAATGTAAGCCATTTTGTTTATTTTCGCTAATCTTATGTTTGTTATCTTTTTTGTAGGTCCAACATGGCCCTTGGCGTCTTCCTGCAGCGATGTGCACAGCTGTGCACGGAGTGGTTCCGACCCGCGGCTGTTTTGCAGATTGAGGTGAGCTATCTTTTCAATTTTAATAATCTTATGTTTCTTATCTTTTTTGTAGGTCCAACAAGGCCCGTGGCGTTTCCCTGCAGCCGATTGCACCGCTGTGGACGAAGCGCTTCAGACGGGTATGTATGTTGCTGTTGTTTTCGTCTAAATGTAAGCCATTTTGTTTATTTTGGCTAATCTTATGTTATCTTTTTTGTAGGTCCAACATGGCCCTTGGCGTCTTCCTGCAGCGATGTGCACAGCTGTGCATGGAGCGGTTCCGACCCGCGGCTGTTTTGCAGATTGAGGTGAGCTATCTTTTCAATTTTAATAATCTTATGTTTCTTATCTTTTTTGTAGGTCCAACAAGGCCCGTGGCGTTTCCCTGCAGCCGATTGCACCGCTGTGCACGGAGCGCTTCAGACGGGTATGTATGTTGCTGTTGTTCGTCTAAATGTAAGCCATTTTGTTTATTTTGGCTAATCTTATGTTTGTTATCTTTTTTGTAGGTCCAACATGGCCCTTGGCGTCTTCCTGCAGCGATGTGCACAGCTGTGCATGGAGCAGTTCAGACGGGTATGTATGTTGCTGTTGTTTTCGTCTAAATGTAAGCCATTTTGTTTATTTAGGCTCATCTTATGTTTCTTATCTTTTTTTCTAGGTCCAACATGGTCCGTCGAGACTCCCTTCAGCCGCACGCAGTTTTTCAGACAGGTATGTATGTTTTTTTTGTTTTGGATCCAAGTAAGGCATCTTTTTATAGTAGCTAATGTTATGTTTTTTCTCTTATGTTTAGGTATAACATGGTCGATGTATGTTATTGTTGTTTTTATTTACAGGTAAACCAGTTTTTGATTTTTAGGCTCATCTTATGTTTATTTTCTTTTTTCTATGTTTAACATGGTCCCTGGATTCTTCCTGCAGCCATGTGCACCGGTAAGCACGGAGTCGTTCCGATCCGAGGCTCCTGCGACATACAGGTACGTTATTAGAGGTACGTTATTTCTTTAGAAATATTTGTATCTAACTTTTTATTATATTGTGTGTTATTTATTGTATTAAATGATAACTGTTATTTCATTGGGTAAAATTTTTTTTGCGATATTTGTACTTTATTTGTTTGACGAAAGTGCTATTAGTAAATGAATACGGGGAGTACTTTATTTTAATACGGCATGGGCGGGGCACGTTTATTCACGTTAACGTAATTTCCCGATCTCGTCTGGAAAGTTCTACAGGTAAGCGAGCAACTTTTGTCTGTTGATGTAATGTGATGTAATGTATTAATTATTTATTGTTACATCTACCGTTTTCATTTACAGGTAAGCCATTTTTTTTTTATTTTAGCCTCATCTTATGTTTCTTATCTTTTTTCTAGGTCCTACATGGCCCGTGACGTCACCCTGCAGGGATGTGCACCGCTGTGCACGGAGTTGTTCCGATCCGAGGCTCTTTTGGAGTTTGAGGTCATCTATCGTTTCTATTGCAATAATCTTATGTTTGTTTCTGTCTTTTGTAGGTTCCACATGGTCCGTGGCGTTTCCCTGCAGACAGGTATGTATGTTGGTTTTTTTTTTAGGATCCAAGTAAGGCATCTTTGTATTGTAGCTAATGTTATGTTTTTTCTCTTATGTTTAGGTCTAATATGGTCAATGTATGTTGTTGTTGTTTTCCTTTACAAGTAAGCCAGGTTTGTTTTTTTAGGCTAATGTTATGTTTATTTTCTTTTTTTCTAGGTCCAACATGGCCGGTGGCGTCGCCCTGCAGCGATATGCACCGCTGTGCATGGAGCGGTTTCGATCCGAGGCTCCTGCGACATAAAAGTACGTTATTTCTTAAAAAATAATCGTATCTGCTTTTTTTATGATATTGTGTTATTTATTGTATTGCCTAATAGCTGTCCTTTCATTTCTAAAATTTTTTTTGGCGATATTTAAATTTTTATTTGTTTGACGAAAGTGCTATTAATAATTGAATACGGGGGAGTACTTGATTTGAGTACAGCATGGGCGGGGCACATTTATTCACGTTAACGTCATTTCCCAATATCTTCAGGAAAGTTCAACAGGTAAGAGAGCAACTTTAGTCTGTTGATGTAATGTATTAATTATTTTGTGTTACATCTACGGTTTTCATTGACAGGTAAGCCAGGTTTGTTTGTTTTTTAGGATCATCTTATGTTTCCGTCGAGACTAAGAGAGCAACTTTGGTCTGTTGATGTAATGTTTTACATAGTTTTTGTTAGATGTACTGTTTTCCTTTACAGGTAAACAAGGTTTACTTTGTTTGTAGGCTAATATTATGTTATCTTTTTTCTAGGTCCAACATGGCCCGTGACGTCACCCTGCAGCGATGTGCACCGCTGTGCACGTAGTAGTTCCGATTCGAGGCTCATTTGCAGATTGCGGTCAGCTATCTTTTCTATTTTAATAATCTTATGTTTCTTATCTTTTTTGTAGGTCCGACAAGGCCCGTGGCGTTTCCCTGCAGCCGATTGCACCGCTGTGCACGGAGCGCTTCAGACGGGTATGTATGTTGCTGTTGGTTTCGTCTAAATGTAAGCCATTTTGTTTATTTTGGCTAATCTTATGTTTGTTATCTTTTTTGTAGGTCCAACATGGCCCTTGGCGTCTTCCTGCAGCGATGTGCACCGCTGTGCATGGAGCCGTTCCGACCCGCGGCTGTTTTGCAGATTGAGGTGAGCTATCTTTTCAATTTTAATAATCTTATGTTTCTTATCTTTTTTGTAGGTCCAACATGGCCCTTGGCGTCTTCCTGCAACTGACATTTTCCTTCTCTCACTACCTCACTCTCCATCTACATCTTTATCACTACATAAATCTGTCTACTACACTATATTTATCTCACTACTTCACTATCTCACAACTTCTCTCTCAAAAAATATAACAAATTCACTCTCTCACTACTTCACTCTCTCACTATAACTCACTACATCAATAACTCTATCTCACTACCTCACTCTTTCTATCACAGTAACTCACTTCTACTCTCTCTATCACTACCTCCCTATCTCACTAAATCACAACATCCCTCTCTCGAACTACCTCACTCTTTACTAACTCACACTCTATCTCACTACATCACACTCTATCTACCTCACTCTCTATTTCAATATCTCACTCTATCTTGCTACCTCACTCTCTGTCTGCTAATGCAATAAGTATCCCATATTTTGATTGAGAGGGGGGGTGGGGGGGGAAATGGACGCCCATGGATTGTCAGAAACTTTGATGTGTGCACATGGGGAGGGATTATATAACTGCAAATGTGTATTATAACTAAAGCATCTAATGTGCTGATGGCCATAGTGCCAACACAAGTGTTCATTGTTTTAATGTCAGTACAGTATTAACACAGGGCAGAACGTGCTGCACTAAGAAAACGTTTGCTACAACCGGAAATTAACATCAGAAAATTAATGCCTCCAAAGTTTCAAGGCTAATATGCAAGTAGATCACCTAGGCTACTCTTTTAATTTTCATTCTGGGTCTTGTAGTCCTAGTTTTCTATTATAAAAATCTGGGGAAAGCAAAAAAAATACGATCTATGTGCTGCACATATGTAGACAGAAAAAATTGAAAAGTATGCAAAAAACATAAAAAGAAGTTGCTAGGGAATGTCACTGCCTCATGATGCTTCAGTCAAATAAGTTTGGCTGCCTTTACAGCCCACTGTGACTATATTCTGTACAGTAAACACCTACAAAAAAATAACCAGTGATATAAAATATTCAACTATTACTGTACTCCTTCCACCATCATTTGGATCAGTATGTTGCCAACTTTTCAGCTGTGCCCTATTTGGACAAGGTCTGTTACACTGACATCATTTTATAATGTCTTCACACATTAATGGTGCCTAACAGTCGGAGGAGGGGAGGGAAAAAAAAGTCTGTGGTGTGTTTCAATCTCACTACATATAACAACACTACACCTCACAAACTCACTCATTAACTACTTCACTCTCTCAGTCACTCACTACCTCACTCTATCTACCTCACTCTCACTACCTCACTACCTCTATTTGTATCACACTAAAACACTTTCACTCTGTTTAACTACATCACTCTATATCTCACTAACACACAAAGTCACTCTCTGTTTACATCTCACTAGCGTTACAGACTCCACTACCTCAATACAGAACTCTTTCACGGACTCACTTTTTCATTATCTCACTACCTCACTCTCTGTCTACATCACTAAATAACTCTGTCTACTACACTATACTTATCTCAGTACTTCACAATCTCACAACTTCTCTCTCTAAAAATATAACAACTTCACTCTCTCACTACTTCACTCTCTCACTATAACTCACTACATCAATCAATATCTCACAACCTCACTCTTTCTATCACAATAACTCACTTTCAATCTCTCTATCACTACCTCCCTATCTCACTACATCACAACATCCCACTCTCTAACTACATCACTCTTTACTACCTCACACTCTATCTCACTACATCACTCTCTCTCACTACCTCACTCTCTATTTCAATATCTCACTCTATCTTGCTACCTCACTCTCTCTCTACTAATGCAGTAAGTATCCCATATGGGGTTTTGGGGGGGGATGGACGCCCACGGATTGTCAGAACGTTTGATGTGTGCACATAGGGAGGAGTTATATAACTACAAATGTGTGTTATGAGTAAGGCATCTAATGTGCTCATGGCCATAGTGCCGACACAAGTGTTCATTTTTTTAATGACATTACAGTATTAACACAGGGCAGAACGTACTGCACTTACAAAACGTTTGCTACAACCTGAAATGAACAACCTAAAATTCATGCCTCCAAAGTTTCTAGGCTAATATGCAAGTAGCTCACCTAGGCTACACTTTTACTTTGCTTTTTGGGGGTTGTAGTCCTAGATTGATATAATAACAAAAAATGGAAAACAAAAATACTAGGATCTATGTGCTGATAATATGTGGACCTAGAAAAAATGAAAGATCAGCAAAACAAATAAAGAGAAGTTGCTAGTGAATCTCACTGCCTCATGATGCTTCAGTCAAATAAGTTTGGCTGCCTCTACAGCCCACTGTGACTATATTCTGTACAGTGAACAGCTAATAAAAAGTGAACAGGGATGTAAAAAATTCAACAATTACTGTACTCCTTCCACCATCAATTGGATCAGTATGTTGGAAACTTTTCAGCTGTGCGCTATTTGAACAGGGTCTGTTATAATTACATCATTTTCTGATGTCTTCTCACATAAATTGTGCCTAACAATCGGAGGAGGGGATAGAAAATGAAGTCTGTAGTGTGAGCTGTGTCTCTTTAATTTACACGATTCATAATGGTACACATTACTTACCAAGCCTACTTCCTGCACATCTGACACCACGGGTACATTAAGGTGGATACAGCAGCATGTTCATGGGACATCTTGTAGTATGTGAACACTTTAACAAAAAATGTGGGTTCATATTAAAACAAAAAAAAGGAAGTTATGAAGTTGGGATTTAAGAATCGGTGAGATTCAGATTTATCCTACAATCTACAAAGATTACATATAGGTGAGCAGAGGTAAACAACTGTAACTCAACATGCTCTTTAGTACACCTAATAGCTATATCACAACCTCACAAATTAACTCTCTCTATCTCACTACCTCACAAATTATCTCTCTCACGACTTCACTCACTCTATATCTCACAAATTCACTTTCGCTACCTCTTTCACTACATCACTCTCTCTACACCTCACAAACGCACTTATTGACTACCTCACTCTCTACCTCACTCTATCTACTTCACTCTCACTACCTCAATATCTCCTTTTGTATCACACTAGTACACACCACTCTATCTCACAACTTCGCTCTCGCAAAACATCACTACCTCACTCTCTTACTACCTCACTCTCTTACTACCTCACCCTCTAGCTCACAACTTCACTCTCTCTCTCTAACTCACTACCTCAATCACTCTCTATCTCACTACCTCACTCTTTCTATCTCACTAACTCGCCATGAAAAGCCTGGGTGTCTATGCGCTTAAGAAGTTTCGAATAACATAACTCACTTTCACTCTCTTTCACTAACTCTCTCTCTCACTACATCACTCTATGCTTAGATCATTACCTCACAACATCCCTCTCCCTCCCTCACTCTTTCACTACCTCACTCTCTATCTACCTCACTCTCTCACACTATCTCACTCTCTCTCTATTTCAATACCTCACTCTCTCTCTCTTTCTCTCTTTCACTACCTCACTCTCTCTCTGCTAATGCAATAGGTATCACATATGCAAAAAAAGCTAATGCCGATAGAAATGCCAATGCCATTTATTTAGGGATACAAAAAAAAAAAAATATAAAGAGCAATACCAAAAGCTCTACATATAATATTGCCGAGACCATTGCATTGTAAATGCTTGTTTCTTTTGCTTGCAGCATTCTATAAGAGTGCATGTGTTTTCAGGCTTTCCCCACTCATCCCGTTCAGAGTTGTTGCTTGCCCCCTCCACCATTGTTGCTTGCCTCTCATTGTTGCTTGCAGTGGTGGCTGGCAACATTAATTAATGGTGAGGCACTCACCATAAATGCTGCTTGCTTCCGGGCACTCCAAACCAATGCTCCTCTCCCCTTGCCGATCCTGGGGGTGACGAGGAGCAGGAAGGAAAGTGAAGGATTTCCCTCCTTGTGCAATGTAAATTCAACCAATCCTGGCGCTTTTGTTGGAGCGGGCTAACCCACCACTCATTTTGAGGCTGGGTGACTGTAAACACAATCCGTCAGCTGTTTTTCAGCACTGGGATTGCTGGCTTTGATGTGCGCATGTCAGATTGGCCGGCTGTAGCCAGCTGGCCAATCTGACATGAAAACTGAGCACCTACAGTGTCACCCTGCAACTCACAGTAATCTGCTCTGCCCCCCCCCATCCACTCGCTGTGGCCGACAGCACACAGCATAATAAATTTGTAATGACCATTTCATTATTCTGTGTTTGCCACTGCGCTCGCAGCAACTGAGGTGACATTCTTCCACCCGCAAAGAGAAACTACCCCTGGTTGCTTGCCCCGTCACTCCTGCCCCGCATTGTTGCTTCCCCCCCTTCCTTCCCCCCTTCTGCATTGTTGCTTGCCCCCCTTCCTTCCCCCCTTCTGCATTGTTGCTTCCCCCCTTCCTTCCCTCTTCTGCATTGTTGCTTGCCCCCCTTCCTTCCCCCCTTCTGCATTGTTGCTTCCCCCCTTCCTTCCCCCTTCTGAATTGTTGCTTGCCCCCCTTCCTTCCCCCCTTCTGCATTGTTGCTTCCCCCCTTCCTTCCCCCTTCTGCATTGTTGCTTCCCCCTTCCTTCCCCCTTCTGCATTGTTGCTTCCCCCCTTCCTTCCCCCCTTCTGCATTGTTGCTTGCCCCCCTTCCTTCACCCCTTATGCATTGTTGCTTCCCCCCTTCCATCCCCCTTCTGCATTGTTGCTTCCCCCCTTCCATCCCCCTTCTGCATTGTTGCTTGCCCCTTCCTTCCCCCCTCTGCATTGTTGCTTCCCCCTTCCTTCCCCCTTCTGCATTGTTGCTTGCCCCCCTTCCTTCCCCCTTCTGCATTGTTGCTTCCCCCCTTCCATCCCCCTTCTGCATTGTTGCTTCCCCCCTTCCTTCCCCCTTCTGCATTGTTGCTTGCCCCCCTTCCTTCCCCCCTCTGCATTGTTGATTCCCCCTTCCCCCTTCTGCATTGTTGCTTCCCCCCTTCCTTCCCCCTTCTGCATTGTTGCTTGCCCCCCTTCCTTCCCCCCTCTGCATTGTTGCTTCCCCCCTTCCTTCCCCCTTCTGCATTGTTGCTTCCCCCCTTCCTTCCCCCCTCTGCATTGTTGCTTGCCCCATTGTTGTGTGTCTCATAGTTGATTGCTTGCCCCAGCCCGTCCTCCCGCATTGTTGCTTGCTGACCCCGTGCTTCCTTCCCCCTGCATTCCTGCCTTATTGCCCTGTCCCTCCCACCCACCTCACGTTTTGTTTCCTGCCTCATCTCTCCTGCCACCCTCCCGTATAGCTTGGCCTGGAACTGCTTGCTTGCCCTTTTCCTGTTGCCCCCTCCTGCATTGTTGCTTGCTTGCCCAACCCATCATCCCACATTTCGTGTTGTTGTTGCTTGCTTGTCCCGTGCCCCCGCATTGTTGCTTGCTTTCTCCTGTCCAACCAGAAAAGAGCACTAGGACGTGGTCAGCACTGACCGTGTCATGTCGCTTTTTTTCTAACTTGCAACCATTTTGCACAGCAACAGCGCTGCTCTATGACATGGTTAAAAGGCATTAACAAAGCCGATAGCCATGGGCAGCCTTAGGCATGTGCAAGCTGTGCAACTGCACAGGGCCACCAAACCCCAGGGGCCACCACGCCAATATATATCCTTAATATATTAATCCTCTGAGGATGGATACATATTTGCGTGGCGGCCCCTGGCAGGGATTTGGCGGCCTCCGGCTCTGTTCCATTTCCAAACACCCTGACCTCCCCCTCTTCAATGGCCTCCGTGCCCCGCCCGGACCCCCTCTTCCGGGGCCCCCTACCTATGCTCCCTGCCCAGGGCCGCCATGAGCCTAGAGCAGCCCCTGCGATAGCTCTCATGTACACCGGACCTATTGGCTTTGCAAATGCTTGTTTGACTCCGGAACCATTCGCCATTGACTTGAGGCATCACCAATCCCACATTAGAACAACCAACATAGAAATGTAGTCTTATTGCCTTTTTGTTGGTTGTTTGGGTGTAGTTTTCTGCCTACTTGAGCATGAGGGATTATTTTACATCTGAAAAGAATGGTCATTCATCACACATTCTATATTTTATGTCTGACTTTCACGCTTTTTACTAAGCAAGTGTATTTTTTTCTTACTTCATCACAGTTTTTTTGTTTTTGTTTGTCACAGCTCGAATGAGAGCTTGATGTTAAGATGGTGGTGCTCCCCTGGGCACTGCATCCTGTCAGCCCGGTGGCGGCTCGCCTACTGACACACATGGGCCTCGCCTGAAAACCACAATGAGAGACAGAACAATTAGCTTTGCCAATATTTGTTTATACTAGTGTTCTGTAAAAATACTCTATAACATTTTTGGATTTCTCTTAGGAAACCCAGAGGATGGTTTATTTATTCAATTAAATTGTACCGTGCTGAACATGGCGACAAAGGCCACTTCAAAGGGGGGAGAAGAACTACCTCCAGCCACCAAACTGGTGTATTGTCTCTTTTGCAGTGCTTAATTTGTTAACAAAACAAGTGTCAGGGCTTTAGTCGGGAGGCCTCTGCAGCTTGCACCACCCATTGCCCTCCACCAGCATTGCCAATGACAGAACCTACACAACTACTGACCAGCACACTGGCACAAGTGTGACTAGGTCCCCAAAGCTTCAAAAATAGCTTGGGCGGCAAAAAATTAGTTGTTTTTAATGCATACTGAATTAATAAACAATTGTTGTAATGCTCATCTCTAAATTATACAGAAAGCGCCACCATGTGGCAGCGGTCATAAGTGCTGGTGTCGACAATTAAGTGCTGGTGCGAGCACCTGAAACCCCCGGCTCAACTTAAGCACTGCTCTTTAGAAGGACAGTTTCACCGATCAGGAGGGAGTTGAATGTCTCTTGTTTCTTTCAGACCCCCACCATTAGGTCTTTGACTTAATTCTACCCGAAATCTGCTCTTAAATCTGTACATTTGCTTCATGGAGTAACCATCTTGCTGAACCTAGGGCTGAGCCTTGCTGCACTGTCCATGTTCTATAAACATATTGTCTCTCCTTTTCCTGGGTACTGTGACACACTTGAATACTTGCCATACAATTTTATGATAACTGTACATCAAACGAATATGCCTCTAATTAAGTTAGTCACTTTTTTTTTCAAATCCCATATTATGCGTGCAGCGCATACGAACATTAGACTAGCCCCATGTATAGCATGCTGAGTTTGGCTCAGCCAATCATGATGCTCAGAACGCTGACACGATCTGTTGTTGCTTGCATACATTGTTGCTTGTGGCTGGGATAAGAAGTTGACCCTCCAGCAAGTTCAGTAAAGGCTGTGTTATTCCCCAGGCCTGTGTTTTTTCTGGGACCCTTGATCACGCTACAAAATGTATTTATGGATTTTGAAACATGCCCAGCCTGTTTATTAATGATGAGGCAGCTAACAGGGTTATTCCACCAGACTCTACCTTTTCTCGCTCCCTAGAGAATATTTTATTTTTTTGGCTTG
Organism: Lissotriton vulgaris; assembly: GCF_964263255.1. Classification (NCBI taxonomy): domain Eukaryota; kingdom Metazoa; phylum Chordata; class Amphibia; order Caudata; family Salamandridae; genus Lissotriton; species Lissotriton vulgaris. The sequence goes on along the minus strand of NC_141699.1, from coordinate 1,080,324,191 downwards.
GAAACAAGCACGGTGGTAGGTGGTGGCCCGCATGAATTTTCTGAAGTGGGCCCGCAAAAACGTCTGACGTGCCTGAGTACACCAAGACAGTGGCTGTATTTATTGGGCTGAGTTAGGTCATATTAGAAACCTAGGGCCTATTACATTTCAGGTGCAAATTTTAGATCTGCACCACAGTGGTCCCATAATTGGGTGCACCTGATGAAGACCGAAACTGCGCCCAGTGCCAAAACATGTATTCTTCTCA